>NW_027103528.1:1912976-2466659 GCF_902728285.1 Clytia hemisphaerica | reverse complement strand
AAGAGGTACCGTAAGTTGGTCTAATATTGACATCCCTCTTCTAATTCCGACACCCTTCTTTCTATGTAAGTTTGAATCACTGATTGAAAAAGTATTATTCCTCCCTGACAACTGAGCAACCAGGCTGGAATTAGTGAACAACACGCCAAATATATTTGGTGTGAGGTAGTAATTTCTTTTGGCGTATTGGCGTAAGGAGTGAATATAAAGCAGCCCTGTGAATTCAGACAAAATCATTTCGGCACAGAAGTGCCGACCTAGAGGTCATTTTAGGTTGGCAAAGCCGTCCTAAGTAGTTTGTTTAGGTCGGCAAAGACAATATATCTCCTACAGTTAGTTTAACTATCCTTAATAATTGTGTTAATAAGTTTTATGATTTATAAAGAGAATGGAATGAGGCTCGATTATCATGTGTTATCAAATGATAACAATTAGATTAACCTAACAAATAATATTTTTCCTCTTTAGGTCGGCTTTGCCGACTCAAAACATTTCTTTTGTCGGCACGCCGACCTAGAGTGTAAATTACGTCGGCAAATAAAAGCCGACTTCAGCTCAAGTTACGTCGGCTTTCAGGTCGGCATTGCCGAATGCCGACCTGGATTCACAGGGCTGTAAAGTAAGATATCAGCGTAAGTCAAAGCTTCTCAAGACGAACGGAGCACCGCCATTCTAACGCCCGATTTCATTACGCCAGGTTTATACGCATCCACCTCGCTCTCCCCCTTGACTGTCATATAACGACGTAGAGTGTAAATAGAATATAAAGAAAGAGCTTTTAATTCATTAATCCCTAATCCCATTAATTCCTAAAATATGGCTCATGGTCATGATTCGTTCAGTGCTGTAGCTATCGGGGGTGCTTAGCCCCCCCCCCCCAATAATTTTTTAAAAGTGATTTTCTTCATAAAATGGAGTATTTTACTTTTAAATTTTGCCTTTATTCAAATTATTTTAGTTTTTTGAGTGTGTTTTTAGCCAATTTAGAGCTTTAGATTTCAAAATTTTCCCCCTCGGGCCAAACCATGGTTGGCCCTCACGATGTCACTGAACGTATGTCCCCTAATATCAAAATACTTCCTACAGCACTGATTCATTTAACTTTATACATTTCTTTCTTAGAAACCGCAGCAATTCAAGCTCTTTTCTACAAATTTTGAGCAACTTTTAGGCATGAGAAGATCAAAATCTCAGGCCTTTCGGGGGGCGTCGCCCCCTGAACCCCCATAGTCACGGAATCCTTGCATTTGCACAGGGTTTGACATGCAGCAAATGCAACGGGTCGAAAACGAAAGTCACGAAAAAACTCGTGCAAATACACACGATCACTGCGACCAGTCGCATTTACACAGAGTGGGAAAATGTTACACTTGATTATAAAAAAATGCGCATGGATCAAAATTTTAACCCGTAGACAAAAATTTTCTAAAAAGGCTAAAGAATCTTCTAAAGAGAAAATGAAAATGCCATTTGTCTCCGTTTTATGCCATTTTCATTTTACGCCTGGACTGAAGCTGACAATCAACAAAAAATAACAGACAAAAATCAGTGCTCTATAAAAAATGTAGAAAGAAAAAATACAACAACACTATAACCTTTCTGATGTTTAGTCAGTTGACTTGGGTAAAATTTAGAATGGTCTTAAACTTCTATCACGGATAAGGATACCATTTTTAAAAAGAGAAAGATGACCTAATGTTTAGTCGTGAAAGCCAATCAGAAATGCTTATACAATTTTGAGCGGTCGCCGACGAAGCTAGAAAAATAAAGCGGTTTAAAAAGATAAAGTAGAGTAGGCTACTTGGTTACAATTGCATTTACTGAACTCTAACAAATATTTGGAATGCTCATCTCCTCCGAAAAAGATCGTTTATAAACGTCCTTTTCAGTCCTTATTTTAGAAATCAGTGCTCCTGAAAATAAATTTCAAGATGGCGGATTTTTTCAAAGAAAGGAAAATGGCAAACTGACTCAGCATAAATACTAATAAATGTTGTTTCATCGAAATCGTTGTAGCTTATAAGGTAAAAGATTGATGCAATAGTCGATACTTTAAAGGACATCCCAATTATTTTCTGATAAAGTGTTCCAATTTCAGCAAAAAAGGGGGTACTTTCTGGGCACTGGTGGACTGGGGGGCTGCTCCCTGGTAGCTACTGGGACGTGGGCTGGGCTTAAAAAATTACTTACTTGTGTAGTTATTTGAGCATCCTGCTTCAGGTAAGGTTCTTGGTGAACCACGCCTCCGTGTGATCAATCTGTTGAGAGAAGAAAAAGAATCTCAGCAGATATTTTTCATGTTAATTATTGAATTTGAATTAGGCTCTCCATCACTGCACCCAGTATATCCATGGATCTAGGGTTTATCTGGGATAGACTTAAGGTGTGTGTCCAGGGCTCTTTTGAATTTATAAAAAATATCAATCGTAAACAAAGGAATTGCTAGATTCAATCTGTCGTCAAAAATGTGGTGGCGCATTTTTTAAGGCTTCACTTTTCCTTGCCTGGAGAAAGGTTGGAGATTGAACTCTAGCCCTTCGGGCTTTAAACTCAATGCACCCGACCCTAGATTTTGGAAGAGGGTCGACCGGTCAGGATTTTATTTTATTTTGCGATTTATGAAATTTTCGTCCATGGAAGGGTTAAGAGTTTGGTTACATTTAGGTAATTTTGAATAAAAAACAGAAGTGCTAGCATGGAATTTACGCAATCGACGATCGAACCATTCAAACCAAATCGAACGCAATCGACCGATTGAAATTCGATTGTCGAACGCGATCGAATCTCAATCGAATATTACCGCAATTTTCAGATTCGATTGATAGAGTCCCCTGCCCAGTTGGCAGTTAGTCACACTAGCGTCCCGCCAAAATGCGTATCAAAGATTAATGCTGTGAAAGCGCTATATCGATTACTTGACTCTCAAGCAAAAAAATGCGGCGCAAAACTTCTAAAGGGATTCATGAAAAAATAACCCGGCGCTTTTTAATGAAATTAACATTTTCAAAAACTTTGAGAAATTGCCTGAAATTTGAGCCATAGATGAAAAAATTTGAGCCAAGCCAACCTTGAAAACTAATTTGAAGATCAACTTCCCAAGAAAAAGATCTACGGGGGAGGCGGAACCCACCTAGATCCGCACACCACCGGATAGGCTGTTTCCCGGAAATTTTGCTGGACCTCAAATAATGACCCATTTACATATGCGGAATTATTTTTACTTTAGCGTATAAACCAGGCCTTAAAAATCGAAGCACTGTCTCGGGAATTAAATGGCAAATTTTGGTTGGTTGATTTTGGCTGCTGCACTTTTTATTTTGTTTCAGACTTTCAAGTTTTAATTAATTGTCTTGCGAACTTGATTCAGGTAACTCTCATCCTTGTTGTGCAAATACATCCTGTAAATGACTGATGTTGTTTTTTCTGAAAGCTAGATTTCCTAGTGTGACTAACTGGTTGGCGACCGGTTAGTTGGCAACCGAACGTCTTTGAACCCAGAAAAGTCATACAAAAATAAACCTCTGGAGAATTTAGAGTCCCCTGCCCAGTTGGTGACCGGTCTAGTTGGCGACCGAACGTCTTTGAACCCAGAAAAGTCATACAAAAACAAACCTCTGGAGAATTTCTTTTGGTAGTTATCTGCCTAGACCTATTTCCCCTACTGTGTAAAAAAAGTTCTAGAAAAGAGCGAGTAGAATCTGAAAGATCCAACTTTGCACGGAAGCACGAAAAACCCGGATTTTTTGAAAAAAATTAAAATGGCTACCTGTGGACAAAAAAGCTTTGAAAGAAAAAACGCTTCAACTCCCACTCGGAGAAATACTTATCCAAAACGATGAGTATGTTAGAAAGCATTTCTGTAATAATCAGCTTGATACAGTTTCCTTCGTGTGAAATATTGGTAAAAAAGTTGATGCAATCAGCTTCGAAATTTGACGTCCAGTCTGCGACCGACCGAAAAAATGAAAAAGAATACTCTACATTGCGATCAAAACATTCCAAACGGGAAGAGAAAAAAAGAAGACTTTACATTGCGATCAAAACATTCAAAGGGCATGCCCGCGGTCTTTAACTTGTCTGCTCCAATGCGAAGTTTCTAGCTCTGGATTGAAATAACAAGAGAAACCGGTATATTGAATCTCTGGGTACTCATAAAAAATTCCCGCGTTTTTATCAAATGAAGACTCTCCATAGACTGCCACTTTCAAAACAAAACAAAAACAAACTTTAGAAAAAAATGGCGACTTGAAGAAAAATTCTGAAAAAGCATGCCGAAGGGAAATGTAAGTGAGCTATTTCAAAACAAAAGAACGAGTGTAAATAAATTTAATACGGGAAAGCTTATGAGTTTTTTTATCATCCTGATCAATTAATATGACCTTACCTACAAGTAGAGCACTGATTTTCTCTTTCTTGCGATCAGTCGCAGACTGGTACGTCGGTCGGGAACTGGGCACTGGTCCCGCTCGCTTTGAAAGTTTTTTATTCTAAGAAGATCGCCTCAAATAAAAAATCAAAACAAACACGAAGAGCATGTTAAAAGTTGTCTAACCGTTGGTCGAAAAGGATTTTCAAAAAAGTAAAAAGTAAGTCAAAATTTTGAATCAAAAAATCAGTTTTTATCTGTTACCCCCCAATGGACGACATGCAATTTCCTTAACAAATTGCTTTCAAGAACAGGGCTCGAAATAACGGTCAGACATCGGACATTGTCCGACCCAATTGCTGAAATGTCCGACCCAAATCGATTCTAGTCGGACATTATGCCCGACCCAATTACTTTTGGTGCCTTCAAAAAATTTGTCAGATGCGTTATGAAATTTCCAAAAGAAATTATAATTAACATAGAATTAGTAACTTCTTTATTTACACACAAAAACTCTCAAAATTGCGATCATTCAGGATCATTGTGTTAGATATTCATTTTGTGTGATGCTTTTTCTCAACAAATGAACGCATGCTTCAACTTCAAGTAAAAATTATGGGCTTCTGACCATTAATTGGCATTTGTTTAGCTTCTTCGTGATCAATGTGAAATTCTATCAGAAGCTTGTATTAGACTTGAAGCATATAGATTTGGAAGTAAGTGCAGTCTGTCAGGTGTATTTTCATTCAAGTAAAGATTACCCTGATTGTTAATAGAAAAATGCGATAAGATGAAAACTGAATTACCATTTAAGGATAACACCTTTTAAAAGAAAATTGTTTAGAAAAAAAAAATTGAAGTGGCTCCACACACTTTCGGTTTATTCTAATGTAAGCCCACATAAAAATCAATCAGACATGTCCCATGAACCATTTTACTTTAAAAGCCTTAGGACATGTCCGACCACCTAAATATCGTTATTTGAGTGGTCCTAAATCCAACGGCCCTCCCTAAATCCGATGGGCAATGGGGTCTTTCAAAGATACAAACTAAAATAAAAACAAATCTTTCGCTGTGACGCAATGAAGATACCAAAGTGTCAACTAAACTGAGAGATTTGATACACATCCGATGTGTCGATTGAATCGATCGATGATCGATTTGAATTGACATCTTGACATTATAACCATCTTGTTAGATGTTTTGTTTCGAGAGTCCTTGCAATAGTTTATTGTTCAACTTGGAGAAGGAATGTTTGTAAACATAGAATTTTTTTCATAACAGTTATTTTGGGTGTCGGAATTAGGCAGGGCTGTCAGATTTAGGATCACTCACGGTACCTACTATCAAAACTGTGGAAGTTTTTAAAAAACCTTTATAAAAGATCATGGAATATCAATAATGCAAACCAAAATGTTAAGTAAAATTCATGGAATTCCGATACATTCTCTTTAAAGTTTGCAAAGGACTTTTTACTACATGCCCAAGATTTCATCCTGCACTTGGTTAGAGATTAAGGCGTTTGCGGCGTGTGCTTACAGTTAGTCACACTAGGAAATCAAACTTTCAGAAAAAACGACATCAGTCATCTACAGGATGTATTTGCAACAACAAGGATGAGATTTACCTGACATGGTTTCAGCCCACTTTTCAGGTGCCCCCATTGAAGCATGGCGCCTCCAACGAGTTAGGTCCCCTTGAGAAATTGCTTTGAGTTAGGTACCCCCATTCAGCTGATAATTTTTTTGAATTGACACTTTTTGTTCTTTTGTATACCAGAAGATTGTAATCAGTTATGAGTGTGAGTGTTAAACGGTTAAACAGAGCCAAAAACACAACTAGCTATCATGTTTGCTTACTCTTATCCTGAGGTTTTAGCTTCTCTATGCTAGCAAGAGAAACGCACTCGCATGAGAAAAGTTTGTTTTTATGCTATAAAGATGGCGGCTATAAATAAAAACAATCACATTTGAAAAATATAGCAAAAGATGACGTGATGGGAAACAAAAGAAACAAGAGAATCGGATGGGGAAACTGGGTGCTTGGGTAAAAAAACTGAATAATTTGAGAATTTTGAAATATTCAATTTGGAAAATATACACAGCCCCAAGAGCCTCCATCAAAACAGCTAGGTACCCCCAATGAATAGGTAACCCCAAAGAATTGCAAAATATTAGCCCCCAACCCCTAACCTGGCCTAGGTGCCCTTTAGATTTCTGGGGGGGGGCGCTGAAACCATGGGCCGCAGGCCTGAATCAAGTTCAAGTTCCCAAGACAATTAATTAAAACTCGAAAACTTAAAATGAGACAAAATGACCCATTGCGAACGTGCAGCAGTCAGAATATCAACCAACCAAATTTTGTCATTCAATTCCTGAGACAGCGCTTTGATTTCTAAGGCCTTGTTTATAGGCTAAAGTAAAAATAATCCCGAATATGTAAATGGGTCAGTGTTTGAGGTCCGGCAAAATTTTCGGGAAATAGCCTATCTTGCGGTGAACTGATCTAGGTGGGTTTCGCCTCCCCTGTAGATCTCTTTCTTGGGAAGTTGATGGGCAGTTTAGTCACACTAGCTTCCTGCCAAAATGCGTATCAAAGATTAATTTTCTTTTGTTTTCACTAGAAAAATCTAAAATTTCAGAGAAGTTCATTCCAATGCCAAATGTTACTTCGCCATGATTGTTTTTGATTGCCTCGGCTGTTTTGAAAACCATAACAAACGGCCTAATGTTTTTGCGTTGGGTTCTCTTTGTTTGACGACCAGCGGCCAGCGCAGCCCACAAATTTTTGCAGACGGTCAGTATTATTGGTGAAAAAGTTTAGAAATTGTCTTTGTTTTGTTTTAAATGTAAACTATGTAAGCCGTAGCAAAAATAAAGATGGCTGACAAAACAACGATGGAATATTTACAGCAAGCGATGGGAGAAGGGTTGAATATTTTGAGATAAAGTTTGATTGCCACGGTCTGCGTTATTTGAAGGGGGTAGGGTTGCAAAACAAAACGTCCATTTGCAAAACCAAACGTCAATTTGACATTTTTCGGGACAAGTCAGTGTTCTGAAGGCTGCCCTAAGTCTTAGGCTAAGTAGTCCAATTCCAAAGCTGATTCAATTCCAATAAATATAAAAGCATTAAAGTGGATATCAGATACAAGATAAGAAACAAGATAAAAGAAATCAGAAAAAATAAACCAGCCGAGGCTGGAAGGTCAGCCAATAGAGCTTAGCTAGATAGCTTTAATAAGTGGGTTAACAGATGTAAGAGATGTACTGAAACAGAGTAGACTAAAAATGTTGAATACTGTAATGTACAAAATGTGAAACATTTGATAACAAGCCTGAGAGCTCCTTCACACCTCCCCCCACGAGAAATTCAAAGTATACTTCTCTTTAGCATTGTAGCACTGTTTTTATGACATCAAACAATTAAGCTATAGTTCACTACTATAAAATAAAAGAGAAACATAGTGTAATTAAACTTTTTGTTAATTTCATTCCAGTCAGTTATGATACATTTTTTCTGTTCGATGTAGACAATATCCATATCTGACCAAAGTGTTATACTAGAAATAAATAAGAAAATTGTCAGAAACTGTACTTTTTGTTTTACTTGATAAAACTCCAATTTCACTTTAATAAACTAACAAGCTGCAAACTTTAAGTCACAAAGCGCAAACTCCAGAAAAACACAATTTGCATCAAAAACTTTACAAAACGTAGTTCATATTTATAACTTTTCAACAGGCACTGTATTTTGGTAGACTTGGTCAAATTACAGAAACCATTTATCAGTTGTCTGCAAGGGCAACGAGGTACGTAAAAACTGACTGCTATTCAGTCAAAGCCAAAATTTGGCAAGGTCAGAAAAACATAATTTGCATCCAGTCTGCGTAAATAAATTTTGTAGTTTAGTCGCAAATGATAATCGAAAGCAAAACTTAAAATTCATAACTATGCGGGGAAGCTCATTTTTCCCCCGTTTTGCTTTAAACTCCCTTTTGATTGGTCTATGAATTTGGGCGATCGCCTTACCGCCTAAGCGGAATAAACACACGACCATAATAAATAAATTCAACAAGGCAGCGAAGTAGCAATTAATTTCAACTGGGAGTCCTCTCTTCTGTGCCAAGCACTGGCATTGTTTTTTAAACTTTAAAACAATGTTAAATGAAGACCAGATGGATCTGTTGTTGTGTAACTTGGCGATATAATTCATTAAATTCTAGAAACCATTTTTCATAACTTTCTGCAAGTCTGATAAGAGATATGTATAAACTGTTATCGCCATTCATTCCATTCCATTATTCGGTCAAAACGTGCGCCAAAGTTAGGAAAGGTTAGAAAAACACAATCCGCGTCCGTAACTGCATGAAAAATAGTTTGATCAATTTCAACAAGAACTGTATATATTAATATTAATATAATTGATCAAATTCCAAAGACCATTTGTCATAATTTTGCAAGTCCAATAATAGGAGATGTGATGTCATCATTTGGTTCCCGTCATCTGACCGACCCTGATTTACGGTCAGCAGGTAGAGTTGGAGAGTCGGAAAGCTTTTCCGCTGCTTTGCTGGATTTCCACTGTCGACCTCTGCACGCTCTGTGTTTACAAGTTTTCAAATCGAAGTAGCGAGCCACATGCTAATGGAGAGTAAACCGAAAACCAGTTTATCCACGGTTTCTCAATTTCTTAATTCGGATCAGTCCACACGATGGATTCCCTTTCAACAAGATGTAGCTGCTTCTTAAAAGAAAAATATTTTCAACCGAATGACCGAACGAATCCCACTTTTTAAAGTAGAAATGACGGGAACCAAACAATTTTTTGCGATTCGCCTTTTAGTCCAAAAAAGCACAATTGCATCCAGTCTTTATCAAATAGACCTTTTTTCAAAGAGGATGTCCTGTTGAATAATTATGTAGTCCATCCATAAAAACAATGATAGAGCCATGCATAATTACTGTATCATGCATATTGTAATAATTATGCATGGTTTTATCATTGTTTTTCTGCTGGACTACATAATTATTCAACAGGGTGGCCTCTTTGAAAAAAGGTCTATTTAGACAGTAGCTGTACTTTTGTAAACTTTATCAAATTCCAATAACATTATAACACCATCAATCCCACCTAGAGGCAAACAAGAAAAATATGTTTTTATTGCAAAAACTAATAAAAAGCAGCAATAAAAAGTATCAGAAAATTCAACATAAACAAAAACTTGAGCAAACGGCTTTAAAGCTTCAAAAGATATAGAAAAAGAGTCCCCTTGATGAAAATCATGTGTTTGATTTGCCGAGTTAAAAAATAAATGACAGAAATTGAAGCTTGCAACAGATTTATACTGGAAATACTTTGGTACAACACTGACTTTTATCACATCTGACTATCGCTTGAGCCGCCATCTTGAAACACCACATAATGATCTGTTAAAACAACGTACGCTAAAAGTACCCAAAAAGCTAACCCGATCGGAAGAAAGTTGAGAAGTCAAAGTGAGCACATTATGATCTGTAAAAACAACGTACGCTAAAAGTACCCAAAAGTTAACCCGATCGGAAGAAAGTTTAGAAATCAAAGTGAGATCGGAAAATCGGATTTTTTTTTTGCCGTCTTATGATGGAAGTAGAAGTAGTAGAAGAAAATTTTACCTATTTGAATGCTCAGCTTAGGCTGACCAAAAACTGAGGGTCGAAGTTCCATGCTCTGGGAGAAAATTCATAAAATTGGGGAGGTCAATATAGTCGCTTGGGAGAATGTGATGGTCTAGAGTTGGCAACCAGTCTAATTTGCAGGCGCATGTTTTTTAACATTTAAAGGTTTCGGTACTTTTTCAGGAAAATTTCATAAAATAGGGGGGCATTATAAAATGCTAATAGGGTGATTTTTTTCTGAAAAATACAATGCTTACGTACATCATAGCTGACACATAATTGACAAACAGCTTGGGAAATACTGTGTGTTCCCATTTCAAGAAATGATGCGCAAGTCATCGATGACACAAGAAATCAACAACAGGAACCAATCAAAGAGAAAAGCCACAAGTGGGAAAAAATGACTGTTTGCCAATCTTGGCGATTTGCCAAACTCAAAATTAAGTTGGCGGGTTTCATCAGCTTTCTTATGGTATATATGTAGACTGATGTAGACTCTCCGAATTGACAAACATGAGGAAATAGAAGAAAAACTAAAAATTCACCCCCTTTAAAAATATCTAGATTGTTTTATTTTTTTCAGCTGCAAACACTTGTAAAAGCGCCAAATATTTTATTATCCAATCACAGCGATATATTGATTATTTATTTTATCCAATCAAAAAATTGTCATTCAATTGTTTAAAAAGAAGTATCTAATGAAGGTAAAGCGCTTTCTTCCAATCAAAAAGGATTTTTTGAAAAAAAATAACACTCCCATCAAACTCCCGCTTTCGTTTGAGAACTAAAGATAAGAAAAATTCAACCCTTAGAATCAACGATTGAAACAAATAAAGTTATATGATTGCTCATCATCCAAGGCGCTGAAAAGCCATTAGCCCCAAAAATTAGGGCCGGTCCTTTGCTAATCATAACCTAATGATAATCTTTTTGAAAAACTCAACCTGATAGTAAATGATTTTTCATTTGTTGTATTTTGTCTTTGCTGATTTTACTATTTGAGAGTATGCAAAGAAGTAAATAGCATAATCAATAATTTAGGTTGAATGAAATTCCTGAACTTTAAAAACCTAAAGATTGTGACAGTCAAGGATTCTGTTGATTTATGCAGCAGATTTACAATGGAACCATTTGCCTTTATAATTTACACTTGTAAAACTGTAGTTGAGATTTCATAGAGGTGACATTGAGAAAATCTTTTTCTTGAAATTACTTTTATGCTGTATCGGAGGTTGTATTGAATTTGAGCTCTTTTTAATTTGCAGACCATTTTTAAGTTCTTCATAAACTAAAAAAATAATTGTTCAAAATGGCAGCTGTGGAAGTGATGGCAACATACCCAAGTGACAGAAACAAACTTATCGCTGAGAAAAAGGAAAAAGTTGTTGTAAAAACTATTCAAGTAAAGTTCTTTCTGTTTTGTGTTTTTTTTGCGTCGATTTCATTAGCTTTAAAAATTGTTGATATATTTTGATTCCCAAAGAAAAATTCAAAAATAAGGTTTTAGATCTTTTGACTCTTTCAAGAATCAGTAAAAAGTTTTTCTATACTTATATCTATGCTGTATGCTTCACGATAGATAATATTTTAGTTTTGATTCACGTTTCAGATGGAGGTAGAAGACAGTAAAAGCCATGAAGGGCTGCAGCAATATTATATCACAAAAATTGAAGAATCGAAAGTAATTATTCTAATCATTATAATCCTGAAATTCAAGAAATTATTATTTCAGCCCATTAAGCCATTATGTACATACACAACTTTGTATGGAGCTGTAGAATCTTTTCATTTATTTATGCACAACTCACGGTATATGTGATTAAGAGTAATAGATTTAACCGATTTAACAGAGTAATAGATCTTACCTTAATTTAACTTGTGTTTTAGATGGAAGTTGCTGACAAAGTCAAAGATCTGCGACGTTTGGAAGCTCAGCGGAATGAACTCAATGCCAAAGGTAAGTGATTGATCTCAGAATTTAACCTGATTGAAATATTAATTTTAATTTTATCTCATGAATAGAACAGGAAGAAGTATTTCTATAACTTCTTCACTTTATCCTATCTAGATTAATTCGTGTTTTCAGTGTTATATACTTATGCAGGATATCCTAAAAAAAAAGTAGTGTTTCAAGCCACTTCTCACTAATGCAAGTACCATGAAACTGGTATTCCTTTTGATTACTTTGTACGAGACAATCTTAGTATGGTGTTTGGCGAAAAAACTTTCAAAGAAATATTTTGAGATTATTCCCCTGTTGCATTAAATGATATTATTAGCTTATAAGTTTTTGCGCTTTGTGTTTTATTATAGTATTATTGTGATTTGTAAAAAAAGTTAAGCCTTATATTGTTGTATTTCAAAAACTTTATCATACGCACAAAATTATTTTTCTTTTTATAAAAGTGTTCTGACACAGTCCATTTTTTCAACTTCAGTTGAGCTAGAAAAACTTTGAGACTTGAAAAATTATCGGATTTGGCTGAAATTTGGCACACTTGTTCCTCGGGTGAATATCTGGGGATGTTTTTTTTTAGGGAACACCCAAATGATAAAATGACTTCTTTGTTTTGGCTTAGTAGTTTGCTTTTTTTGAGATTTAATTTTCAAATTTTATTATGATTTTCCTGGATATTTTTCAGTGCGTATGTTACGTGAGGAGCTACAACTTCTTCAAGAGCAAGGTTCTTATGTTGGTGAAGTTGTCAAGCCAATGGACAAAAAGAAAGTCTTGGTCAAGGTTTTATTATTTTCTTCTTTTGCTTGCTTTTCAAATTATATAATCATTTGAAAGTATGATCTTCAACTAGTTTCCTCGATAATTTGGATGTTATACTAGAACTCTGATGCTACTTGATATCACTTCATGATATTCTTAATTCTGATTCTATCAAATGCTACGAACCTCATGCTATTACAAGAGGAAACTTTTCATGTCACATAACAACATACTTTAGGCGTACAAACTTTCGCGGGCAGAAACGATTTTTGCGAATTTTCGGCACATTATTATCCTTTAATACCTTTTTAAAGTCGTAGAACAACTGTCTTTAGCGGATTTAAGGAATATTTTTCACTTTTAAGGCAATTTTTATTCGAAAATTTTAATTTTTATCCAACGATTCGCGAAAGTTTGTTCTTGCAAATTCGTGAAAGTAAATGTCGCAAATTTTGCAATTTTTCGACCTCGTGAAAGTTTCTGCTCGCGAAAGTTTGTACGCCTAAAGTATCTTTCTTTTTGGTATTTTCTTAAGTGTTTCCCTATTTGCCTGTTGTTGCATTGTTCTTGATTTCTGTTGAGAGTTTCCGGGTAATAACGCAATTACCAGTCATTTTTAATTAATTCATGGACTTTTACTTTGATTTAGGTTCACCCAGAAGGAAAATATGTTGTTGATTTAGACAAAGGAATTGAAATGACACAAGTAAGTGGGGATCTTTATGAAATGATATTGTCGCTTGTGTTGTGGACTCAGTCAGTAGAATATTAGTAGAAATTCAAGGGTGTTCTGGGCGTGTATCTTAAACCACCTAGACTTAACTCAGTGACTAGAAATATGAGTACAGTATCACGAACAAGAATTTTCTACCCATTTCATTTCCATTTCAATTTGTAGCTTTACTTTTTTTGTAACTTTGTTTTAGATATCTGCCAATTTGAGGGTGGCTTTGAGGAACGATAGCTACACATTACATAAAATTTTACCCAATAAAGTAAGTTTTCGTTTTACTTTTCTGATGAATGAAATGTGTTAAACTCTTTTTATTGGTGTAATGAAGGGTATTGACTGATTTATCTTTTTACGTAGTACATTCCTCACCCGGTAACCATAAAAAACATTGTAACAGTAAGTATAATTTTTACACCCTCCATTTTAGGTGGATCCTCTGGTCAGTTTGATGATGGTAGAGAAGGTTCCAGACTCCACTTATGAAATGGTCGGTGGGCTGGATAAGCAAATCAAAGAAATCAAAGAGGTAAAATACATCGCATTTTCCAGATAATGCACAGTTCCGGGATTAGAAGGGGTTAACAAATCTGAATTTAAATCTAGACGTTCCAGCCTTGTTTTAGGATGCTACCGTAAATTATAGTTTGATAATAATGCTTATATTTAATTGTGATTAATCGATTGCAATTCATTTTCTTTCAGGTCATAGAGTTACCAGTTAAACACCCAGAGCTTTTTGAAGCACTTGGAATCGCTCAACCCAAAGGTGTTCTTCTATACGGACCACCAGGTACGAGCTTTTCGATTTCCAATAACTCCAATACTTAAATCTCCAATTGTGCATTTTGGCTGACGTTTGTACGACTTTCAATCCTACAGCTCATTTCGAAATGATTTGGGACATCGTGAAGGCTATCACTACTGTATCTTTTTATATCGAAAGTAAAACGTCTGAGAGCAGTTGATACAAGCAGTTGTTTTACAAACAAATTATGATAGAACTAATCTGTTTTTTTTTTCATTGTTGCTTTTTGTCATTCTTTCCAAACTTAATATGATCTTATGATCTTATGTTTGAGATATTCTACCTCGGTAGGAATAGGAGTTGAGTTTTTGTGATTACAATGATTCTGCTCACACAATATAGCAATTATATTATATAAAGTGAAGTGAGTATAATAAAACCTCTTTTTTTACGAGAACCATGTTTTGAACTAAATAATCGTATCCCATAGGAACTGGAAAAACACTTCTTGCCAGAGCTGTTGCACATCACACCGAATGTACCTTCATTCGTGTATCTGGCTCAGAATTAGTACAGAAATTTATTGGAGAAGGTTCAAGAATGGTTCGAGAACTTTTCGTACTGGCCAGGTAAAGAATCAGATTCAATGTTCGAACTAATTTCGCTCGCTCGTAATATTTTTCTTATTTTTCTCCTCTTCTTTGGTACAGTTGACTGACAAAAGATTTACCTCCGCAAAGAGTTACCTCTGCAAAGAGTTGTATATTATTGGGTATTATTTAGGACTCATCTTATAGAAAAACTGTTTTGTTGTAAAATTTTGTAATAAAGTATTTCGTAAATTTAAGTAGAATGTGCCTGAATGTGCACGATCCCCCTTTTTGATAAGGGAGAGAATCTAAGATTTTCTAAATACAACTGCTAAATAATAGGTAAATTCCTTTTGAAGTTTTTGAATGACAATTACCTGAAATGACCCAAATGTAATCCTTTGAACTTTACCCTAATGTCTCTTATAAAACTAATTCCTCGTCGAGTTTATTAATCACTGGTTTGGAAAATTTTTTGAGAAGGTGGGCCTTTCACTACATATTAAGTGAAACAATACCTTCAAATTATTTGGAATTTTTGTATTTTCAGGGAACATTCACCTTCTATTATTTTCATGGATGAAATTGATTCCATTGGTTCAGCACGTATTGAATCTGGAGGCTCTGGTGGAGGTTAGCTCAAATAAACAATCTTTTCTTTTGACTTTCCATCTTAATTGCGTCAATAGAAGATTTCCCAACCAATTACCATGAAGCACAAGCCTCTATTGACAATTCATTTGTCTATAATTGTTAGAGTAGGCAAAAGTGGATGACAATGCATTGGCTTTCTAGACAGACAATTTTCAGTCCAGTTTATCTCATAATTAGAATTGACAGGACAAAAAGTGGGCTAGGTCTAAACTAGTTTTCAACCGTTTATGGTTCTCTATGGATACAAATGAAAGGGTTTGAACGTTGCTCGATATTTAATGACAGCCACATCCCCTTTTCAGGTGATAGTGAAGTCCAACGTACCATGTTGGAGTTATTGAATCAATTGGACGGCTTCGAACCAACACAAAACATTAAAGTTATCATGGCTACCAATCGAATCGACATTCTCGATAGTGCTTTATTGAGACCTGGTCGTATTGACAGGAAGATCGAATTTCCTGCTCCTAATGAAGACGTAAGTTTTGCGATATTGCTGGTTAGAATATTTGTTTTAAAATGCAGTTTTAAAAGTTTTCAATGCCTTCCAAACGTATAATGTGAACTACTAATAGAACTATAGACAGTTTTTTCAGCTCCCTGTTTACTGATCGACTACATTTGCCGCATTGTGTTTTGGTTAGTATAATTTACACAATCTACATGAATTCGATACCCTTTTCCAGGCTCGAGCAGACATTTTACGTATCCATTCTCGAAAGATGAATTTAACTCGTGGTATCAATTTGAAAAAGATCGCCGAAACAATGCCAGGATCATCTGGTGCCGAAATTAAGGTCAGTAACCACATCTTTCAGCATCTTTCAGTTCAAATTTTTTTGTTAAGTTTCAGATACTATATGGTATCTTATGTGCCCTAATTATATCAAAGAAAACGAATCAATATGAATGTATCAAGCTGCTATTGAAGAAAACAAAAGAACAGACAAATAAGAGGGAAATCTTTAGACTACAGTATTAAAACTATTTCCACCAAATGCAAATTGTTCAGTGCACTAAAATACTTAAAATTCATTCTTGGTCTTAGGGTGTTTGCACGGAGGCTGGTATGTATGCTTTAAGAGAACGAAGAGTCCACGTCACTCAAGAAGATTTCGAAATGGCCGTCGCCAAGGTAAATTTTCATTTTCGAACACTTTGCTGAACGTGGGGCCGTCTCACATATCATCAATGAAGTTTTCTTAACTAAGTGTTTTATCTATTGCTCAGGCTTAGATCATGCTTTAATCTGTATCTTTGATTCCATTGATTGCAAACAACAGAGCCATCTTTTGATTTACAAGATTGAACATGGATACTCATATTTCTAAATTTTCAGGTGATGCAAAAAGACAATGAAAAGAACATGTCCATCAAGAAGCTATGGAAATAAATACCACAAGCCGATCGTTAATCATCACCCAAAATCGAACTAATTACCCATTTTTGCTCGTTGTTTACTTTAACAAACTTTTTAAAGATTTTTTGCGAAAAAAGCAGACCTACCCAACTTTAATAACAGCCAGAGAGAATCTTGTTCAATTTTCAATTGCTATTTAATTTGTATTTTTTACTATAAAAAAATTAACTTCGGTAAACCAAGTATGTTCATTTCTCGTTTAGTTTTTCATTTTGTTTTGTTTGTTCTGCTTCTGTGAGTTATTCAAAAAGAAAAATAAGATTCGGTTTTTGCCCATCTATTTTACCAGCCTTGGTTCAATGGCTCTTGATCGATCATAGCGCGTGGACGTGCTACTTTGAGAAAACAAGCGGAGTCGAACGGGCCACACAGAAGAGGGGTATACACACCTTCTTCTTATTCCCTTGCGGCACGCCCACGCTGCGATCGATCAAGGCCGGGGGAGGGCACTAGTTTTCGAAGTGACGGGTATGTTCGAGCCAATAATCGAAAATCATCAACACGGGAAAACGGTATTATAAAAACAGACGGTGACGGTATTTAACCCTATTTTTTGTCAGTATTCCGGTATTTTAACCTCTACAACCCCCACCCCATTGAAAATGTATGCTTCGTGCACATGTATTATACTCAGAAAGATAAGATACGCTTACTATGTGTAACTATCAAATAAGTTATGTCATATCTTCCTTCGTTTCGAGCGTAAAACTCCTACTTAGGATGAAATTTTCACCTTAGATGCATTCTATTTAGCCCTTTAAGTGACACTTAATTTGATCATCAGTTTTTTTTGACATCGTCAATTATGATGTCACAATACACAAGTACTTTTTCCCCAATTTCTTAAAAAAGCTAAAAATTAATTCTATAAACAAACAGATCTGAAATCTACATTCTAATACTCTTTTTTGACGTATATAAATGACCATGCAAGGCCCCCAATTTTTTGTGCCGAAAAAAAGTTAAACACGTAATCTCGGGTACCTCTAAAAAACGGGGGTTGAAATAATAAGCAGGGTGGGTGGGAAAATTCTCAAAACTTAAAAAGGCGGGGGGTGAATGTCCTGGATGCCCCCCGGGGGGCACTCGATTTTGAGAACAACTGTACGTTTGGCCAAAAATGAGGTCTCTAAAATTGGACCCTTACTGTGTAGGAAAAATTTGGCTGAAAATCGACCCTTATAGTGCAATTTTTCGAAATTTTTTGCCCTTTTCAGGGCAAAATTTTTTGAAACTCCTCAAATTTTACCTCAAAATTTGGTATTTACTCAAATTTTACACCCTTACAGTGCACTTGCTCACAAAATCAACCCTTACAGTGCACTTTCCAAAGTCCAAAAAACCTACCCTTGCCTTAAGGGCCGCACATCCGGTAGGTCACTTACCTGGACTGCCCCCCCCCCCCGGAACTTTCAAAAACATTTTACAACAAAAGTCTTGAAAAGTCAAACTTACGGTGGTCGAGAAGGGCCACACAAAATAAAAAAACCTCAATATATAATAAAAAATTCCAATACAAAATAAAGAATCCCAATACAAAATGAAAAATTCCAATAGCAATACAAAATAAAGAATCCCAAAACAAAATAAAAAATTCCAATAAAAAATAGAAAGTCCCAATATATACAAAATAAAAACTTCCGATACGAAATAAAAAACAACACAAAATGAAAAAATGGCATTTTTGAATACCGGGACTCGTGAACCACCAAAAAAGGTCCCAAAATCTTAAAAATTGGAACCCCCTAATGTTTGGACCCAGACTAGGACTTTCAAAAATTTCAAAAATTGGTACCAGGGCCCTAAATTCTTGAAAGCTAATTTTATTTTGTATTGAACTTTTTTATTTTGTATTGGAATTTTTTATTTTGTATTTGAATTTTGAATTTTTTATTTTATGTGGCCCTTCTCGGCCACCGTACAAACTTGGTGGTGGAATAAGTGCGGGAAACGGAACGGGGCGCGCTTTAATTCGAAATTTATTTTGATCAATTCGGCGCTTCGAAAACAAGCATAATGGTAGATAAGCTATGCTAACAAAAAACACCTTCGAAAACTCCTTCGACTCATTTCCACGTCGAAAACTACTAAACCAGACGAAATGAATTCACTTTACAATCGAACTCCTATTGTACAAAGTTTGCATGGACCAAAAGAATGTAAGATTTTCCTAAAGCTAGAGAATACACAGCCGAGTGGATCTTTCAAAACTCGAGGGATCTCTTATCATTGCACAAAATTGAAAGAACGTGGATGCAAATTTTTTGTTAGCTCTTCAGGAGGAAATGCTGGGCTTGCTGTAGCATATTCTGGCAGAGTTTTAAATATTCCTGTGTGTGTTTTTGTTCCTACAACCACTCCAAATCATGTCATTGAGCGTTTGAGAACTGAAGGAGCTGAAGTGAAACAGAAAGGAGATGTTTGGGACGAAACAAATAAGCATGCTATCGAGTTTGTTGAGAGTCTGAAAGACAAAAATGCATCTTTAGTTCATCCATTTAATCATCCAGAAATATGGACTGCTCATTCTACAATAGTTTCTGAGTTAAAAGAACAATTGATCGATAAACCAAGTGTCATTGTTTTGAGTGTCGGTGGAGGTGGCTTATTATGTGGTGTGGTCGAAGGTCTACAGAAAGTTGGATGGGATGACGTACCTGTAATTGCATGTGAAACGTTTGGGGCTGATAGTTTAAACCAGGCAATGAAAAACAATAAATTAACCACACTGCCAGCAATTAAGAGTATTGCAAAAAGCTTAGGTGCATTGACGGTTGCGCAAGAAGCTTTAGACTGGACAAATAAACACAAAATATTACCAGTTCAAGTTACTGATCAAGAAACTATTTCAGCATGTTATAAGTATCTTAATGACTTCAAGTCTTTAGTAGAGCCTGCATGTGGTGCATCACTAACATTGATGTATTCAGATATCTTGCAGAAACTATTGGAACAAGGGAAGTTGTCAAATATTGATAGGGTTGTTATTATTGTTTGTGGAGGTCATTCTTTGACCATTGATAATCTACTGGCTTGGAAGAAGGAATTTAATGTTTGAATGAAACAAAAATATATACAATGTTTTTAAATTATTAAAAAAGTTGCATGTTGTTAAATAAAAACCCAGCTTCAAAGTTCTATGATCAAAACAATGAAAGCAAAATATTAAGTGTGGTATTTTTTTGAAAGCAGCCGTCGAGGCAACCTTTTTTCCGATGTGTTCTGAGAGTATGTTTCAGCTAGAAATTTTGATTTATTCTGATCAGATCTTTAAAATGAAAATTAATCAGCTAGAAATAACAATGTGCTCTGACGAGACAGGGGTTTAATCAAGGTCGTCTAATGTGTTCTTGTTGTCTAGAAACCTTCAGAACAAATCTTTTAGGGAGACATGTGTATAATCAAGAGAGCATTAATGTAATCTTTTTACCTAGCCTAGTAGGTAACCCTAGAAATTTTCAGAATAGATCTTTTGTGAAAAAAGAACAATTAAGAAATTGAAGGCCATAACATGTGGTCTCCTAGAAGATGAGAACACATATTTCTAAAACATCTCTCCGCCGGCTGCTTCTGTTGTTTAATGCTGGGATTGTTAATTATTCTGCTTGACATCGTCTTTAAATACAACGATTGAATAACATGGTAGGGTTTGAGAAAATAGAAACATAATTTTTAGATTTTTAGTATTTCAATAAATAACTAATTATTCAGTGATTATCCTTGACATTATGTTTTTAATAAAGAATAAATATTACATGTCATCAGTGACAAATATAGATTAATCTAGAGTGATATTAAATACGTTATGGATCTTATGTAACAAAGCAAAAATGTAAAATAAAAGATTTTAAAGAATTACATCCAGAGGAAAAGCGAACAGGATTATTTCTTTTTATTGTAAAAAGAAGGTTTTTTATAAGACTTCTTCGATAGCAGGAGGGTCTTCTTTTTCATCTTTTTTAGATTTCAACCCATGAACATGTTGTGTATATTGGCCTCTGGTGTTACCAGATGACAAATATCTGGAAACGACGTAAGTTCCACCTGTTCCTTTAGCAACACCGCAACCCAATTTAGTTGAAGAATCCCAAACTAATTGTGTGAAATGGCCAATAACTCCACCATTTGACTTGCCAGTTCCAAAATTGTAGTTATTGATTTCATTATACCTGAAATTAACCACAGAATGTAATCAAAATGTTCTCCTACGAGTTTCTTTAGCCTGTAGGCTTAACCATATGTAACAATTATGATAAATAAATAATTTCCCAGACCTTTGTTGAAAAATTTCTTGAAAATCTTTCATACTTTTAAAATCTATGAATACATGTTTCAAAATTTAGATCACGCTGCTGACTTATAGAGTACACTTTGTAGAGGGGTCATTTTACTTTTGATACCTAAATTTTCGCCTTCTTTTTGTCACGCTTTTTAAAATCTACGTGGAACACGACGTAAACGTATTGGAAACTCAGACAACTAAGGGAGGACCGTGGTTTGAGAAGAAGCGGAATAGGCCTTTTTTCGGACGGATTGGTTGAATTTGACGAAAATTTAGTCGGGATTTTGGAAACTGGGTCCTCTGAAGGAGACGAGAAATTGGACAATTGTAGTGCGGAAAACGGAATTTAGCAAAAATATTAGAAATTTGTGGAATTTTCGACAAAAACTTTGAATTTCAAAGGAATTTTTGGTGACGAAAGTTTGCTCCTTTTTTAAATGGCTTGACGGAAATTTTGGAAAAAAACTCTCTCAAATTAAAACTTTTCATGAAATTCAACCTCGGATTTGGACGTATTAAGACCCTTCATTAAGATGTTTTTTTGTTACTTTCTTACCATGAAACAACAGCGTTAGTAGAGGTTCGACTTGCTGAAGATGACCAGTAAAGATTTTCACCGACTCCAGATTCGTAGCCATTGTATTTTCGAAAGGGATCGTGTTTCCACTCGTCAAATTCCAGGAGATATTCTGCGTAGGTTTGAGCTCGTTTTGCAAGATCCATGTCATATGTCATTGAGGGTGTGTTTTTGTGGAGTCTCCTTTTTGTATTGTGAGCTGCCAAACAAGTTGCTTTTAGATAAAAAAGAAAAAAGGATAAATATAGCTAAACAAAGTTTCCATCGTAAATCACAAATATCTCGGTAATTTCTGTATTTTGATCAGGAGTGAAGCTTTAATGATAGTGAAAGTTAATAGCCATACCTTTGATACTCTCCATCTCTGAGCTTGAAATTTTTGGTTGAGCTGTCACATAAGCTATGAAACAAAGTATTAAATATTTATTCGATTTATAAACCAAGTATATTCCCATGAATTGGTTTTTGAGCTTCGCCTTGATAAGTCACCCCTCACAACCTTAAAACAAATCTTAGCAAAATTCCATTCTAATTAATCATCTAAAGCCCTAGCCCTATCACAACCCTGTGTCACAGACCCGGTGGACCCCTCACCCCGGTGAAAAAGTAGGCCAAAATTTTGTCCCCGGTTGAAAAAATACCTCACAATTTCAATCCCACTGGGAAATTGCTCTATGATTTTATCCCCATTGAAAATTGAATGGGAAAAATTGCACTCCAAAAACAACCCCATTGGAATTTTTGAGCTGAAAACAATAGATTTTCTATCCCCATTGGTATTTCGATAAAAAATTTCATCCCCAACGAGGGAAAAATTTGCACCGGGGCACTGTCCTTATTATATTATGAGGCTTTCGATGTTCGTATTATCAAGGGGGTGGGTGTTTTCTACCTTCAATAATGTTTAATCTATGGTTGCTAAGGTAAGGCTTGAACCTTGAACTTGGTACAAAGTTTAGCTTCTATTTCGATTACATCTTACCAGGAGCTGGATCTGGTGAGCAATCACCACATGTTTTCCGGCACCAATCCGTCTTCACAAAAGTGTGCACAGTACTTCCGCAATGTTGACGCAAAGTAGTTGGACAATTTGAATATTTATCCTTGCAGCCTAACATATAAACGTTCATTATTTTAGTATCGGCTCAAAGAAAATAGAATATTGAGCCAAAGAAGAACAAATTATCAGTCAGACATCATAATCGAAGAAAGGCCATCTTTTTGAGTGGGAGGAAAGTGTATTGACTTAGTAGCACACTGTGGAATCTAAAAATATTAACAAATCTGCACAAATATATTCGCTGGTACGACTTGCAATCCCATGCCATACCTCCTTTGCATTATTGGTCTTGCACGTAAATTATAATATCAAAAGAAAGGCAACAACTTTCACAGTTTTCCAATCATTTCGAAATGAACTGTAGGCGATAGAACTCGTTCAAATTTTAGTCAAAATGATTACGGCGTGACTGACAAGGAGCGCTATGGAGGTGCAACTCAAAAAGAATTGAATTCTCAAACAAAAAGGCGTGCGAAAAAAAATATCGTGGAACTATAATCGCAAGCGATATTTATTATACAGGAATTTAGCAGGAGAATTCATCTCGGATATGGAAAGATGGAGAAACAATGTACAAAATAATATTTGAAAAGACTCACTTAAACTATCATGGTACATTTCTTCATCATATTGTGCATCTTCTTCGGGCATTGGTCCATCGTAACCTTGATTGAATAAGAATGTATTTGTTCTTTAGACTTTGACCTTCTTCGCAATGAAGTACAAGACAAGAGTTGTATTGCATTGGTCCATCATAAACTACCACACGATACCCTATATTTAAGGACGTCCCTATAAATAGGGACTTCTGCTCACTAGATCGTTTTTATTTTCTCGATCCAGTAGATTAAATAAAGATCAGCAGGGAGAAAAGGTCCTCAAATATAAGGAATTCGCTAAACTGATACATATTGTGAAGAGCATGAAACTTTGAATATTGATAAAGAAATACTCTCTTTCTTAATAATGTAAGGACTTCCCTTTTGGCGTGGATTTAATTTGGCGATTGGCCAAAATACGATTTCTGGCGGGGATTTAATTTGGCGATGGATCAATTTCGTAAAATTTGGCGGGGATTTAATTTGGCGAATTGGAAATTTTGTCACACTGAAATGGGTGAAAAATACTCAAAAATATACTAAAAAGTTGTGATTGCGCCGAATTTAATCCCCGCCAAAATTTATCCACTTAAGGTATAAGGACGTTCTTAAAAATAAAGGGTCATTAAATATAGGGTATCGTGCCGTACTGTTCGAGGTGTCTCACAGTCATGTTCTAATGGTTTATATCCTAATTTGAACAGTCCCCCTCCCCAGTGAAGTCAAGTTTCACTTACTTGGTAATGCGCTGACCTTTTCGTGATCTTGGTGTGAACGTTTGACATGTTTCCCTTTGAAAATCAATAGAAGACTTTGAAAGTTACGCTTCAATTTTTATTTTTCAAAGATCTAATATATCTGATCTTGCATACAATCAAAATATAGCCAATTTGACCTAGATTATGCACCATGTATGTGAGCCATCTAAACTCCTAGTACTTGGAACCTATATGGGGGTACAGATATACTTCCTATAAGAAACTCTTTTCGCTAGAAGATGAGCAGAAGCCTAGTAGGACTAGTAGGACAGAAAACAATGACAAAAGATATAAAAAGTAATATCTTTTCGGTGATTCTTTGATTTAAACTTCATTCTAAAGTTATTATAATTCCTTACCTTGAGAAATTGATACTAATGCAATTAGTAATAACGTTAGAGTCTTCATGCTGAGTTTTTATCGAACGCAAGATAATAACTTTTTACGCCTGCTTTGCTCCACTTTTATACCTTTTAAATTGACACGTGACATAGATGGCGGTAAAGATTTCAATAATCACGCATCGCCGTTTCAATGCCGCGTATAATTTTCAATGGTTTTTGATTATTGATTATTAATGTCGAAGATTGCACTTTAATAGATAGATGATAAAAAAAGCACATAGGTAATTAAGCGGGGAGATATAGAAGGATTCGAGTCTGTGGAGAAGAACATTGTTTGCCTTATAAGGAAATATAATTAAACGTTAGTTCTCCTTTATCATTTTTCGCCACCCTTGGAAGTGTCTCAAAGGTAAAGGGCTAAAGGTCATGCTACCCCTCCTTTGTTTCACGTGAGCCTTTTCATTTAACCGAGATAATTAATTAAGAATAATGATTAAAGAAACGATACCGACTTTTTAATTTTATCAAAAACTACTATTTCGACACGCAAACACGCAAACCTGTATTTCGAAATATGAATTTTGACCTTGCATCTCCAAATTTTAAGTTGAAACAGCGATTGTCATCTGTGTTCCTTAGTTTCTTACGATTCAAATAAAATTTTAATTGACATTTGGAATAGAGAGAGAGAGAGACTAAACCTACCCAAAAAAAGGCATAGGCCTCATATCTATGAGGATCACAGCGCATAAATTAAATTCAAATACTAATGAAAATACTATACTATCAAAAATAAATAATATAGTAAAGTCTTAGTGGAAATACTAGTCGAAAATAATATCATCAATGTAAACAATCAAGGGGCAATTTTCACAGAATAAATCAACTTTCTCCATTCCAATTTATTCATAGCTAAATCATGCCAAACATAAGAATCTATTCCAGATTTTTTCATACATTTATTCAAAGATCGACCGTAGGTGTACCTCGGAGCACCACGAGGACGTTTCGCACGAACCCAACATGATAACATTCTCCTTGGAAGACGATTCCAGGGCATTCGTATAACATGACCAGCCCATCTAAGTTGTTGACGACAAATATAGGTATCGTTTATTTTTGAAGATGAGAACAAAGAATTTCTGATCATGCCGAACGCATTGCTAGCCTTTTGTATTCTGCGATCAACATCAAGGTTATCTGAAGAGTCACAACTGATAACACTTCCAAGATATGTGAATTCCTGTACGATGGAAATGAATCGGTTACCGAATTCTATGTTTGATAGGTCGACTTGATCAAAGGTAGACGGGTCTTCATACAAACAAGGCGGTTTGGAACAGAAAAGAACGACAGACTTTGAGTCGGGAGGTCCTGAATGGACTTCCATCCCAAACCTTTGAAAGTGAGTCATGCAGAGCGGTATCCCTTGAGTGACGTCTTCTCTTGTATCAAATATAAGAGCTGTATCGTCAGCGTACTCTGAATCATTGACTTCATACTCCTCCCCGTATGCACGATAGCTGCGACCAGTCATCTTACTTTAATGGGATAAATTTTCGCGGGGATTAAATTTCGCGGTTGAGATCATCCGCGAAATTTTAAGATTTCGCGGGGATTAATTTTCGCGGATGAGGGATTTCCTGATTTTTCGCGGGGATTTAATTTCGCGGATTGGGGTACAAATTAAAATTTTTGAAAAGAGTCAAAACATTGAAATAAAATATATCCAGGAAAATTGAGAATTTTTTTTTCAAGTAATAAGAGGGTGTTTTTGAATAGGGCGAGGAGATATGTATTACAACTATCAAAAGTTGAATTTGAACTTCCATGGTGTGGAGCTAAATTTTCAAAGCCTATTTGGGAAAAAATCTTACATATCCTTTTAAATGTTTAATTTCAAGCCAGTTGGATTACCCTCTTACATTGAAAAGCTTTTAACAATAAGCGATCACTTCCAAGTTTGTAAATTTGTGAAGAAAATTTTGAGGAAAACTTTTTTTGCTAACAAGCATATAGAGGATTTGACCTTTTTCGAGGGTTGCCTCATGTAGAAAAAAAAATAAAAAACGATAAAAATAGAAATTTCGCGGATCGCAAAAAAAATTCAAATTTTTCGCGGATGGGCCTTTTTCAAATTTCCAATGGGACTTATTTTCGCGGATGACACCCAAATCCGCGAAATCCGCGAAAATTAATCCCTGCGAAAATTTATCCCATTAAAGTAACATCTTGGTTTGATCGAAAAATACAAAGTGGCAGGTGGGTTGTAGCTCTCCATGTTATCATTACTGCCGCAAGGAAGAAAGTGAACAAAATGGGACCGAGAATGTAAATTTCACCTCGAATTTTTCATGAAGTGATTTGAGCAAGCTGATCAGTTTCGGTGGTACTCCGAATTTCTGTAAAATCAACCAAAGTAGTTCCCTTGGTACGCGATCGAATGCTTTAACTAGATCGAGGAAAAATACCCATGACTCTTTTGAATGCTCTCGTCGCTTTCGGAGGGCCATTTTGACTGTGAAAATTGCGTCGATACAGCCACGCTCAGGTCTAAAACCACATTGCTGCTCGTGATCAAGACTTTCTTCTATTGGTAGAAGGCGTGAGTGTAGGATGATGGCGATTATCTTGTAGGCGGTTTCGAGTAGCATTATACCACGATAGTTCTTTGGCAACCCGAGGTCGCCTTTTTTTGGGAGAATTGTAAGTCTTCCAGTGTTCCAGTCATCTGGCACTTTCTCAGTTTGCCAGATTGAACGAATGAGATTGGTGAGCATTTGTTGGGTTAATGGGTTGTCGATTAGGCATTTCCAGATCTGTGGCTGGATACCGGAGTCGCCAGGTGAAGTGTTGTTTAGCTTCTGAACGGATTTCTTTATTTCATCATCGGTAGGTTCATGGTCACATCCATGGACAATATCATGGTGGGGAATTGTGTCAAGGACAGATTGGTCGAAATTTGCCTCCCTATTGTAGAGATGATTAAAGTGTTCGTAAAAGACTGATGCATTTTCTTGTGGTGTTGCACATAAGGTACCGTCTGGCTTTTTCATATGTCTTGATACTGAAGGTTTAGGTTTTGAAAGCCCACATTTGAGGATCTTGAGGGATTCCCAAGCTTTCTTTGTACCTTGATAACGGTTCACAGTGACACAATGGTTAAGTATCCAATCGTTCTTTGATTTAATTATCATGGCTTTTAGATTTTTTCTAGCTAGACGGAGACGATTAGTAGAAGATCGCGTCGATCGTTTTAAAACGTCCTTCATAGCTTGATTTCGGGAGTGAATTAACGAAAGGAGCTTTGAAGAATTAGCTTCGAACCAGCCGGGTTGACTTTTGTTTTTCTTTGGGAGCGTTTCTTTCTTCGCATACCTTTTTAATTGTGCTTGAGAACATTTCGTATCCAGGAGAAGTAGAAAAGTTCAGTTTTTGTGCTACATTTCCACAAAAATCATTCTGTTTAGTCACATTTGAAAGCACAGAGAGGTCGAGGTTGATCATTTTTTGGCGTGGTTCAGATTTCTTTTTTAATCGCTTCATAAGCTTAAGTTTGATGAAAAGTGCCATGTGATCACTGTCAAGAAGGCTGGCAGTAATTCCAGTATCACGTACTCGGTGACTCATATCACTGTTGACAATAAAATGGTCGATTTGGTGCTTTTTCTTACTACGTGGGTGAACCCATGTGGCATATTCTTTCTTTTCGAAGCAGCTTGTCATGGCAGTAAGGTTATTGGTAGAAAGATAAGATCGAAAACGCTTACCCGATTCGTTGATGTGAGAAATACCAAAATTACCGATAGGATCCTCTGTTTCGGATGAGGTACCCATACTCGAGTTCGTGTCTGAACCAACCAGAAGTATGTCATGTTGTTGTTTTTTGGATATACAAGAGGTGAGTTGGTCAAAGAATAGGTCCCATTGACCTTCAGGTGCATTTCCGACGGGAGCGTACGCTGAAACAAGAAATACTCCAACATCTTTCTTTTGATGGTCAGTTAAAAGAAGTCGAATCGCTACTACTCTTGCACCAAAGTTCGTGTGCTTTTCGTAACCTCCTGCTTTCCACGCAGCGTCACCATCTGCGTTTAAGACGATTGAAACTCCTTGGGAACCTCTTTTACCGCGCTGTGTACTTTCGTCAAGACCGGACGATTCAAATAAAATTTTCATTGACATTTGGAATTCTGTACCGAATATGTTCTTGCAGGGATTTTTTTTGTAAAGATTTGCTATAAAAGGCTTTTCATCATCAATTTGTACTAAAGCTCCTTCGGCTACACCCTTAAAGAAACCATCAAGCGCCCTTCCAACGCCCAATAGCGCCTTCCACGCTCCACTTAACAATTGCTGTTCAGCCCTCTGAAACTTCAGTGTGTTTTCGGCAGCAATGGGCAGACCACCGGCTAAGGATCTTAGGTTGTAAGTACCATTTTATTTATAGTTAGTGTTGTAGAGCTTTGTTATTGTTTAAATAGTCTTAATGAATCTTAACTGCATAGTCTCACATCACTGTCTCCAGATAAAATAAGGTCTTACTCCCTTGGGCTCTAGGCCCGGTCCCCCTTTGCGGTTGAGGCCACTCAACCGCTGGTTCCTAAATAAGAGGCTTGATCACCCCCCTTAAGCAGGCTCCAGTACAAATTTTTAAACTCTCCCTCGTCAATGTCTATCTGCCTGGCTAGCTCTAGCAAATAAGTTTGCGACTGTTCTCTAATCTAACGTTCCGAATAAAAGGTGGGTCCAAAATTTTAAAAAAATCTAATAATCGGGGGGGGGGGCGTTCCGAATAAAAGTGGGGTCCAAAGTTTTACCTCCAAACACCCTAGAATAAGGTATTCATAAGCTAAAAACAAGCTATTCAAAGCAGTTCAGAAAATATTTTCAAAAATAAATAAACGGGACATTCCTGATAAGAAAAGGGGTCCTAAAACTTTTCGGAAATTAATCTTAAAGATTCTTCAGGACCTTAGAGTAGCTGGGAACGACTCGAAAGCTCATCTTACGATAACTATTCATCCGAAGGATTGCTCCATTTGCCCTCAATCCTTTTCTTATTGCTTATTGCTTATCCGGCTGGGGGTTTAACACCCACGAACTTGATCACCAAAAATATAACTGAAGATTTATAATTTAGTACACAAACGTTTTTTAGGAAGTTTATATTTAGATAAAGAAAACAATATAAATCGAATGATGCATAAGCAAAATATATACTGCACAAGAGATAAGGGTTTACGTAATTCTATGAGAAATATTTCAGAACTTAAAATTGTCGAAGCCCATCTTTCAGTCAATTGACAACACCAAGGAACCAGTGTTAGTCGCTCGCTCACAAAACTTTTTCTTTAACAGCAGGTTGGTCGTGTTGATCTTTTTTCGCGCTTAACCCATGAGCATGTTGTGTGTACTGGCCTTGTGTGTTACCAGCGGGTAAATATCTGGAAACGACGTAAGTTCCACCTGTTCCTTTAGCAACACCGCAACCCAATTTAGTTGAAGAATCCCAAACTAATTGTGTGAAATGACCAATAACTCCACCATTTGACTTGCCAGTTGCAAAATTGTAGTTGTTGATTTCGTTGTACCTAAAATTAACCACAAAATGGTTTTCCTATCAGTTCCCTTAACCCATCACCATGTTGGCTTTCTCATTTTTAACTGATGGGGCAGATTCAATTCTATAATGATAAGAAATTTCCAACAGCAGCCTCAAGCCTTGTTGAAATATCCAATTGTTAATTTTCTTTCTACAACATCTTTTATAGAAGAATACCTGTGGTTTCAGAATTCTGCTTGGAATGATATACAACTTGAAAACATTTGAAATACATTTGAAACTTAGCCCTCAGAAGCCTCTCAAAGACAAACTTTCGAAAAAATTCCACCGTATCAATTAAAAACCTTGAATAAGATATTTTTTGTTATTTTCTTACCATGAAACAACAGCATTAGTAGAGGTTCGACTTGCTGAAGATGACCAGTAAAGATTTTCACCAACTCCAGATTCGTAGCCATTGTATGTTCGAAAAGCATCGTGTTTCCACTGGTTGAATTCCAGGAGATATTCTGCGTAGGTTTGAGCTCGTTTTGCAAGCTCCATGTCATAAGTCATTGAGGGTGTGTTTTTGTGGAGTCTCCTTTTTGTATTGTGAGCTGCCAAACAAGTTGCTTTTAGATAAACAAAAGAAAAACGATAACTGTAGCTTAACAAACATTTAATCACAGGCTATAAAAAATGTCTCGTAACTTCTTTACTATAATATTTTGTTCATTTATAGCCACTTAAACGAGATTCAATTTGTTTACCAGCTTTCAGGATTGAAATTCACTTTCCAAAACTTGGAAGTCTTGAAGTCATACCTTTGATGCTTTCCATCTCTGAGCTTGAAATTTTCGGTTCAGCTGTCACATAAGCTATGAAAAAAAAGTATTGAATATTTATCCCATTTTTTTTAGCTAAAACTGGTCTACATTGAGTCTTAACGATAACGAACGTTCTCAAAACTTGCAACAAAGCATGATGGTTAAATTTTATTTCGGAGATTTATAAAAAGTCTAAAGGGAGGTTCTACTACTGATATATTGATTTCGATTACATCTTACCAGGAGCTTGGTCTGGTGAGCAGTCCCCACATGTTTTCCGACACCAATCCGTCTTCACAAAAGTATGTACAGTACTTTCGCAATATTGACGCAAGGTAGTTGGACAATTTGAATATTTATCCTTGCAGCCTAAAATATAGACGTTCGTTATTTTGGTATCGGCTCAAAGAAAATGAGTGAGAATAGACTTGACACCAAGTGGTTAGCTGTAGTTCAGAATGTAGAAAAACATTCCTTTGTCTCAGTGACCCGGTGCTGTAACAACTCTTTTGCCAATTGAGACAGAATGAGGATGTTAAATGCAATGTGAATGGGAAATTGCCAGTTGTCAATGAATTTGGATTATATAACATGTATAAATGTTGTTATACCTCAAAAATACCGCTCGTTTTCTTAAAATACAATGTCTCTTTGGGAATAATGATAAAAATAAACAATGAAAATACGGGATTTTTAGGGTTTGCTTTGCATAACGAAAATCTTACTGTACAAAATATATAAAAGGACTCACTCAATCCATCATGGTACATTTCTTCATCATATTGTGGATCTTCTTCGGGTATTGGTCCATCGTAACCTTGCAAAGAATTATGGGTATATCATTATGGGTTCAAGTGTCAAAAATATGCGTCTCACAGTTCCATCGCTTGAAACATAAACATGTGTATCAACTTCAAACTTTCAATGATGAAACTGTGGCATGAAAATTTCAAAGAATGATGACTTTGGAAGGTGTAAAATGAAAAAGTCGTTAAAAGTAGTAAAAGAACGGTAAGTTTTACTTACTTGGTAATGCGCTGATCTTTTCATGATCTCGGTATGAACGTTTGACATGTTTTCCTTTAAAAATTAATATAAACCTTTGAAAGCTACGATCCGATTTTTATTTTTTAAAGACCTTTGAAAGTTACACTCCCTTTATTCAGTCTCCATAGTTAATGAACCTTATCAAATCATAACCGCTTTCGCTTGTTCGTGTACAATAGGTGGCTTACACGTATTGTGGGATTCTGCAATCTTCGTCTGTCTAAACTTCTAGTATACTTACTTAAACCTTTAGTAGTGACACAGAAATCAACAAAATAGGAGTCGATTTCATGCAAAAATCCTAACCAAAACAGCAACCAGGTTACACGGAAAATTCGAGTCACAGAAGCTTCAAAAAGTTTCGATGAAATTGCAAAATAACATAAGAAACCTCACCTTGTGTGATTGCAGCAATTGCAATGAGTAAGATAAGAAAAACCTTCATCTTGACTTCTTCCCTTCTCCTCTTTACTAGAAATTCAGCTTAGGAAGACGCTCAGCTCCCTCTGTACCTCGTCCTTTTATACTCTGTTTCTTGACACGTTCTATAGAACCAGATGAAGACATACCACACCCTTTTCAATGTCTTTGATTGTAATACAAAATATATTACTTTTAATCGCTCGGTGAAAGGTAATCGTGGATACAGATGGTTAAAACCTCTTATAAGTGGAAGATAATTCTTACCATATAAGGTAAAAAATGGATAAGGTGGCTCTCCACCTTCGCGTTCAAATACGTGGCGTGTAAGAGGTGGCTCAGCGGTGCTGCTAAATCATGCTACCTTTCTTTTGTCTCACTTGAACAATTCGTTTAACTGCGATATACTTATTAAAAATATGATACCTGTTTTTTTTATATTAAAATTCATCCCAATAAACAGAAAACTAATAACATACTTTTTATATCAGCTTGAGCTTTAAAAAGTACTTTAAAACACCGCTAGACACAGTAGAAAGGAGTGGCCTACATATAATTGTTTGCCTGGTCGCGGGAGGATTCTTTGGACTGCCGTGGTTACAATGTTTCGTATTCCAAACAAATCATTTTATCCACTATACAGTACACTGCTATTTGTAAATCCTCCCTCTCCTCCCTTATCCAACACTGATCCGCGTCTAGTTCGTTTATAAACGTCACTGTCAAACACAGGAGGAAATATATAATTCACGTCAAGGCTAAAAGTATTGTCAAATTTTCCATGAAAGCTGATCTTTCAAAATAACTATGGAGTAAATTAATAAAACAAGTGAAAATGAAGCAAAATATAAAAATAAATGCATGCAAAATTGAAATAGGTTGTTGGGAGCATAGATTTATAAAGCCCGAGGGGCCAGATGTCAAGCTTTTGCTGAAAAGTGTGCCGAGGTTAGGTAAGAAATCCTACCTAGGTCACGTGACATTATACCGTTATTTTATGAGAAATACTATCAATTCTACATTTTACCATTCGAATTCCAAATTTTCAATATGTAGAATATTTGTGTTTGCAAGCAAAATCCTCGCTTACAAGACTTCTCAATGAATCCTGTTGAACGGTGTCTTGTTGATCTTTTTTCACGCTTAACCCATGAACATGTTGTGTGTACTGGCCTTTCATACCCTGAGTATCAGAGGTTAAGTTTTCAAAGAATATATTAACCTCTGAAGACCAATAATAGAAATTTTATCGCGCATGTGTTAATCTAATCACTGTAGAAATAATCAAAGATGAAGAGCAAATATTACCTTATTAATGTCTAGCAGACTGTATCAGTATGCAGTTTACTATATACGAATTCCCCAGAAACCTCCAAGTGTAATTGAAGTTATTCTCGCTCGTAAGAAGTGGAAAAACAGTGTCCACAACTCACAAGCCTACTCTTCCTTTTCTTCAGTAGGTTCAGACCATAGAGTTGTTTCTGTAAATGTCTTTCTTAGCCTAAGATCTTCCAAAAGAGCTACTCCAGATCCTATGAAGTCCATAGACTGGATCCAGGTTCTTGGGGACTCAGAATTACAATCAGCCTATGTCATCGAGGTCAAAAATAGGTTTGATGTTCTCTCCAAACCAAACGACGACGTCGAAACAAAATATTCAAATCTGATAAAAGCAAACGAACATGTATGTCTCTCTTATCTTCCGAAAAAACAAAAATGCAAAAGTAAAGTTCTCCATGAGGACAACCTTGTCAAAAATGCGCACAAAACCTTCGAGTCAGCCAAAAACATCAAACACGTGCTACTAGAAGAAGCGGTAAAGCTCTCGCAGATGCGCAAAAAGGCTTGGATGACGCTTACCTAACCGCTGAATCGCTTTTTATTCAGGGAAAGATTGACTCGATCAAAGCTTTTCACGAGTCAAAAAAAACATTCCGCTTCTTTGAAAGTCATTAATGAGATATCTGGACATAAGGACTACCCTTCGATTCAACTAAAGGGAGGTTCTGCAGAGAAAAGGAGGACAAACTGGCTAAAACATTTTAAAGACTTGCTCGGAAATGTACCAACAGGTAATGCAAACGCACTACCACTTCATCAAGTCTTGGAAAATCTAAACATTCCAACTAATACTCTTACCTTAGATGAGTTGAAGAAAACTGTAAAACTTTTTTCTAGTAACAAACCTTCTGGCTTAGACAACATTCCAACTATTTTATGGAAAGATCCTACCTTTTTGACACTTCTCCTCGAATTCTGTAACCACACCTTCGAATACCATTCTCCTCCATCAGCTTGGCTCACAGGGGGTATCATCCATGTGCCAAAGAAAGGTGATCTCACCCTTGCTTCAAACTATAGGGGTATCACATTAATGCCAATCGCTTCAAAAATCTATAACAAACTGATCCTGAATCGTATAGTTCCATATCTTGATCCTTTGTTGCGAAAAAATCAAAATGGTTTCAGGAAAGGTAGAGGTACTCTTTCGCAAATACTTTCAATTCGGCGTATCCTTGAGGAAATGCGTAAATTAGACAAAGAAGTTATTCTCTGTTTCGTTGATTTTAAAAAGGCTTTTGATTCTATTAACAGAGAAAAAATGTTTGAAATCCTTAAACTCTATGACATTCCTGACAAAATTATTCTTGCCATCAGGGCGCTCTACACCTCTACCAAGGCAAAAGTTATCTCTCCTGACGGGGACACTGAAATGTTTGACATCCATGCTGGTGTTCTTCAAGGAGACACCCTTGCACCCTTTCTTTTTATTCTAGTTTTAGACTACGTTCTTCGTATTTCTGTTGATCCTTTAAACTACAAGGGCATCCAACTTACAGCCCAAAAAAAGTAGAAGAAATCCCGCCACTTTTCTCACCGATCTAGACTTTGCCGATGATCTCGCCCTTGTCTCTGAGACCATTCAGTTCACAGAAAACCTTCTCCACTCTCTCGAGAATGCCGCTAGTCAGGTCGGCCTTTTTTGTAACGAGGGAAAAACTGAATTTCTGTGCACTTCTGACTCCGTCCGTACTCTGAAATCTCTGAACAGTGTCAATATCAAAAGAGTAAATGACTTTAAATACCTTGGCTCGCACATTAATGATTCTGAACAAGACTTTAATATTAGAAAATCTCTCGCGTGGAGGGCCTGCAACAAACTAAACAAAATTTGGAAGTCTAATCTAGATAATAAGATTAAGGTACAAACCTTCAAAACCTTAATCGAGCCTATTCTCCTTTATGGGTCGGAGACCTGGACAATGACGAGAGCCATGGAAAAAAGTATAGACGGGTGTCTCCTTAAAAAGGTTCAAAATTTAAACTGGGCGAACCATCCGAACCTCAATCAAATATACAATAATCTACCACGCATCTCGCGTATACTCACCAATAGAAGACTTCAGTTCGCAGGCCACTGTTTTCGAGCAAAAGAAGAATTAATATCCAGACTTCTTTTCTGGTCACCAACGGGTCTCTAAGGAAGTTAACCTTCCTGGATACTCTGAAGAGGGAAACAGGTCTCGAGATCGAGGAAATAAAGACAGTCATGCAAGATCGGGTATTTTGAAGGAAGGCTACGCAAATTTTCCGACGTAAGTCGAAAGATGATGATGAATTGAAGTGAGTTTCTTTCGAAAGAAATCTTTTACATGATCCCCAAATGTATAACAGTAATTACTAATCTATTAATTATGGAAATGTCACTTTAATTGAATCAAAATAATAGACAGACTTTACGTTATGATTCCTATCACTGACTCTTTTTAAAAAGCATTGATGATATTTTTAGTTGTGTTTTCAACTCCGGGAATAAAAATATCAACTTTGAACTTCATCCAAGATGTTGGATGGTCGTCATGGTTACTTTTGTCTTTGTTGATTGCGCGCTGAATCTGAATCTCGATTCGTCGGCACAGCGTCGATATATGATTTCGACCTGTGCTTTTCATGGTAAGCCTTTCATGTTACCAGCGGTAAATATGCCACATCTTCCTTTAGTTTGAAGAATCCCAAACTAATTGTGTGAAATGGCCAACAACTCCACCATTTGACTTGCCAGATGAAAATTACAGTTTTTGATTTCGTTGTACCTAAAACTAATTTTATGGGCTGGTGTGTATGATCATCCACATTTCTGCCTCCAAAGTTATTGGTGATAAGTTAATGAATTTGAAAGTAAGTTTATGCACATAAAAGCTGCACCACAAAATAAATCTTGCTACTTCAAATAAGCTCCTAGTATAACTGTGCATGTCACAAAACAAAATATACATATAATCCGGGGGGGTGCTAGGGTTAGAAGATGAGGGGTATGTGCGAATGGGACCTCCAAAAACCGACACTACTGACTTTTGCTGAAAAGGTGACCCGTGACCCTTAGAGAAACTTTTTTGAAAATTCTCTTTGGTTTTTGAAAAATTCCTTACCCTTAGAGAGACTTTTTTACAATTTTTTTCACTCTAAACCAACAAAGCGTCCTATAAATCGTGAATTTTCCAACCCTACTTTAAAAATTATGATTTTTGTGACCCTTAGAGAGACTTTGTAAGGTGAAAAACCGACCCTTACCGTCCGCACATACCCAGCACCTATTTTTGCCTAAGAACCCCCCCCCCATCCAACCTCCAAGCAAATTTCATAAGTTCCATAGATATTTCATGTACATGGCAAGACTATAGTCCAAGCTAAGTTTATTATGTATAATCCATCCATCAAGCAAAATTCATGTCGAATTACATTTCCAGTTGAAAATTCCAATTCCTTTGTTTAGGAAACGGGAAAAGTATTTTACGGACCGGTCTGCAAAGTACTAAATCAGTCCTCTTGCGAACTTTTTTAAGTATCTTTTCTGGTTTTTATTTGACAAATGGACCCAGTTTCAACCAAAAACGAAGTCAATCAGTTATTTTATTGTCTGACCTAATTTGACGTTCTGGGTCTATAAAACCACCATTGACATAATTTGCCGAACTGAAACTTTGTAAATATCTTAATTTGACCAGATTAATCTTTGTGAAAATCTCAAGAATAGCACTTCTAAATCTCGAGATACAAAGCGGGAGCATTTTAAGCCCTTCAAGGTGCTCCACATATATGAAATAGGAAAATGCTCAAAGATTAAAATGGGAGAGGAGGTACTCAAGGTAATTTCCGTTACTACCGTTAGTTAGGGTACGTTTTCCAAGATCCCAAAAGTGCATTGTATGAGTCAAAATGAGAGAAGGTTCACTGTAGGGGTGTAGAAAGTGAAAAACGAAGCTTTTTGGGCAAAATTTCGGAAAATCTTACTATTTTTTGCTGTAATATGAACAAAAAATTTCAAGAAAATTCACCGTAAGGTTTGAATTCGAGACCCTAATTTTTGTCTGCACAAACGGTTGTTTTCAGATTGATGACCCCGGGGGTTTGAAGAAAAAAATTATACGTTTCAACCTAAAGTATGTTTTCAAGAACATTGAATCAACAGATTTTTGGTAATATATTTCATAGGAAAATATATTATACCAATATTCTATATTAAGCGTCTTATTTTGGCATTCAAGGTGGGTTGAAATTGGAGGGTGTAGAAATTTGTTAGTATATTTTCATTGTACACTACCCTGTAATCTAGTAATGAAAAACAATGAGAGAAAAGTGTTTTTTCTTCTCGTCTGCTGGTTCATTTTTATCCTTTTCCTACGAAAATCGCTAATTTAGCACATTACAAAATTTATTATCCCTTGAATTTTCATTGCAATGAAAAAAAACATCTTCTTTCAACCGAGAGAGAAAAATCCCCTAAAGGAACACATTGTTTTTGATGAAAACAAAATTATTGAAAATTTACTCTCCAAATGCAAAAAGTACTGGATAGTCTGTCTGTTTCGATTACTTTAGGATAAACACTCCCATTTTGAACCATTTCTTCTTTTGATTTAGCTGAATAATTGAACTACAATCTGATAGGAAAATTTGAGCTAATAAACAAACAGAGGGATGGGGAGTGAAGGATTAAAGAAAAAGACCCTTTTTCCTAATTTTATTTTATTTATCAAATCACAGCAAATTTGCTTCGATTGTTAAAAAAACATGACATCAAATTTTGAGTATTTTTTTCTCCTGGAGAATTTCACTGGTTCTAGAAGACAGGCGTTTATCTAGGCATCTAATAATTCTGGAAACTAATAATTATCAAAATGTTAATCTTACAGAAGCAGCCACCGGGGCAAAAAGACGAAATAGCTGTTCCGATTTGCCAAGAGCGATTACGATACTTTGTGAGAACAGCTCTGTATTTCCAGCAGGCTAAAAAGAAGAAAACTTTATCTCGACCGGAACATCTCCAACTAGTTAGCTACAGGAACAGCTCCCAAATTCTATATGAGTTGTGAAAAATTACATGGAATCGACCCATAACACATGTGAATTTCCAGCTGGAAAGCTGATATAGAGCTTTCAGAATTTTTCAAGGGAGTAGCTATGTATTTCCAGGAGCAAATTTTTTGAAAATTTGCCGAAACACGTAGGTCATTTCCAGCTAAGAGAGGGGGGGGGTCTCCGAAACAGCTTTTCCGTCTTTTGCTGCCGGTGGCTGCTTTTGATCTTACATTGTTGGTTGGAATATTTCAGTAATCGTTTGAATGCACAGGGGAAACTCAATTTTTGGGGGAAACCCTTTAATAACGTGACTATAATTGAGGGTATTTTTCTCCGGGGCGATTTTCTGGCAATTTTTCCAGAATATACCTTATTGGAACTAATTTTCGCGGGTTTTAATTTTAGCGTTTTTCGCGGTTTTTCGTCAAAATCGCGAAAATTTGATCCCGCGAAAAATTTTGAGAGTTGAAAACCGCGAAAATTAATTCCCGCGAAATACAATTTTTTCCAATTTTATCGAAAAATTTGAAAAATCCCTAGGAAAATGAAAGAAATTTGTCCAAAAAAGGGCAAAACCGCGAAAATTAAAACCCGCGAAAATTCCAGAATGGAAAAAACCGCGAAAATTAAAACCCGCGAAATGCAATTTTTCGGATATTTTTTTTCGACCGCGAAAATTAGTTCCCGCGAAAATTAGTTCCAATAAGGTAGGTGATCCTACCTGGTCTGTGAAACAGGGGTGTATAGTCAGGCTGAAACAAGGGTGCATTGACATTGATTGGGAACTACGGAAATTCTTCCATCATTTTATGAAGACTAAGCCATTGCTGATGATCATCTAATAGACCTTACCGGAGTTTTCTATTTTTCTAAAAAAGCGATGCATTGTGGGATTGTTTCGAGTGTATTACAATAGAAATCTCTTAGGAATTCCTAGAGGGAATTCTATTGTGATACACTCGAAACAATCCCACAATGCATCACTTTTTTAGAAAAATAAAAAACTCCGATAAGGTCTATTCTATCAAAAGTTACAACCTTTTTCGTCTTAGCTAAGATTATATTTAGACAGACTTTATTATTTCTTGCTACGTTATCGACCTTTTTTACGCTTGCACTTATTCGGCTTCAAAACAGTAAGTATTAACTAAAATTGAAACTAAAATGTCATCTTACAGTAAACTGTGGAAAATTCCATTGAAAATCATTGATTTTCGTGAAGTTTTGGATATAGAGTAAAAAATGGATAGTTTTAATCTTTTTATCATGCTTAAAATCCTTAAAACGAGAAAAAATGGTCAAAAATTAACGCTGCTTTCAGGTAAAAATTGCTAAATTTTGGCCCTTTTTATGCTGGCCCTTATTACGCCACGAGCCCAAAAATAACGCCAATAAGGGCCGGCGTAAAAAGGGCCGATGAGATATATACATACCAGAAGTAAGCCGAACGTTTTAACTTTAGACACTCAACCCAGACGGCAAAACAACGTCCATGTGAAATTCATAACGTCCAAATAACGTTATTTGAACGTTAAAACAACGTTGTGTGCCAGCTGGGGAAATAGAAAAAGACTACGATGCAAATTTTTATTGCGAAACCACTGAAAGAGGTTTTTGATTTTCTTTCTTGAAGAATGCACAAAAATTGCACCTGTTCCTAAGCTGAACAGCCTCTTCATGAGAGAGAATATGAAAGGGAATGCTACATACTACAGTATCTGAATGTCAATAGTAAAGAGTGAAAAAGATTGTTGGACTCGAAAGAAATCGTTGGTTTTTTTCTATTTTCTACATTTGTGGTGAATCTGGAATGTATCGTTCATACTCTTAAGTGCCAGATAAACTAAGAATACTTTCAAGAAATTTATAAAAAAGGGGAAGGTGTCCTAAATAAGGCCAACGAGATGTTGAAAAAGAATCCAAAAATTATAACAAATAGGAGGGGCTGTTTATTAGGAACCTTAGTGTACATACCAGGAGAACTTTTCAGCCTGATACAGACAGTGATGTGATGAGTGGATAAAGTAGCTTTATCGTTTGAAAAGGAAAGTAGGTTATCCAGTTACATAAACAAGACAAAATAGGAGTTGATTTATACGTTGATAAAGTTGCTGGTAGACAATACTGTGAAAATAAGGACACAAAAAATATGAGATTGTAGGGAAGGTTTAGAGGAAATACAGTGAAAATATAGTGGTTTAGAAACATGCGTGGTGAAGGTTCTGTGATATCTGATTTCTGTGGCTAGGATGTAGAATGATAACGGTAGATGAAAAATGAGATAAAAGGATTAGAGTTTTTAAGCTATGCCCTTCTTTATTTGAGAAATCGGCTACCTGTGTTGTTGCTTAGTCGTTCATGTTTTCTCAACAAATGGCAGGTTGAAGTAATCAAGTTTAAGTAAGATTTAATTAGTTTTAACAAAATGACTTAATTACTTTAATAAGGATATGCCATGCAGATCATTACTGTTTGCTGATTGGTAGTAGCATGCTGTGAGGGAAATAGCTCAAGTAGATCACTGTGCAGATACAGAAGTATTTGAAAAAAAGTTGGTTATCTATTGTGAGTGGTAAAGGTAAGGTGGTTTCTACAGACACAACAGACAGTCTTGATATAGATTCAACAGGTATACGTACTGAAACAGTGATAGTGGAGTTTATTCATTCTTGTACGCAGTATACAGTAATACGCCTTTTTATACGAACGTTCAAAACTTTTAGAATCTTTTGGATATGTTCTTAACTTTTTGCGATTTAAGCCAAGAATATTCTTAAAATATCCTGATTTTCATTATCTTTATGCAATTTCTTAAGAATTTTTTTCGTTCTTAATATATTGTTCATCGAAGCTATATAGTTCTTTTATAGTTTGTTCTTGTGAAAACTAATGTGTACGATAATACCGGTATCCACACTACGTGGTAGAAACTTTAACGAGTTAAAAATTTGTTTTTCTCAAATGAAGAGAATGTTTTTATAGGGAAATCAGAGGCTAATATAGGTTGGTCTGACTGGGTCCAAAATAAAGGAGTTGCTTTGGAGTGACTGAGAAAAAATCGAAATACAATAACTTTTAATATTTAGAAATCCGCTAATCCGGGCCAAATGTTGTGTTAATTTACAAATCTACCTTAAGGTGCCTGAGCAGTAATCCTCTCTAATTTTCAGATTAACCAACATGTCAAAACTTTTGGAATGTAAAGAATGTTTGTTACAAATACATTTAATAAGGTCGACCTTTGAGAGAAAATGCCTAAGAAGAAAGGATTATTTTTCTAGAAGATAATCTTTAGCAATCTATTAGCATCACACGTTCTCTGATCTTTCGCTACTAATTGTATACCCCAGTATCACAGACTCACTGGGAGCCCAGCCCCACTGGAAAGAAGATTGACAAAATTTCGTTCCCGGTGGGAAAATACCTTAGAAATACCCCACTTGGAAATTAACTTTTATTTCTTCCCCATTCGAAATTCAATGTTTAAAAATTGCACTTCAAAACCATCGCCACTGAATTTTTAACCTTGGAACAAAGGAATTTCTATCCCAATTTGGATTTCAATATGAATTTTTATCCCCCTGAAAAAAAGTTCCACCGGGGCTGTGAGACAGGGGTGTAATTGTTATATTTACTTATTTTCTTGGTTTTTCTTTATTTACTTATTTTCTGGGAGTTTTCCTATCCTTAACCACGAGAAATTCCTGGACAAATTGTCACTGTAAAGGACGTTTACATAGTATACAGTATCGTTATTTCCTTATTAAATCCTACACAAAATAAACAGATTGTTCTATAAAAATAGTTTACAGTGTATACAAAACACATACAAGAAGTGTCAAAAGTGTCAACAAACTAACAAAGTGACATCACAAGATGGTATGTACAAAATATTTAGATTTCGTGATTGTTAGAACAAGAACAAGGAAAATAAAACAAATTCCCAGATACATATCAGCTGAAGAATAACTTTTGTCATTTCTGTCAATCAAGTGGAACGTGGATCCCTAATACTCCAGATATTTAGCAATAAAATTATGAAGAATGAGAAATACTGGGGTATTATCGAATCTGGATCTATCAATTGCACCAGAAAGCTGGCAGAAACTTTAGAGAGTTCTTATAGAGAAGACATAATAGTAACATCTCCCAAACAAGAAGTATCATTCAGTTCATAACTCTTGGTCAACATGTTGATATTAGTGATTTGTTTATTTATGTTATCAAGTAATCAAAACATTCATATAAAGAGGTACGGAATTTATTTCCTTATTCGCAATAGTTGTAAAAAGAACTGGTTCATTTATTTGAACTATTGATTAAACTGAATCTAGAATGTTCTAAGATGTGTGTTTCGGTGTGTGGCTGGTTTGGTGGTGGTTCGATGGCTTTGTGAGTGGTGTCGGTTTGTTTGTAGCTTTAGCAGTTATACATAAAGAATGCGCTTACGGGTCTAAATGGGCTTTTCCAGAAAAAAACCGTGCACCCCCTGTTGAGGAGGTCCAACCTTTTGTGACCTACCCCCTTGGAATTCCAGCCAATTTTAGGATCATACCCCTCTGGAATTCTGAATTCTTACAAATTTTTAATCATTACCCCCTTGGAATTCCGCTTATTTTTGACGGATTTTCGTCTACCCCTATGGAATTCCACTGCATTTCAAACCTTACCCCCTTGGAATGGAAATGGACCTCCTCAACAAGGGGTGCACGATTTTTTTCTGGAAAAGCCCAATGTAGATTAGAGAATACTCCTGGCTGAACTCTGGAGTGTGCCCAGTGAGGTTAATCTTGATCGCGCCATCTATCGAAAAGTCTGAATTGGACCCCAGACTAGTGTGAATGCAGTTAAGCCGTTATGTGTAGTGTTTCTCGAATTCACGATGAAGGTTTACATTCACCTTCACCAAGAGTCAACATTATACTCAAATTGAAGAAGTTAATAGAAAGGTTTACTATCTTTGAAAAACGACAAAGATACATAATACCAAGGAGTGACATAAGTCTATAGAATGAATGAACAAAAATGATAAAAAAGGAGTGAAAAACTATTTTCTGTCGGCGACTTATAGCGCATTATGTGGCCTATGAGTCGGCGATATAGTTGATGAAAGTATTGATCCCTTTAGAAAACATAAGATGTTTTTGTGTTTCAATTGTTCCCGAGAGCTGTCGGTAAAGTGTCATTACAGAGGGATTTTCTTGAGTTCTTTACATCATCGAGATCCACTTAGCAGGCTTATGATAGTAGATGAACAATTTTGTCACAATGGAGGAGAGTGACGAGCAGAAATGAAAGACCATAAAAGGAGTCTTTTGGTGTTCAGCCCTACAAACTTATTAATAATTGTTTAAACATCAGTTCCAAAGGCTTCGTATGTTTTATAAAGGAGTAACATGGTGATTGACGAATGAGAATCAACTGTAAAAATTTCTCACGACTTCACTTGTTCGTCATCAATGGTAGTTATTATCGTATGATACGATTCGTAAGAGATAGTACTGAAAATGTTTTGGTAGTAGTTAGGTGTTGCAGTGTATATTCTAATTTAGGTTTGAATCAATCAACTTGTTTATGAAAAGTCAAGAGACTAAAAGACCAAAGTTCTGAAGAGATTGCGGAAGTGTTGATAACCGCATAAAAAGCGGTAAGTAAGACCAAGGAACATACAAGACGAAATGCCGCAAATGATTGGATAATGTGGTAGACGATCCTATCGTTATCACTGAAAAAGGAAATAATTCAGGAGGCGGGATAAATTTGTGAAAATGGAATTCAGTTCGGGGCGGAGTAAACAGTTGTGGGTGTGTTTACGCCGCTATTTTTTCGTTTAAACCGCCCTAACGCCCTGACTCTGCGGATTTTCAAGGAGGGGCTTGGATTTTCATCGAATAAGGGATAGTGTATCGAATATAAGAACGTCAACTGTGAGAGTTTCTTGATGACGGTGACTTTCAATACTATGGCATAATGGAGTGTAGTGTGTAGTGTAGTGTCAAAGTAGACAATCAAGTTTTACGCCAGACCCGGGGTTCGGGTATGCCCCGCTAATTAGGGTACATTTCTTCGCTCTCACGAGCCCAAGCTAGGATGCTTTCCTGGGAAAATTTCTAATATTGGAAAATAACAGCTGCATCTTTGAGAACTTGGACTCAAGAGGGATTGACTTTAAGATTAGTAAAAAGGATCATTTTAACTTACGAGGGTTTTTAACGAGAGTTTATTTAAATGATTATCCAGGGAGTTTGATTGACCCTTTTTTGAAAGAGAATATTGTTTTCCTTAAGATGTTAAACTTAATCATTTACGCTGTCAGAGGGATAACTCTTAACAGCTAAAGATTTCTTCTCACTTTTTTATGAAGTGTTTAAATTTCTTTTAAATTGATCTTGTGTGAGCGATATAATCATTGCTTCGTGTCTGTGAAAAATGTTTGCAAGTATTTATGAGTGTTTCAATCTCTAAGGTAAATCAAGCTGGTTTTATACCACAACCACATTCACCTTGGATTAATATGATTTCTTCTCAAAACTGAACAAACATTTATATGTTTGTGTGTACGGTAAATAAAATGAAAAAGGATAATCGTAGAAAAGGCTTGTATTTTTTTTTTGAAGGACAGAAGTTGGACAGAGGAAAGCATGTTGGTGTTATGGAAAAATCTGAGTTACAGAGAGTCGAGTTGTGGAGAGTCCACGTGGTTAATTTCATGTGTAATATTATTTGTAAAGTAGAAAGTGTTGATAAGCAACATGTATGCTTGTTCACTATAGTCTAAAACGAATCACTATCTAAGAAAGCCGAAGAAAATTCGCAAACGGGTTTTTTTTGCTGACAAGACTTTACAGGCGGTAGAGTTGCCTTTAAAACTCTCGCGCCGATAATTTTCCCGTAAACCGCTATAACGCCATACCGCCATATTTTCCCGCCTTTACTATCACTGTGACACGGACGATAACATCGTCTAGTATGCTTGTAGGAAAGTGTCCGAGGAAGCCATTAATAGGTAAGAAACAACAGGTTTGCGATTGAAAGTTTCAAATTATGTAAGATGGAACATTTTGATGCCATGTGATTTCAATTCTTAGAATTATTCTGCTGGTTCGTACTTTACTTCGGTATGGGAAGTGAAAGTAGAGGGAAGAGATTTCTGAGAAATGTTATCAATATGTCACTAACATCAGGGAGGAAGAATGACCAACATAAAAAGCAGTCAATTACAGTTTTCGTCCGCGCGGGAAGTACGGCAGATGAAAGAATTCGGGTTAAATTTTCGTTCTTACTTTTCACGGGACCAATCTGACTATCTTGTTATACCTAACCTATTCATAAGATGAAAATATATTAAAGGGCGGGCGATAGGGTTAGGTCTGACCACAAGTAAAGCTCTTAGTGAGGCTGTCTCAACCAGGGAGAGGTGATCAAGCAAGAGTCGGTTACAAGGATTCCTTTCACCTCACCCATCAAATTTCCAAAAATATTATGACAGGGTCAATTTTTCGTCTTTCGAAAGGATTTTCGATTATATGGGTTCAAAATCAATCAAATTGGGCAAAACAAATTTTGTCAAATTTGTAGATTTTGTACGTGGAAAAAGTTGCTCATCTTTTCAAAGAACATGAACTAATTGTAATTGACCGTTGGCGTCATCGAACAATGACCACGCTGACCTGCGAAACTCAATTAATGTGGTTTTTAAATGTTAAAGCGCAAATTGAAACCGCTGCATTGTTAAAACCCACAGGAAGGGTTTAAAGACACCCTTGGGAGGTTTGTTAATGTATGGTTCAATATAATTGATTTGATTAAAAGTTGATTATTTTATGACTAATCAAATTTGGAACAGTGATCTCTTTGACGCAGTGCTTGCATGTTGTGCGGTTTCTAAAGAATTCCATCATCAACGTTCGTTGCTAAGCAGATAAATACGTTTTAAGTCATTATATCGGCAATTAAACTTATTACTAAGATCCAATAGGGAATCGACTGCTAATGACTGCATGGATATTAGAGTTGAATAGAAATTAGATTACGAAAATAGAGAGCGCACGGCTTTTGTCTTGTGATAAAACAAATCACGGCTTGCTTTAGAGAAGCTATAGAGTCAAGGAGGAGGTGTTTCAAAGAAGTTTAATTTTTGATGAAAAGCAGAGTTTAAGATAATGTTTATTCTTTGTTGTTAGTTGGACGCTTAACAGCTTAGTGGACACAGATACGGATAAAAGTTATCTGACAAAATAATGTGAAGAAAGAAAAATAAGAAAGTGTTAGTATTGTAGAAGATAATATTGTCTACGCCAATCAGATGGTGTTGAACTAAGAGTGAGTGATTGAAAAAAAAACACATTTCAGTAAGAAGTTACATTAGTTAAAAAGAGAGGACTGGAAAGAAAAGACCACATTTTTCATCTTCATTTTTCTTGATCACCAAAAAGATTCGGACCAGCAATGTTTTATTGATTGATTTTTTCTCTTTCTTTATTTATTCTTTTTTTATTTTTTCTAGTTTGAAGTTCACATATAAAAAGTTTAAAAAACATTTTTGGAAGGGGATCGATTAGTATAACACTGTGAATGAACTGTGGTGTGGCTTATTGAGTGAAAAGAGAAATGTCGTCCAACGAAAAAATTGTCGTTATTGACGTGACCTCTTTACAAGAATGTAATACTGAAACGTTGAAATGCAGCGAGAAAATTAAAGCCGAAAGTACACAAAAATGTGACGAAAACAGTACCGAGTGTAAACCAACTTTCAACGACTTGTCAACGACAAAAAACGAGGATTTTGAGGAATGCAAAGAGAATCGAGGTTGTCAACAAGATCGAAATGGAAGTTTCAAATTCTCCACAACAACTTATTGTGGTACATGTCGGAAGGTGTTGGAAGCAGATTTGGTAGATGGACAGTGCGAGAAATGCAATAGGAACATTATGCATGAACTTTCAAAAGATGATACTCTGAGTCAATTACAAATTTCTGTTGATAATCTGGATGGCTGTAGCGAGCAACCAAGTCCCGCTAAATCAACCACAACCACCATTAGCGCTACAGCAAGTGAACGTACATGTCGGATCTGTTTGGATAATATAGACCAAGGGGACTTGATAGCACCATGTAAATGTTCAGGATCTACAAAATATGCTCATGAAAGTTGTATGTTGAAATGGTTTTTCAAATCCAGTAAAAAGTCGTGTGAAGTTTGTCTTGGAAATGTCAATGTCAAACCTATCGGATTCAAACCTTTTCAAGAGGTATGTCGTTATTCGAAAAATTATTTTTTTATTCTATTTTTTCAGAGGGGCCTAACAATTCATGATATTTATTACGAAATGTTTTCTACGGAAATACTCCAGTTTGGCAAATTTTAAAATGTTTTCTCTAAATTGTTACTACAGGTAAAAACCGGGCGTTGTCGTGTTAAATCTCGTCATCTCTAAATAACTAAGTATGTGAAATGTGAGTTGGTGAAAACTTAAAAAAAATAATTTTAGCTTTGTATCAGAGCTCCAATCAGAGGGTCGTCGTTAAAATTTATTCATCGTCAGGAGTAAAATTATAAAATGCCATTTTCGGCTTTTTAAAAATGGTTTTTGATTGAAGTAAAATCAAATTTAATAGAAGCTTGTTAGAGAAAATGGCTACGCGTGGTTTTCTTAATATCGTGCCATAAAAATTCTATTGTGGTCAAAATTTGCTTTTGTCAATCAGTAATAATTGCGAAAAAGAAAAGTCATTTCAATGCTATAATATGAAAGCTGAAAAACAAATTGGTCCCTGAACAGCGCGACAAAAATCTATGGGATGACTACCCATTATACTTCAAGAGTCGTCTAACTAGAATATAATTGGAAAGAAACTTATTTCAGACGCCTACGAAATACGGAAAAATTCCTTTAAAGTCTAATCTTTGCTGAAATAGAAATATTTCGTTGGGATTCGTATTATTCATCAAGAGGAGATTTCGAAAATCCTCCTACTCACATTATATTATCATTTGTTTTTCAAGACAAAAACAAAAAGTCAATATTTTATTCAAATAAAAACGATTTCAAGTATTATACTTGTTCACAACAAGAAAATCACTTGAACTGAAATATCGATCCACTTTTACGAAATCTCACCAGAAGAATAAGATCCTTTTCATTACAGTAACTCACAAAGTAAACTTTAAAGTTATTTGTTCAAATATATACCTAAGTGTTAATGGCGTACGAGCACAACATTTCAAAATATTTTCCTGCAGATTTCAAAAAAATACCTTAAAAGATAGACGATAGTGGATATAGAATCTTCTAGAGTTTAGAGTTTCTCTAAAAATATCTCACATGATCTCGCCTCCAAAATTTGGTCAAAGTTTTGTTCCCAACGGGAAAAATGCCCTACAATTTCAATCCCACTGGAAAAAATTGCAGTTCAAAACTATCCCACTATCCTAGCTGGGAACAATAGGATTTACACGTGTTTTTTATAAGAACATTCAAAATATTTGAAAGCCTTCAGATGTTCTTAAGTTTTTGAGTTTTAAGCCTAAAAATGTTCTTAACTTGTTCTTATTTTTACCATTTTGTGAATATTTCTGTCCATTTTTTAAAGAAAATAGGCGGTGGTGTTTTTAACTTGTTCTTTATAATATTTTGGACATCGAAGCCTGATGTTCTTATATAGTTCGTTCTTATAAAAAAAAGCTTATAAGGGGAATCGGAGATGTGATCATACGACCATACATATTGGAAGTCAAGGTCATACATAGACTTCCTCTTGTAGGATAAGTCAACATTAGCAAGCTTTTCACCAAAGGATTAGAGTACGATAGCATCAGACCATCCCAGATATCTCTCTCAACACAAACAAACAAGGAAAGAACTGATTGGATTAGAAGCACATTGAAAATCAAACTGTCTTAGCACATAGGTGATAATCAGTGGTAAACAAAGTTAAAACACAAATCAAGTTTCGAGAATTTGAAATTGAGAGTTTCCGTAAATTTAAAATCCTAGCCTTTTTTTAAATGGTTGTCTTATAGGGTAATGAAAGGAATTTTTATTGAGTCAATATCAGATCCACTTCCTTCTAGGATGTAAGAACTGATTTTTGCAAGAACTAAATTATAGAATCATTTCTTTTCATTGCAATAATGAGGCTTAAAAATGCAAAACGAGGGCAATTTTAAGAACTACGTGACCTAAGGCCGGTCTCCACTTTCGCGCGAAATGAGCGACAGTTTTTTTCTTAACCTTTTTTGCCTGAAGAAAAGATTACGTCATAAAAAAGTTTCGCGCGAACAAAAAAAAGTTGAAGGAAGTTCTACTTTTATCATCCGTTACGTCAATTTCGACCAATGGAATTGCTTCATTTTTCAACCGACCAATGACCTTACAAAAACGTCAAAAGTTTTTGCTCATGTCGCGCGAAAGTGGAGACCGGCCTCTAGTTAGCTTAATTTTAAGCAAAGATTAAAATGTGGAAAACTAGGGTAACGAAGGAAGAACTTAAAACATCCCCCAAAAAAGATCTGAATAATTTATAAGAAGCTACAAAGAAATGCGTGGTATGTGTGGCATTTGGATAATGTACCAAAAAGAAGAAGGATTCAAAAACACCAAAACCCACGTTTTCAAACGTATGCAAGAAAACCTTCCCTTTCGCAAGGTTTTAAGGAGCCAGAAGCGGAGGAGAAAAGGGTAGAAAATATTACCCTTTTTCATCTGTTTTGAGTAAGAAGCTGAAAAAGTGTTAAAAGAAGGGAGGCTCTTACCACGCACCTAATACCTTTTCATTAAGGACCAGTTATATAACTAAATAAAATAGAATTCAATGAAAAACTTTACATCAGAATAAGAAATTTACTCGAAAGAAAATGGAATGTTCCATAAAGAATAATCTTGCGAAAAACTAATTCTTACACAAAATAAAGTAAAGTAAATCCATGGTCAACAAATGGTATACAGTCACTTGTAATCTCATTTTACCGTATGTTAAGATATAAAATCAGAGACTCAAAATTAATTTTTTTTCTTTCTTTTTAGTGGCGTTTACCGGACAGCGGTTGTGATTTCATCGTCTACTTATTCGGTTTATATTTCCTCATCATGATCGTTTTCACCGGAATGATCACGTGGATTGCTACGCAAGGTTGTATCGCTCCCGTTTGTGTTACGTTATACACCGTATGCGCCGTTGCTGTGTTCTATTTTTTCTACTGCTGTGGGTGCGTGGAGTATTCACGCCGCTACTGGAGGGCGTTATTATCCGTTAATAAGGTATGGCGTATTTATGGGCGGGCTGATAGTCTAAAAAACTTTAAGCATCAAGTTAAGAAGGGTGATTGCAAGACACCAACGAATAATATCTTAACGTCCAATAAAAACGAACCTTTTGTGATTAATATTGAGACGAAATTGACGGCACCGATTGAAGTATGCGCCGAAGCCTCCTCATCTAGTTTACAAGAAGACAATAATAATTTGAATGCGGTACCGGATGATTCGATGGGCATTGATAATGTTGCTATGGAAATTGAAGATATGGAATGCACATGTGCAAATAATCAAGATGGTAGCAAAGCAACAGTATGATATTTTTAGAAAAATGTTTTTCAAGTGATTGTTTGATTTTCTAGTTCCTCTTTTCGCAAAAGCTTAGAACTATCCCTATGTTAGTACATTACTGTCGGGATTATTGAAGATATTTCAGATCTAGTTCTCAACATAAAATATGCTCTGTCACTCACAGTGTTTTCAGCACTAAGTGCATTATTTGTTTAAATGACTATTATATAGTTTTATTTTATTTCACTTATAAAATTTCAAATTTTATTTATTTCGTTTTATGATTTTTATTGAAGTTATTTAGCCACCACTTTTTCATACTAACCCACTTTTTACATATCAAGTTTTTTTATTTGTATTGATGTAAATAGTCGACGAAAATTTTTACTTTATGAAATAATTTGTACAAAAAAATATGAAAATTATGTAAAAATAACCATTCAACATAAAAGGTCTTTTTTTTAACATTCCTTTTTGTTATGAGAGTATGTTTATCTTAGACCTTGAATAAATTCCCTCGAAAACAAATAACAAACAGAGACCCGAGGAAAACATATACCAGAGATTACCCACAAAACTGACGAGAAACGATTGAATAGATTTATAATAACGTTGTCGAAATTCGCTATTCATGATATGCAGCATTGCGATGTCTTCTATTCTTACACTGCATCACGAACCCAATAGCTGATTGTTTGTAGGTGACGTATTGACTAATTTTACGTCACATACAACCAATCAGCTGTTGGTTCTATGGTGTGATACCGAAAACATTGCAGTGATGCATATCATGTATACCAAAAACGTCCTTAGGCTCTAATAAAAATATACTTTGCAAAAAAAAACATTATCAGGGCGATGATGATCTTCAGAAAAGTATCCAGATTTAAGAAAATATATTTTTGGGATAATTTTAAAAGGTTCTTGGATTTTAGTCAAACAGTGCGAAATATTCTGTGTTTTGAAATGCTGGAAATTTATATCTTTTCGTTATAAAAATTGAAAGACCTTTAAAAATGAAGGCCATAAAATTTTAGAAGTCAAATATCACAAAAATATTCTGAAGAAAAAAAATTCTAAACTTTCACCTAATAAATATATGTAAAATACATTTTCATCTTTAGAATTAGTTCTTTTTTCAAAATCACTATTAGAATTTGCCCTATAATCATTTAAAAGCGCAGTTCAAACTCAGTGAGAGGATTTCAAAGTGATGAAATCTCCTCCCAAACATGCAAGCTCTTTTAATGAATATCTGAGAAGAACTTTTCTTTCTGTTGAAATCTCAAGGGTGTGTATATGCGTGTGTAAAAAATATTTCACAACTGAAATTGGGAAAAATTGATCAATCGATTATAGAAAATCACTCAGGGGCCATCAAGATGGAGAGAAAGTGACTTTCACAAAAGAATTCATGATAGAAACATGGCTACAAAAAAACTAAAGCTATCTACAATTACAAAATCATTCATTATTTTTTTCATATCTAAAAATACAGCCATGGGCTAAATTAACAAACGAGCGAACAAAAAACAAAAACTAACGAACAAATGAGCGAACTGAACGGACACAGAATTAAACAGATTTCAAATCCACATCTAACTGCCAAAAACCATAAAAATTGTTGGAAACAGAAAAATGTGTTTCCCTAATAGCCACCTCAGCAGAATGAAAAGCCTTTGGATAGCTGTTACGAAACACTGAATGCCACTATACCACCATACCACGAATAATGACAGGATTCAAGAAAACGATACAAAATTTAAAAAAAAATCACTTACAGAATCCAGCAAAAACTTGAAAAGTTCATACCAGTCTGTTTACAAAGGCTAAACATTAGTTAGTGTCCCATGTATAGTCTAATAATTTCATTACTTGTTCGTACAACGTGAACACGAAAGCAACATCGAAACATACACGTCCCAGACGCGGGATAGTACCTTTGTAAAATCTGAAAAAGAAAAAAAAGATCCTGAACGAAATCCATTAGGAGTGTGATGGGTGATTCTTTGTCAAAAACACTGAATCTTAAAAATGTGAGGGTAATTTATGGTGGTGATTAAGGGGATTTTGAACATATGGCAAGAGTATCGAATGTTAACGTTAATAAGGAAAATAATCTTTAATTTTTTCAGCAGCAGCTCATTACATTGAATACTTTAATCGTAGAAATTTTAGCGAGACTAATTTTAGCGTATATTAGCGAGTCGGTAAAATCTTGATTTTTTTTTGGATTTATTTTAGCGAATCACAATTTCAAGAAATTTCGCGTGGATAAATTTAGTTAGCGAATACTCGTATTACATTATTGATTTAATTCGTTTTCTAGCATTTCTTTGCACTGAAACCCTTTCTTTTGATAAAAAATGTATCAAGGCAATATAACCAGAAATTTCGCGTGGATAAATTTTAGCAACCTGTCGATTCGGCGTGATTTAGCGAGATTTGTTTTAGCGAAAATAGGGAAAACTCGCTAAAACGCTAAAATTAGTCTCGCTAAAATTCCTACGATTAAAGTAATGGTTTCGGTTAAAATATAATGTCTACAATGTTCAAGAATAATGACCAAGATAATCACCAGATGTAATGGGAAATCACTTTTTTAGTTTATATCCAATATTAAAAGAATAACATACGCTAGTGCTCCTTCTTCAGCCCATGTCTTTTTCACACAATCCCATGTGTTCTTATATCTATTTGCTTCCAAACCCTATAAAGAAAAAACAATAGCAATATTCAACGTTGAAAAACTGTTGAACGTGTTACTATGTAACTGGTGTAACTTCAGCATCTTTTAAATTATTCAAAGGCACAATACACCTTTTCGACCGTAGCCGCGCGGCCAGGCGCGTGCCACTTAATTATTTAATTATCCCCCTAAACTCGATCCAATCCTTTTTGACACCTTTTTTTATTGTCCATAAGTGTGAAAAAAGGACTGCAACCGTTTTAGTGGGACAAACTAACGAAAAATTTCATGGACCAGAGTGCGTAAAAATTATCACTTTTTAAATGAAGATGAAAATGAGGTAAAACTTTTCACGAAATTAAAAGTCAATATTAATTGTTTCGATTGATTTCTAGCGCTTATCCAGAAAAAAATAGCGAAATAAAGCGAAAGAACAAGTGAAAAGAGATAAAAAATTGGTATAATTTCTGACGTCAGAAATAAAAAATGAGAGAAATGATGTCAACGCATTGCATTGTTCATTTTCCTTTGAAAAAGTGACGTCGCAATGAATTTTCTTAACGACGGGCAACTCTGGACAGTGTAGGCCCGTCGTCATGCGAAAAGAACCAATTGCATTGCGCAAAAAGCCGTGTAGCCCGAATCGAAAAAGTAACCGGTTAACAACATTTAATAGAGAATTCAGCAAAGGAATATACCTGCATGCGAGTTTTAACAACATCGATTGGTGTATTACCAAACACGCTGGCAGCTCCAGCTAATCCTCCAATAGCAAAGGTGCGAACCATGCCTATTTCTTTTGTGTTGTCCCCATCTTGTAACCAAAGCTTCATGTTGTTATAAACAAAAAATCGAATGGCTTGGTTACTACCCTGTTTCAAAATGGTAGCCGTTAAACCTTGGTACGTACCACGAATACCTAAGGACGAAAAAGATTATATAATTTTTTTTTCAACCCTCGTATTACAATCTAGAGCCATGAAATTAGACTTTCTAGACAAGGTTTGTACTAAACTAGATCATTGATAAAGGGAAGGATAATAAGAGCATTTTTCATTGAAAAACAGGGGGGTCAACATCCAGATACCAGACCCATAGCCGGGTGGTGGTGTCTTTTTTTCCTTTAAAAGTCTGAAAAGTCAAGTTGGTATTGATAGGGGTGGGTCCCTCTTTTTTTAGAAAAAAGAGTTATCCTCAGTTGGTTTTGATACCAAAATAGGGGGTGGGTACCCCTTTTTTTAAATAATATGATTCAGAAAGTTGGTATCCATATCAAAATGACAGCAAAACTTTCCTAATTTTTGCCCTTATAGCTAGAAAATACCCCGGGGTACATATCAGTCTAAACAGGTTTCAATTGGATTTGTTTTAGCTTTGGAGTATAATGACTGCAAATAAGTAATAAGTATAAATGACTTTGAAGTTTGTTTATTTTGGACTTTTTCGATATTCTCAAGTTTTATTTTTGATCAAGCCTGAAGCAAAAACATTTTTTCTGTGATAGCATTTGGTAATGAATGAATCTATTATGTACTAATAATAGTTTCTCTTAGTTTATGCACATCAATTATTATATTCAGATAATATTGATTCAGATTGATTTTGCTAGCTCCATTGGGTTTGTTTTTATTATATTGTCAGTTTTCAGTCATTTTCTATTTTAACATATGACATTTTTTGTGTTGTTTTGAAGAAAGAGTTTTCAAAAATGAGTTTTTTTGAAGTTTCTCTTAGTACCCTGTTTGTGTGGGAGGGGTATGGGTCCCCTTTAAACAGCTTTAAGCTCAAATTTGTCAGATTGGTATTAGTACTAAATTAGGGGGTGGGTCCCATGATATTTTGTCAAATTCAAAAAGTCATGTTGGTATCGATACCAAATTAAGGGGGTGGGTCCCCCCTTTTTCTGAAAATTATGATTTTCAAGTTGGTATCGATACCAATTTTGGGGTGGTGGTGTTAACTTAGTTCAAAAGGTCAAAAGTCAGGTTTTTGGGCTATGGGTTGGTATTATAAATGTTGACCCCCCCTGTGAAAAAAGTTTCTCATTTTCCCTAAGCTGTTGAGCAGATGTATTGAGAAATTCCACCGGTAGCTGCTCCCGATTCTAAAAGGTGCGAAACAATACTACTAGGTGAGCTTTTTGTTATATTGATTTTGCTATTATATAATTAAAATCATACCGTCTGTTTTGACGATGGTGTAAACGCCGTGGAAGAATCCTCTGTATTTTGGGTTAGCTTGGGTTTGGTCGTGGATAAATTTTACTTTCACCGTCTCCATAGGACAAACAATCAGGATAGCTTCTGCAACTCCTGCCCCTAGACCACAGGTTAGGTTTCCAACCTGTGTTAGTTTGCCGTTTGAGTCTGCCATTTGGTTTCTCAAGTATTCATACATGGAAAACCTGAAAAGTTGAAAGATTAAAAGAATAATTCATCTTTATTTGGGAAATTCAACGAAAATATGTAGTCCTTCGAATTGAAGCGCTCAAAGTCGGTGGTTTTGCAAATATTTGGAGGTCAAATTGTAGTATTAGAATTTTATTCTAGTAACCACTTAGATTACTCAATTCTACGATGTACAAAAGGCTGTATGAATATGCAGATATACCAACAAGAAGGATTGATCTGCAAAACTTTAATTGGCTGTAAAGTAAATTTACCTAATAGAAGCTTTGGGTATCGATCCATATAAAAGTGAACTCAACCCACGATAGAGTCCAAAGAATCCAAATTCTTTGACTGTAGTTCGTGCACAGTCCCATGGTCCTTTGTATTTTGGAAATTCAGCACGCGAGTCTAATTGTAATTGTGTTTTGACATATTCTGTTGGAAATGTACAGCATATTTCCAGACCTCCAGCAATCCCACCTTAAAATTGAAGGAAGATACCAAGGCTGATTTATACCAAATATAATAAGGTTTCAAAATAACAATGACCTTGAGTGAATGTCTCAAATGAGGAGTGCCATCACAACAAACATGATAATCTAGTTCGCTTGCAAATTCTTAGTAGTAGAATCGTTTTTATAATAATTAAAAATATTTTTAAATTAGGTCATCATTTTGTTGAATGTTTGCAATCATATATGTATTGTCTATTGGATTCAAACAGGATTTGAATGGAACAAAAATCCCAGACAAAGAATGTTTACCTGCAAGGACAGCTTTCACTGGATGTTTCTTTCGTGCAGCTCCTGTAGCTGCAGCCATCAAGTGTGGTCTTTTATAAAGCACTGACGTCCCATTGTCTTTTGGATTCATATTTCTTTTTTAAAATCAATTCTTAATTTTGAACTAAAATTATCCAACATTCTTTATGATGGCTAGTCTCATTCAAGTCAAAACAATCCGTGGGTAATTTTCTAAAGCCTACCCCTATATAACATGCAGCCAAAACAAAACAGGAAAATTTTTAATGAAAAAAGGGTGCTGGGTATGTGCGGACGATAAGGGTTGGGTTTTGCACCGTCAAAAGTCTCTCTAAGGGTCACAAAAATCAGAAAATTTCAAAGTAGTCCCTCTAACGGTTAGAAAATTCAGGATTTTTAGGAACTCTTTTTGATTTTGAGAGAAAGTTTTTCAAAAAAAATCTCTCTAAGGGACACTTTTTCACTTAATATTTGGTCTCTCTAGGGGTCTAAGCAGGCCCTGTCAGTACATACCCCTTATCCCCCAATCCTAGTACCCCTCCCCCCCCCGACTTTTTGTATAAAGAGACATCTCAACTTGAGGGAAAAAAGGGCAATAAAAGCTATCAAACAGAACCTAGGATACTTTCACTCATATGCAAAAGAATATTCAAAAACTAAATTGAAGAAGGAAATTTGATCAGCAATCCAGAAATGATTGCAGGGATTGCCTCTAAGCAACCTCATTCTTCATTCTTCATTCTTCAGTACACCTGAACACCCTTATCCTCCAACAGCTGTAAATTGAATGTATTCCACTAACAAGAAAATGTTTTGAGGCTATACTTGAGGATATGATTGATGAGCTCAATAATACCACTGCAGCTGGTCCAGATGGCTTTCCAGAAATCTTTCTGAAGAACTGCAAAGAATCACTGTCTTGTTTTGACTGGCAAAAAATGCACACATCTTTTTTTCTGGCAAAACCTTTTTTCTTTGGATGGGATGGACTTAAAAAAGTCTCTGCCACTACATACCGTCAACAGCTCTAACTTGTACTTATGTGTACTTTCTATTCCACTGATACACTGAGAAGACAATTATCGAAACCTAAAGACACAGTTCCTATGGACAAAAGGAATAATGTTGTATACAAAATCCCTTGTAAAGACTGTAATGCTATATTTATATCAGCGAGTCTAAGAGATCTTTCGGTGTCAGATACAAAGAACATAATAGAGCTGTTCGAAATGGTGATACAGATAAAAACGAAATAGCTGATCATTGCTGGGGAATGATCATGAAATGAATTGGGACGAAAAGAAAGTGATAGATACTGAGGCTTATATTAAGAACAGAAAGATAAAAAAGACGATTCATTCCTTAAAGGATGAGAATCACATTAACACCATTTCATACATTCTACCCAATATTTGGGTACCTAACATCCAGACAGAGAGGCGAAAATGGAAATAAGAGTAATGAGTAATCTCGCAAATTCAAGAGATAATTTACCTTACACCTATGGTAACATGGGTATTCACACCTTGTAAGGAAATTAAACTTGATAATTATGGGTAATCAAAAGGTCTATTAGAACAAATAGTAGCCAAACATAAATCTTGTGATCCAAGCCACGATAAACTTCCGTTATCAATATCACTGGGTCGATAAACGCAAACTTATTTAGATTAGCTCTAACTTATTTGGCCTGTATCTTCCCTTACTTGATTTTTTTTTTATACTTCAACCAAATTTATCAATCAAACCACCCATAATCACAACCAAATGTTTTTTTAGAGCAGTTTAAAAGTACATAATTTGAAGAAGTAATTAAAAATCTAATCACACACATGCTGCTCACATATTGACGCCATTTTTTGTTTTGTACTGTTTTTCTCTAAAGACTTTTTTCCAGTGTGCACGATTCAGCGCGATTGATGGACATGTCAAAGTTACTGAGTGTTTCCGCGGAAAAACATCATTTGCTATCTATGATTTGCGGTATGTTAATTAACTGACTTTGGAGATACAGAGAAATGGTGGCTGATATGCCGTCTTATGTTTTGTCAGATAGTCCAAAGTTAGAGGCGTTGAAGGTATCGTTTCGTAGTACACTCTGTGTGAATTGTCTGTTTGATAAAAAAATCCCTCTTTGGAAATCTCTGCAATGAATTATAATTTAAGAATAGCAACACTCTCGTCGTTTCTCCTCCTCTCCCCTCTCTCACCCACTCTCATCCGATACTGTCAACGACTCTAACTTGGGACTATCTGACAAAACATGGGATTGCAATACTTGTTTTGGAGAACGCGTCGGCCTTTTGAATTACAAATTACTCCACATACTACTTTCCCTTTATTTAGCTAATAAAAATGTGATAAATTATCTTGTCTCTAGGTAACTGTTGTGGAGTAATTAGTTATTCAATAGGCCGTCTTGTCTCCAAAACAACTATTTGGCCACCATTTCACCAAACCTTGGAGGTCATTTGATTAACATAATTGCAAATCATAGATATCAAATGATGTGAATACGCTTCTCTCACCAGGTAGGTTTTCCATAGTGGAGAAAGGGGTCTGACCCCCCCTCCCTTCTTGGCATCCCCCCTAACCTTTAAAAATGCCTATTCTTTCCCTAGGATTTTGGACAAAAATAGCTAAGAAAGATATGTGAAATATCTTTAGAGAGAGAAAGCGAAATAGTAAACTTTTTTCTTCTTTTTGACTCAGACTACTCTAACAGAAAACTTCCTTTCATAAAGAAATTTCATAACAGTAATGAAAATAATCTACAATATATATGTAAGCCCCCCTTCCTTGCTGCCCCTTTTTCATATGAAAATTTCTGATCCCCCTTCATTTTTTCGGAAGGTGTCATTCCCCTTAAGAACAAACTATGGGGGGACTATGCTTTCACACTGCAAAAGGAACAAATCTTTGTGATGAGAAACGTGTAAATGCGACTGAGCACAGATATAAAAAAATTTCATTCTTCTGCGGAAAATTGTGAGATCTGTTATCGAAATCAATCTTACTTTTGGGGGGGGGGGCTAAGAAATAATTTGGCCTTTAAAGAGCCTGGGGCTAAAATTACCAAAATATTTGGGGGGACCTAGATTGTTGGGGGGGGGGCCTAGATGAACTGACTGAGATTCTCGGGGCTGTTCAGCTATAATTTCAAAAGGTCTCTTATCTCACTATTAAATCAAATAAGTCAAAAAGCAAAAGATTTGTAAACATAAATATTAATACAAGTAGAAATTAGTTTTCATTTATCAGTACTGTACTCACATATATTTCTTATTGACTTCTTTCTATGGGGGCGAGAGGACAATGCTTGGGGGGGGACCTGAAGTGTTAGGGGACCTAGCACAAGGTAATTTTTGGGGGGAACCTGAAGTGTTAGGGGAAGCTAGAAACCTGGTTGAAGCTATGCCAAGTTAAAGCCAGTTGATGGTAAATGTGAGATACACTCTGGTACAGAGTAGGGAGAAAGAGACTGGATACCGTCAACTGCTCTAACTTGGGACGGTTGGACGAAACATGGGACTGTTGATATCTGGCCTGTATTTTTACTTACTGTTAAATCTCTTTGACAACTAATTTGTTTTGATAATTCCACCAAGTTTATCAATCATACTTTCTGTCATAACATGTCATGATAACTTAAACTGGACGCCAATTGGAAAATCAGAGAACACCCACCGCCTAACCACCTATCGCCCGATTGGATTAATAAATAACAAGTGTGTAACTTGCTGCGTGAGTGACGTCAAACGCTCCATTGTTTTGCAACTAATTTAATCTTCTTTGTTCCAAACATTCGCATGTGTTCCACTACGGATTTTTTTCATATTTTTCAATTTAAAAGCCTACTTGATGCGAAAGAGAACTCGTGTATATTTTTTAATACGCCGTTCATTACCGTAAGTTGGTCTAATGTCGACATCCGTCTTCTAATTCCGACACTCTTCTATAGAGATAGGAACAATAGAAACTGAGGAAGGTTGGAATCGCTGATTGACTTTGATTAGCGCGGTGAGAGGAAAAATCTTTAGTCTATCAGTGATTTCAACCTTTTTCTTATTCCTATCTATAAGAAGGAGCGAATAAGCGGAGTCACTAGCCACACGGAGTATCAATATTGGGTTTGGGAAAGGGGCCAATGCGCCCTTTCAAGTCAGTTGGCATGAAACTGATTTTATTGTTTTTTTTTTTCTTTTATTTAAATATCTTCCTTGAATTTATCAAAATATATTTCAAAAACAAAAATAAAAAGTACAAAATTTAATTTATAAATCATGAAACAAAAATTTGTTGCACCTTGGAAATAGTGTTTATTTATCATATACTTACTGTAATTTATCTCATTTGTGTGCCATTAGTCTAGGCTAGCTAGACTAGGCTATATTTATTCATTTATTTTATTTTAGTATGTTAGGCACACCTGGTTTCCATGGCCTCATTTTCAGTATCATGTCACAGTGTGAACTCAGTCTATTTAAGGCCTCACTTCAGTCACACCTCAGAGCTACCATTTTGTGTCATGTCATGCTGACTGACCATAATGGCATCATAATTCATAAGGCTCTAACCTTAAAGTAATTTTCAATTCAATGTGTCAATGTTCAACTCAAGTCAATCAATAGTCAATTCATTCACAGCATTTTTATATTGGCTACCTGGTAGGTTTCATTTCTTGTTCTTGTTCTTTGGCAGCCATCTTGTTTTTGCATTTAGGCAGCCATTTTGTTTTGTTCTTTCAGTTCACACTGATACATTAGGGCCTTGCCTTGACATGATTCATAGGTTCAGTATTTCATTCAAGCCTTTATTTTCATTTAAGAACTTAACTTTTTCAATCAGACTTATACTTTTTCATTTTTCAATCAGACTTATACTTTTTCATTGAATTCAGACATTTTCATTTTTGAACTTAGACTTATTTTTTATAAACACAATACTCATAGACCTTTGTTATTTATTTCTACAGTTTGAACACATCAACAAAATCAATCAAACAAAGTTACAAACAGTGTCATTTCCTGTAACGCCACATTCAAACAGAACGCATTGAACAGTTACCAACGTTTCAACGATTTACATGTCAACCAACCGGTCAAGACGCACTATCAAGCGCATTGACTACTCACAACTCAACTCAACCGGTCAAAGAGTCTATTTGACGCCAACTTCAAACGACGAAATGTCTCAACCCGATGAGTCGTCTAACCCAAACACAAGTTCTCAATCAATTAATCAATCGTCTCGTTCCATAGAAGATACAGAACTAGATGCACACGTTTTAATGCATGAAGCACTTGACCTGATCGATGAAAATCCCATCATTGCCGAAAATGCAGATCACATCTCAGTCACCATCCAGCGACTTCAAGCCCTACGAAATAAATTATACCGTCTTGATGGGATCTTGAAGAAAGCCAAAAGCAACCCTGAATTATTACATGAGATTAATGCCACCCTACTTGCAATCAAGGAATACTTCAAGGATTCAAAGAACCTCAAACCAGATATCAAATCAATTCAACCCACTCTGGACGTCACCAATTTCAAGGAGCAATCCAGACGTTTTGCAATCAGTGAGTTGAAAAGAACTATAAATGAACTTAAAAAGGATTTTGATATTACCTTTAATGATTTAACTGACAATGAACTTATCCAGTTAAAAGCTGAACTATCATCAAAAGCTGAGAAAGTCGACAAAGCTGCAGAGAGGTATGAATCTATTCTTCAAACACCAGTCTCAGAAACCAAGGACGTAACTGAAATTAAGGACCTTGGTGAACAATACGATTCATTGCTGAAATCCAAGTCAAGCTACACCACTCAACTTCTCAAACTTGTGAAAGACCGTGACGTCTACAAAGTTAAGTCTTTTACTGAATCAAAACTGAACATTCGCCTCGAAAAATTTTCCGGCTCAAGTGATTCCAGTATCGATTTTTATACGTTCAAATCAAACTTTGTTAAGCTTCATGAGAGATCTACACCTCGACATTTGCTACCTGACTTGCTCAAAAACAACTATCTCAAAGACCCTGCTCTGAGCATGGTCAAAAGTCTTACCGATATCGAGAGTATCTGGGGACAACTTCAATTTGCCTACGGAGACGTTAAACATCTACTGACTAGGAAGTTGAATCAACTCAACACCATCGACAATATTTCAAAGATCAAGGGCGCAGACAATATTGCGTTCGCATTGAGCAAAGTCATCAACCTCATCAAAGATCTCATTCTCATCGCGGATACTCACAACATCCAGGAATACCTCTACTATGGGGACGGTATTCAACGCATCTACGCACTGCTCGGAGATTCTCGCCTATCAAGATGGTTATCAACAATGGATGAAAGCACCTCACCTCACGTCATATGGAAGAGATTGGTCGAATTCCTAGAGAAAGAACTGAAGCTACAACAACAAAAGGTGATCATCATGGGTCCATCAGAATCCTCGTCAAAAAGACCACCATCAGACCAATCAAAGTCTAAGCAAGATTCATCCAAAACAAATCGACGAGGAGGATACAATTCCAACCCGCCATCACCATCAACCACAACATGCACCATCTGCAACTCAGCCGATGGATCAACAGATCACATATCAACATCTGGACCAAAAGGAACACGACTCATCCAGTACCACACCTGCAAGCAATTCGTGGAACTGACACCAGCCAAACGTCTTTCACTACTCAAAGGGAAAGGCTACTGCTTCCAATGCCTCTATCCAGGGGCTGACATATCAACTGGCAAACACAAAGAGGGACGCTGCCAACACGATTTTGTTTGTCCACATCAATCCCACGACAATGACATCCCAAGAAAACATGTTCTTGTATGCGAAGAACATAAGGACACTCAAGCCAACAAAGATGTTTTGCAGAAGTACAAGGAACGTTGCACTAGAAGTCTGCGGCTACCAACATTTGCCAAGGAGATCAGCCTGTCATTCATGAATGCCTGCTTCAAATCAAACCCAATAAATGATGTTGACGTTCCTCAAGGTATCTTCTTATTTCAATCAATCCTGATCAACAATCGTCAATATACAATCTTCTTCGACAATGGCTGCTTTGATTTCATTGTCAAGCACTCTGCAGTGAAATCTCTCGGACCGCTGGCTATTCAAGAATCATCTCGATCCATTGAAATCAGTGGTGTTGGTAACACCACAACTCACTCAACCTATGGTACGTACAATGTCAAGATACCCATGCACAATGGTCAAATGGCATCAATGTCTGGCACATGTATGGAAGAAATCACTGCTGTCTTCCCACACTACACACTCGATGAACCATTTCAAGACATCCAAAGATCATATCAAACCTCTGGTCGAGATTCAAAGACACTTCCCATCCCATCATCAGTAGTTGGAGGAGAAGTGCACCTCATGATCGGTATGCGTTATTTACGTTATCACCCTAAGATGATACATCAACTTCATTCTGGCTTAGCAATTTACGAATCTCCATTCAAGAACGTCAACGGTGGTAGAGGAGTGATAGGAGGTCCGCATCCTATCTTTACCAGCATCCATCGGTGTTTCTTTGCTGACAAACCAGGAGCTTCAGCATTCTTCACCAGCCAACTCCGATTGTACAACTCTGGTTCAAATTTTGATCCTGACGTATCATTATCTGTCCTGCCTTCTCATCCAGGAAAGCATTTTGACACATCAGAATCAGTTGGCTCAGAAATAACCTATCGTTGTGTCAATTGTAGAAGCTGCAAGGACTGCAAGCAATCAAGCCATCAAGAAGCAATCAGCATCAGGGAGGAGATAGAACAAGAAATCATCAATTCTTCCATCACAATTGATACCAACAATCAGACCATCACAGCAAAACTGCCATTCATCGAAGAGGCTGATGTCAAGCTCACCCCAAACAAATCAATCGCACAGAAGATCTACTACCAGCAGCTGAGGAAACTTGATCGCAACTCTAAAGACAAGGAAGATATCCTGAAGTCTGAAGCAAAGCTACAGAGCATGGGCTTTGTGGATTATGTCAGCAACTTATCAGAAGACATCCGTCAATCACTTCACGCAAACTCAACTCAAAACTTCATCCCATGGCGTGCAGTTTGGAAATCAACTTCACTCAGCACACCATGTCGTATTGTATTTGATGCTTCCTTCCCTACCGCATCTGGTTACAGCTTAAACGACTGCCTTGCCAAAGGAAGCAACAATCTAAACAAGCTGCAAGAAGTACTGCTACGCTGGTCAACTCATAGAATTGGCATACATACCGATGTATGCAAGATGTACAACACTATCCACCTCAACCCAGACCATTGGTGCTATCAGCGTTATATTTGGCACCCAGAACTTGACTCATCAAAGACACCAATGGAAAAAGTGATCAAAACACTAATCTATGGAATCAGATCCAGCGGAAATCAGGCGGAGCGAGGACTTCGTCAGATTGCCTACTTATTTCAAGATCAATATCCTGAAGTTTATCGCATCGTCAATGAAGATGTTTATGTCGATGATTGTCTAACAGGAGAAGAATCAATCAAGATCGCCCATCAGCGTGCAGATGAATTTGAATATGTCATTGGTCATGGAGGCTTCCGTCTCAAAGGAGTCACTTTCACTGGCGAAGATCCGCTAACAGACCTCACTGATGATGGTGAATCAATTATCGTTGGAGGATTGAAATGGTATCCAAAGACAGATGAGGTATCACTTAACATTTCTGAACTGAACTTCTCCAAAAAGACAAGAGGCAAGAAGAATCAAGATCGATTGAATATCATTCCTGAAAAACTCACACGTCGTCAATGTATCTCAAAGGTTGCAGAGATCTACGACCTCACTGGCAAGATTGCACCTCTTGTGGCTGCAATGAAGTTAGACCTCCAACAACTAAACCTACGACAACTTCAATGGGATGATGTCCTGCCCAACGAGCTGCGACAAGTATGGCTCAATCATTTTGAAACAATGCAAGAAATTGGATCCATCCGCTTCAAACGATCAATCGTACCCAAGGATGCTGTCGATATGCAAATCGAAACTCTGGATTTTGGGGATGCAAGTCAAAGCTTGGTATGTGTTAGTATCTATGCACGATTCCGTCTCAAAGATGGCTCTCATTCCTGTCAACTTGTCTTCTCACGCACAAGAACTGTTCAAAAGACATCATTACCAAGAGCTGAGTTGTATGCTGCGTTATTGAATGCATACACAAGTGAAATCGTCAAAAGATCATTCAAAGGACTTGTTGTATCATCCAAGAAGTTTACAGACAGTCAAATCGCATTACATTGGATCAGTAACGATCAAAAGCCATTGAAGGAATGGGTCCGGAACCGTGTCATTGAAATCAATCGTTTTTCATCAAAGGACCAGTGGGCCTACATTCAATCGAACGACAACATTGCTGATCTTGGTACAAGACCAGGAGCTCAAATCAAGGATGTTGACCAATCTTCAAATTGGATCAATGGATTACCATGGATGCGGTTGCCATCATCTCAATTTCCAACACAATCTGCTGACCAGTTGAAGCTTACAGCCCAGCAACAATCAGAAGTTCAAAAGGAGAAGTCATTCCATTATGTCTCGTTCACATCCGAAAGCATTCTCAATGAAATGAAGAAACGGTATGAATATTCCATGTACCTTCTGGATCCAATGAAACACAAATTTACAGTTGTTATCAGAATCATGGCTTACGTTATCCGTTTTGTAAGAAATTTTGTCAAGCGAGCTCGAGACAAATCAGAGATTGTATCATCACAGAATGTATCATCACAGAAGAACAGCATTATTCTGACCAATGAAGAAATCACAGATGCTGAGATGTACTACTACAGAAAGGGATCAGATGAAGTACGTCATTTCACTTCCAAATCAAAGTATGAGAAGATTTCAACCGACAAAAATGGCATCTTAATCTACACAGGCAGAATTCTTCCAAGCAAAGGTGTATCGATTGTTGGCGCATTCACAGATATTATGAAGGATCTATCAACCGATTCATTTTGTGTACCATTGCTGGATAGATATTCACCAATTGCGTATAGCATCTCAATGGATATCCACTGGAATCATTCCACCGTCAAGCATTCCGGCATCGAAACAACCCATCGGTATGTTCTGAAGAAAGTTCATGTCATCGAAGGGAGATTGCTCATCAAACACATCAAGAGAAATTGCCATAGATGTCGATACCTCGCTAAACGCACTGTGGAGATGGCAATGGGACCAGTATCATCCTTCAATCTAACCATTGCTCCCTCATTTTACTACACACAGTTAGATCTGTCTGGACCGTATCAGTCATTTTCACCAAGTCACAAACGTACTACCGTCAAAATATGGCTTATAGTATTTTGCTGTTGTGCTACATCTGCAATCAAAATAAAAGTCATGGACGATTATTCAACCACCTCTTTCATACAAGCATTCACGAGATTTTCATGCGACCATGGCTATCCAAAACGCCTATTGTGCGATGAGGGTAGTCAACTTCTGAAGGGATGCAAGGAGATGCGTATCGATCTCCATGACCTGAGATCCAAGTTGATGCAGAACCTACACATTGATTTTGATGCATGCCCTGTTCAAGGACACAACATGCACGGAAAGGTTGAACGTAAAATCAAGGAGGTCAATCAATCAATTGAGAAGAGCCTTCAAAATCATCGCCTATCTATACTACAATGGGAAACACTCAGCTCAAGTATCGCAAATCAAATCAATAATCTTCCTATTGCCATCGGTGACATTACAGGAGATTTCGAATGTCTAGATTTGATCACCCCGAATCGTCTCTTGTTGGGTCGTAATAACGAACGATGCCCTGACAACACCATTTTCTGCGACAATCCAACCAGAATAATGAAGGAAAATCAAAAAATCTACAACTCATGGTTCGAAGTTTGGTTGCTAGTTCATGTGCCCAAACTTATGAAACAGTCAAAATGGTTCAACAGTGATAAAATCAATATCGGTGATGTTGTAATTTTCACCAAACGAGAGTCAACGTTAACAAATCAATATACCTATGGAATCATCAAAAGCCTGGAGTTCGGTGATGACATGCTTCCGAGAAAAGCAGTTATTCAATACAGAAACGAAAACGAGGATATCATGCGAGAAACGAATCGTTCAGTACGTGGTCTTGTTATTATTCACCCTATTGATGAATGTGATTTTATGGTCGAGCTTGGCGAAATGGCTAAGAATGTGGACATGAAATTTGTCAATTAAATTTTTCCCTTTTTGGTGGGGAATGTAAAGTGAATTTTATCAAAATATATTTCAAAAACAAAAATAAAAAGTACAAAATTTAATTTATAAATCATGAAACAAAAATTTGTTGCACCTTGGAAATAGTGTTTATTTATCATATACTTACTGTAATTTATCTCATTTGTGTGCCATTAGTCTAGGCTAGCTAGACTAGGCTATATTTATTCATTTATTTTATTTTAGTATGTTAGGCACACCTGGTTTCCATGGCCTCATTTTCAGTATCATGTCACAGTGTGAACTCAGTCTATTTAAGGCCTCACTTCAGTCACACCTCAGAGCTACCATTTTGTGTCATGTCATGCTGACTGACCATAATGGCATCATAATTCATAAGGCTCTAACCTTAAAGTAATTTTCAATTCAATGTGTCAATGTTCAACTCAAGTCAATCAATAGTCAATTCATTCACAGCATTTTTATATTGGCTACCTGGTAGGTTTCATTTCTTGTTCTTGTTCTTTGGCAGCCATCTTGTTTTTGCTTTTAGGCAGCCATTTTGTTTTGTTCTTTCAGTTCACACTGATAGATTAGGGCCTTGCCTTGACATGATTCATAGGTTCAGTATTTCATTCAAGCCTTTATTTTCATTTAAGAACTTAACTTTTTCAATCAGACTTATACTTTTTCATTTTTCAATCAGACTTATACTTTTTCATTGAATTCAGACATTTTCATTTTTGAACTTAGACTTATTTTTTATAAACACAATACTCATAGACCTTTGTTATTTATTTCTACAGTTTGAACACATCAACAAAATCAATCAAACAAAGTTACAAACAGTGTCATTTCCTGTAACGCCACATTCTCTCTGGGAACTTCACCCCGTGCACGTCTTGTCGTTTTGGGAAAAATGACAGTTTTACGCTTTCCGCCATAACTTTTGATCTACTAAACCGATTCAAAAAAATAAGCCCATTCTGGAAAGCCCAACTATCTTGCTTTTCAAAAATGTTAAAATAAAGGATTTTTCTCTATCAATGGTGACACAGTAGTCTTCTGCCTTAGAGTTGAAAAAAATTCAAAACGCAATTTGTCATATTTTTCAAAATTTTTAAGTTCCGGTTAAAAAAAAAGTGGGGAGAACATTTGCGATACCATAATTCTCTGGCTCATTGTTTCCACCATTATAACTACAACTGCTAGCCAAAAAATCACCATCATACCTTTATTAGAAAGGGCAGAATTCATTTTTAGAAAACCTTGGTTTTCGAGAAAATTTCCACGTAATTCAGAGGCACGTAAGGCAGAGGCCCCTTGAGGTAATTTTTATGGGAAATATCACTAAAAACAGCTTAAAATGACTTTCCTATCATCAACCAGCATGAAAGCAATAGAAATAACATAGTATATACACTTTGAAACTCTTTGCAGCCTTATCAGAAGCCTTAACTTGGGTTTCGGTAACGGTCGATGACGGCCGACAAGCCTCCAGTCCTCACCCTTAATGTACCGTCATACTAATAAAGAAGTCAGAAACTTACCTCAAACACTGACTAAACTACAAACAAGCAATACATAACATTTCCAACCAATAAAACAAACCATTTTCCACTAAATAAACATAAAAATATAGTCACAGCAGTCAATGAGCTCATAATTTCCCAAAGAATATTTTGCCTGATTTTCCAGTTTGTTTTGACAGTTAAAATCGAAAGTAGGTGGTTTCAAACTATTGAAAATATATTGTTTACATTTTCTCTCTGTCATATAAGACATTTCCCGGGATTTAAAGGCGTCTTTAAGGCGGTAGGGCGGCTTTTCTTAAAACCGCACGAAAAACGTATATTTACGGCCTCGGCTATAGCTTAAAAAGTAAATTTACGGCCTCGGCGTGGTAAAGGTTAAAGAAGACAGAAAAGTGTAAAATCAAACAACAAACCACCACACCTGGAAAATGCCACCCTTATAACCAGAAATTTCTATCAACCCAGTCCCCACCTTTTTTAAGTCTGAAAATCCTCAACCACCCCCTTCCCCAGCAGAATCATCCAGCAGCAGGTGGGGGTGCGCACTTTCTTTCAGGATTGAGAATTAGGTTATTACACGAAAGGATGCAACCATCACCCGAAAGCTATATTTTTTGCAAAAAGTAGCTAGGGCTTATGCCAAATCTCAAAAATTTCAAGACAAATTTTCATTTTTAAAGCACAAAATCCACACAGTTCTTACTAAAGCCCTAAGGAACAGAAAAAAATAAAAAAAATAAATTTCTCCCACTTTTAAAAGAAGAGCGCGACTCCTTTGTGATACCGATAACAACTTGAAAACCTCCTAGCCCTGGAAATTTATGCTGCCATGCAAAAACTGATGAAAATTCCACAATATGACCAGCCACATATCTTGTCTTGAATTGTCAAACCAGCCCAGTCAGTGCAATGAGACAAAAGTAAAAAGGGAAATTCTCTCATAATGAAAGAGAAAATTGAAAGGAAATTTGTGGAAAATCACCTAATTAATAATACATTTAATTAACAATGTAAGTTGGCAAGGAGAAAAGAAAAAAAGCAACTACTGGCGAGGGGCTTTCTATTTTGATTTTGCAAGTTAGCTAAAAGTATAAACAAAAAACATGTAAACAGAGCAACTTTATGTACATATATATCCTCCCACAATTATACCATACTATATCACGATGGACAGTCATGACCTTGACAAAAAAGTTAGTCAAAATTCAACCTTTGGATCTTTGGATGGTATTTCTTTTCTCCAGAGAGCTGCAACACGGACCTGCAACACTCACAAATTTGATTGATTGTATCCGGGTTTGCGATTATCATTTATTTTTGTAAAACCATGTAAAACAGCAGTAGTTAAGTCAGGGGGTTTTTTATAGAAAAGACTTTATAGTATTCTTATATACAAATTAATCTATCTGAATTCTGTTTACCTCAAAATTACAATTCTTCAACTAATTCTATCAAGAGTTTTACCATTAACTGATGTCCAGTTTTCTTTAAAAAATAATCTAATTTCAAAATCTGTACAATATTACTCGACTCCCTGAAAAAATTGGACACACACTCTACACGCCGCTTGGTTGTTGTGATCACGTGCTCAAAACATATGTATTATTTTCCATTGCTTGAAATATCAAAACAAACAAAATGGTAGAATTTCCCGCGCGAACTTTTTCCTTGAAATTTTGACTTAAATTTGCAAGCATGCATGTAATGATCAATGTTACTAAGTACAGAACAAGAGTGTCATCCATCAGGCAATCAGAAAATCAAACTTTCAACAAATAAGGAAGAATATAGAAGAAACATACGAGAGTGACAACAACAATAAAAAGAAAAGGTAATTTTCTTATCTTTCAGTCTTTCCATTTCATAATCTATTTGGTCTATACTATATATAGGGCTATTAGAAAAATCTCATTCGGATCAAAACACAAGTAATCTCTTCCTTCACAAACATAAAATTATCAATTCACTCCAAAAAATAAAATGATAGCATATATTCACTTTTGAAAAGAGGTGCTTTTGAATCTATTCGTAGTATTCATTCTGAAAATTGGTTAAAACAGATTCCGAGCGAAGTGAGCAAGAAAATCTTTAAGATTTTTACCCAGTCCAAGACTACAAAACTACAAATTTAGAGGGATGGGTTCAGAGAACTTTGCTAAGGCGTTTACCCCCTTTCTAGATGACCCTCCCCATTTAGAAAACTTCCCTCTTTCTAGAAGAAATTCTCTTAGCCCTCCCTTTCTGAGATTTTTGAACATCGCTATCCACTCGCTTTATAGAAAGGCCAATGTCCCTTGACACTTGGTAAGAAACCCCCATGGTTAATCGGCAAGCAAAGCTGCAAGGAAAAACTGTTCGCGATTGCCAGAGTGGATGCCGAGTTGATCATTCAAAAGTGTTATGCAAGATGAGCTGCTGAGTTGACGAGATACACTGCCAACGCCGGAACTGCGGTATAGATTTATAACTGAAAACCACCGATATCATACCCTGACAATGAGGAATGTACACAAAGCCTAGTAAAAGGAAGGAGTCGCCCTTCCTCACCATTTCGGGGATCTCCAGCGGGGCCTGAAAACCTATCAACTTATAACTATATTATGCTTACATAAGCAAAAAATGTTTTTCTTTTCCTGTTTCTGTCCAATCTTACTCCACATCCGTGTCAATTCAATGTGAAAAAGCTTGAATGTGAATTAGCCACATTCCGTAAAAGGGCCTGGTAACTAGCTGTAGGGACTTTTTCGATGATATGCGCCATCTTGCGAAAATTCCAAACCAAAACAAGCCAAGATTGAGAGGAAAAGTTATAGAGAAGACTGAAACTTTTAGCAGATTGGAGTTGTTTTCACAATATCCACAATGAAAAGTAACTGCAGTTCCAGCTTGTGTTTTTGTGAAAGACTTTAATGGTAACCCTATTAAATTCCATCGTTTGCCAAATGCCAAAGGATCCTGAATTGTCAAAACAGAAGGATTTGGAAATTTGGTGTCATATGTTATGACCATTGGAGTATGTTTCAGATCATCTTCTAATGATTTACCAGATGTTATAGTTCCTGAATCCCAATACAAACTGATCAAGAAAATTAAGTATGAACGAGTAAAGAAGCGTTGGGTTTTTTATCTGGAATTCTATCAGTTTCAAGAACAGTGCTATGGAGAAAATGAGCAAGCAGCAGTACATAATCGAAACCCCAACAGCAACAACAACCAGGAAGTTAACCATCGGGAGATTTCTTTTGATAGTTGCTCACTTAGCTTTGTTTTGGTTTTGGTCTTGGCTTTGTTGAACACTTTATTACAGCTCGATGTTTAATAGCAAATAGGATACACGAAGGGTACAAACACATCAAAGGTCGTGCTTCAAGGATGAGGTTGCAGAAGACATTATTTATGTGCTGGCTTGAAAATTAATGCCAATAATGGATGTTTTTATAGAACTGAATTCTGAAGTTCATAAAAAAATTACATATATACAAACAATATGAGAGTCCTCAAGATTATTGCAGTCAATCAGTCAATCACGGTATGAATTCTCCACCCCTAGTTTTGAATTCAGGATGTGTATTATATTATTTTCATTTGCGTAGTCATATAATTTTGCATACAATTCAATCCCACTGTGGACTGAGACAGCGAGATTGAGCCTATGGACTCTGATCAAATTACAACATGGGATTATACAGTTAAATGACATTTTTTTGTATGGAACTCTTGGAATTCAAGATTGCAAAATAAATTTCAAAACAGACAAAATATTTTTTTGTATCAACAAGAATTTCTATTTGGTGGGATGTTTGTAATATATTTGTAGGTATATATGTAATATCTTTAAAATGTAATTCATGGAAAATATTTTATGACTTCAAATATTTAAAAAAACAAATTTGAAAGAAGATCTTATCTTTCTCACTCTATACTGCCCTCTTTACACACTTTTCTTGTTATACAAAGTACAGTAATAGATCAAACTCTCAATTTTTTTTTTGCTCTTTTGCTGTTTGCTTTTCATTAAATATTTATATGGTTTCTCTTTTATTTGGTCTTGTTATTATTATTGGTATTATACAGAGAAAAGAACGATTTTGTTTAAATTTATACTATACTGAAAATTAATGGTTTTTATGAGAGAAAGCAAAGGACAAACTTTTCATACTAATTCCGACTAAAATTTTAATGTAAACCTGATAAAAAGGTTAAGTTTTTGCATGGTACCCTCAAAATCCTAGATCCATCCCTGATTCCTCAGCTTCTTCTTTGCTAAATCTGTTTATTTCTCTTATAGTGCTCAGATTTGCTCAGATCCATAAGCCGCCTAACTGAAAACGAAAGTGAAATCTACCATTTTGAAAAATTTATCCCTACACGCCAATTCGACCGCGTCCGCGGAATGTGGCTAATTAAGATTGATGAGTAAGCACTCCTTCTTTTCACTAAACCTTGTCAATGGTGAGGGAGCTTGTGTGCATCTACGATCCGGAGAGCTATGTCGGCGGGAGTTCGTCTCCTGGTAGGTTCAACCAAGCCGAACAGGTCAAAGGGGAGAAGCCAGACGAATGTAGTGAAACAAACAAACCTCTATTCTTGCGGGTAGTTGAAGTCTCCTTAGCATATATTGACAGACTAATATTTTGGTTTTGAGACAACGTGTTCATTCAGTCACATCGCCCAAGTTAGCTGGGAACCGTAAGGCAGCAACAGAACTGGCTACTCGACGCTGCTATTTCAGCCATTAGACAACATGAACAGTTCTTTAAATCGCTCCAGGGTTGAAGCCCCTGATTTTCGTCCTTTCCAACCTATTAAATCGACAATCGATTCCAATGACGGCGATACCCCAAACCCCACAAGGAGGGTACCTCCTGATGATAGGAGAAAGAAAGGACTCTTTAACCAAAGGCATCACATTCACATCGCACAACTCAATTGTCGCACTCTGAACTCTCTTAACTCACGAAAAGAGATGGTCGTCCACCTTGAGAAATTCAACATTCCAATATGCTCTATCCAAGAACATCGCTTCCTCCATAATGCAAACGACCCTGAGATAATTGCTCAACCATTGAATCGATAACACGCTTCCGCCTGGAAAGCAGCAAACAATGCAACTATTGGTGGAGTAGGAATCATCATCCGAACAGATCTTCTACCAATTCTGTCGTCAGTTCGAAAGATTTCAGATCGCATTATCATCGCTGATTTCAGAGGTAACCCAAAATCCAGCATAATATCTTGCTACTCTCCACATAGCGGTTACGATGAAGAAGATATCAAAAGATTCTACACTGAAATGCGCAACCTAGTTCTTACAATACCAATTCATTCATTCCTTGCAATATGTGGAGATTTCAACGCCCGTATAACCGACAACTCTTCATACCATAACATCTGCAACCAGAATGGTGATTTTCTCCAAGAGTTCATTGCAGAATTCAACTTATTCTCCACAAACACATCTTTCAAAAAACGAACAAGCTCCCTTTGGACTTGGAAATCTCCCACCGGAGACCTTAGCCAAATTGACTATATACTCTGCCGAAAGAAATGGAGAAACAATATCCATGATTCTCAAGAACACTCTTCTTCTGATCCCATCGGTTCTGACCACCGCTTCGTCGTGACCAAGTGCAAGCTAAGCCTCCGTGCCCCAAAGACTAACCGTAAACTCGATAAACAAGAATCTATCAGTAAGCTGGGAAAACTGTACGGACGAATCGTATAAATCCTTTACTGTACAATGTATCAACACGGCAAAAACAGTCCTACTGACAAAGAAATAAATCTATCAATATAACCTGAAAGTGTCACCAAAGCTCGCACAGAAGTGTTAAACGCACCACTGGAGGATGTATCGTTAAAACAACAACACCTCAAAGCAACACATTACCAAGAAGAGGAAACAAAGATCAACATCATCCTAGACGAATTTGACAAGTCCAAATCGTCACAGATCGTCAAACAGCTCAAAAAACGCCTGGAAACTTGTTAAGGAAAAGAAAAAGCCCTTTACTTGTTTCATTTCAGGAGACGATAGACTAAAAACTTGGAAAGACCACTTCCAGAAACTACTTAACAACGTTACCACTGATGAAAACGAACTTTTTGATCCTTTTTGAACTCAACGAAAACATCTCTACCGGAGACTTCACTATGACAGAAATTGAAACAGCCATCAAACAAATGAAAAACAACAAGGAACCCGGTCTCGATAGTATTCCACTCGGACTGTGGAAGCTCCCTAAATGTAAAGAAATTCTTCTTACCTTTTGCAATGCAACTCTAGATGGCGCTCGACCTCCTGAGTGGGGATTGTCTGCCATCGTACCAGTTCCGAAGAAAGGTGATTTAACTAAAACCGATAACTATCGCGGAATCAGTCTCAGTCAAGTCTCGGCTAAAATCTATAATCGCTTGATTCTAAATAGGCGGCGTCCTAAAATTGATAAAGTACTTCGACCAAACCAAAATGGGTTTCGTAGCTCTCGATCGACATCATCCCAGATCCTTGCCCTCAGACGAATAATTGAAGAGATGAAAGATCACAAAATGGAAGGGGTTGTCACATTCATCGACTTCCGTAAGGCTTTCGACAGCATCGACCAAAAACGTATGTTCAAAATCCTGCATGCATACGGAATTCCACCGAAGATAGTTGATGCCATCAGAATAATGTACGAAAACAACTCTGCGACAGTTCTTACTCAGGAAGGTGAAACTGAGCTCTTTAAAATCGAAACAGGGGTATTACAAGGCGATCCACTTGCACCTTTCTTATTTATCATCGTTCTGGACTACGCACTAAGAAAGGCCATAAAGAGTTCTGATGGATTGACTTTGTTCAGACAAAGAAGCCGCCGTCACCCTTCAATTCATATTGCCGACTTAGACTTCGCAGACGATATTGCCCTAATTGACGAAAGCATCAAAGAGGCAGAGCGTGTTCTCCACAAAGTTGAATTAGCAACACAATCTATTGGCTTGTTTTTGAATATACAAAAAAACCAAATACTTGCATATCAACTCAACAAGCAACCAAAGCTTCAAAACCATCGATGGATCAGAACTTGAAAAGGTCCAAGACTTCAAATACATTGGCTCGTACTCCGAAACATCTACTGAAGTCAATAAGAGAATGGCACAAGCTTGGTCTGCTCTCAACAGGCTTGATAAATGCTGGAAGTCGAAAATCTCTGCTAAAACGAAACTAAAGATCTTTGATGCGACAATCATGTCGAACCTTTTTATATGCATGTGAATCCTGGTCCCTCAATAAATCTCTCGAGAGAAAAATTGATGGGACCTACACAAGGATGCTGAGAAGGGTGAAAAACATCAATCCCCAATAAATCCTCAATCAACCTCCAATCAGCAAAGTCATTCATATCCGTCGTCTCCGCCTAGCTGGCCATATCATACGTGGTAACGAACCTGCAACAAAACTTTTGTTCTGGGAACCTGAAAAGCCTAGACGAAGAGGTCGACCAACCAAAACGATTAAATCACTGATATATGAAGACACTTGGTTGGAAGAGAGGGAACTTATACGGCTGATGCACGACAGAAATAGATGGAGGGAACACATCATGTCACCCCAAGTGAATGCCTAAAGTAAGTAAAGTAAGTAAGCAAACGATATCCCTCTTATTTAAAAACAAAAACTTTAAACATTACTTTTTTTACATTACAGAAAATGTCCTATTTTGTAGAGGACATTTTTATTCAGCTCAATACCAGGGTCAATCGAAAACAAATTAAAAATAGAGATTGACACTACCAGTACTAACAAAACCTCCTTAGAAATTTTCAGGACAGCTAAATATCTTTTGAGATAAACTTTTCTTACTTTATATTCCATCACAACTAATACAGTTTTTTTGTTTACAAGAAGTCTGTAGAAGTTATTTTATAGCAAATTTTATTAGATTTTTAAATGTGATGTTTTATGTACACAATAAACCACAAAATTGCGAAACTTTGAGGTTTAGCAGAATATCGATCGAGTGACAACCGATTAAATTTAAAGTTATTTCTTTTATGGTTTCTCCTGTATACTTCCACAAAGAACCCCTACTTTTAAGGTTCTCAAAGTACATGACCAGTTTTTAAAAACAGGGCAACATATTGCTCTAAAGTTTATGTATTACAATTATGCACTAATGTTTCCTTGCACATTTTTCAACGAATAATTCAAATCTAACAAATGAGAGATAGTGCCTCTGTACCAAAGATAAAAATTTTTATTTTTGGTAAACTTCATTTTCTAAAATGTCTTGAGTTATTTTTTTTCGGGAATTCCAATGCTCTGAATTAGAGTTCTGATATTCGTCGAGAGATACTAGGTGTGAAAGACATACTAGATACACCTATCAATGACATTATCGCACTTGTTGAAAGCAAGGAGATGGCGCGCGATGCGCTTCCCCTGTCAGTTGGGAGTGTATCATCCTCTTCCTATCGTCGCAACAGGTCGAAACAAGTCGAAACATCTCAGACCGACATTCCTGTTCCTTGCCCTGGATGCCAGAAGCCATTCCTGCGTTTCAGTGAAGGTCGAAATGGTCGCAATAAGGTACCTCACAAGCTCTGCATCGAATGTTACCGTATCCAACGTCGCCAAGATAAAACCAATTCCAATCCGCCGACCAAGCCAGACGCATCAAATACTGCCGGTGTTGGTACCATGTTTAGTCAAGTATCAGGAATCACCACTGCGAGATCAGATCCCACTTCTGTTGCCGACCAAAATGCAATTGCTTCACCTCACAGTATATTTACCAAGGGCCAGTGGCGGAAGTCGAAGTTCAAAAATCACCCTAGGGTAGAACTCTTATTATCTGTTCTGTCATCTGATTATAAACAGTTCAGTAAAAGATGCCCTAACGTTGCTCCTACCAAAATCACAGCACTGGCCGATACCGGTGCTCAGTCTTGTCTTTGGTCGCTGAAAGAATTCGAGTCACTTGGCTTCACGAAAAATGATTTGATTCCCGTTAACATCAACCTCATGGCTGCAAACAAGTCACCCATAACCGTTGAAGGAGCTGCTTGCGTTCGATTAGAGGGTGTCGCATCAGACGGCTCCAAGCAGTCCTGCTCCACTATGGTTTATATCAGTCGGCAGGCACAGGGATTCTACCTTTCGCTGGAGAACATGATGGAACTGGGTATAGTCCCAAGAGACTTTTCTTCCATTAAACCGTTGTCATCGATCGATCAAGTTGGTCACACCACGAGCACCGTTGATATCGATTCCATCAAGGAAAAGAGTTGCTCCTGTCGTATTCGCACACCCGTTCCAGAAATGCCCAAAGAGTTACCGTTCGATTGCGTGCCTGAGAACAATGACAAGATGAAAAAGTGGATTCTAGAACATTTTGCTTCTTTCACTTTTAACACCTGCCCTCATCAGACCCTCGAGAAAATAGAGGGGCCACCTGTTGAAATCCACTTGAAGGAGAACGCAATTCCCAAAGCCGTTCACACTCCTGCAAGCATCCCAATCCATTGGCAAGACCAAGTGCACAAGGACCTTTTGAGAGACGAAGCACTTGGCGTTATTGAAAAAGTGCCATATGGTAAACCAGTGTCATGGCGCCACCGCATGGTCGTCACACTAAAACATGACGGCTCCCCCAGGAGGACTGTTGATTTATCTCCTCTGAACAAACATTGCCAACGAGAAACTTTCCCCACTGCATCTCCATTCCAGGCTGCTAGACGTGTACCACCCAACACCTGGAAGACCGTAAACGGCGCATGGAACGGCTTCCATAGCGTCCCTCTTCGCGAGTCAGACAAGCATCTAACCACGTTCATTACACCCTACGGTCGTTGGAGGTATCGTGCTACACCCCAAGGGTTCTCCGGGTCCGGTGACGGATACAACCGCCGATTTGATCAGATATTATCGGACTTTGAAAGGAAGGAGCGTGTCACTGACGACGTTCTTCATTATGACGCTTCTCTCAGGGAACATTGGTGGAGAACCTTAGAAATGCTTACCACGTCTGGTAGAGCAGGAATTACGATGAACCCAGACAAGTTTCAATTTGCCCAAGGTACTGTGGACTTTGCAGGTTTCCGAATTACAGATACGTCCGTTGAACCACTCCCGAAATACACTGATGCAATACGTAATTTTCCGACACCGAAATCAATCACCGACATCCGCAGCTGGTTCGGTCTTGTAAACCAAGTGTCAAATTACGCCCAACTACGTGATTATATGGAACCCTTTAGACCTTTCCTCAGTCCACGTGTACAATTTCAGTGGTCTCCCGAGCTCGATCTTGCTTCCCGACAATCCAAGGAGTCAATCATCCAAGCCATAAACGAAGGTGTTACCATTTTCGACCCAGCCCGCAAGACCTGTATCCGTCCTGACTGGTCCCGTAAAGGTATCGGCTTTTTCCTCTATCAGCAACATTGTGAATGTCCAACCGATACACCAGATTGCTGCAAACTAGGATGGCGGATTGTATTTGCAGGATCTCGTTTCTTGTCAACAACGCAACAACGCTACGCACCTGTCGAAGGTGAGGCATTAGCTGTCGCTTGGTCGCTCGAACAGTCCAAGTATTTCACACAGGGCTGCCCCTCCCTTATCGTTGTAACCGACCATGAGCCTTTGGTGAAAATCCTTGGAGATCGAACGCTCAACGAGATTACGAACGATAGAATTTTTCGACTGAAACAGCGAACACTGCCATGGTCCTTCAAGATTTATCATCTACCAGGGAAAACGAACCTTGCATCCGACGCCACGTCACGCTATCCATCGGCTGTCATTGGATTATTGACTTTTGCTGACCAGGTAGAAGATGCCATTAATGCGGCCATTCGTGCTGATACCAACGCCACCTTCAACATGAGCTGGGACCAGATCATTGTTGAGACAGCTAAAGATCCATCGCTTTCCCTCCTCCTGAAGCAGTCTGGCTTCGACGAAATCCAACCTGACGAAATTGCCACAATATCCCAGTACTGGCGATATCGCGAGTCTCTCTACATATTGGATGATGTATTGCTTTATCAAGATCGGGTTGTTGTTCAACCATCTCTTCGCGAAACCGTCCTTTCGATACTTCACTCAGCACACCAAGGAGTATCTGCCATGTCATCCAGAGCTCAATCCACTGTCTTCTGGCCCGGTATGTCAAGAGATATCAATGCAACACGTGCCAACTGTACCCAATGCAACCGAAATGCTCCATCCCAAGCGGCCATGCCTGCAGCCCCACCATCGACACCGTCCACTCCATTCGAGATGATAATCGCTGACTTCTTCTCTTATGCTGGTTCCCACTATTTACTCGCCGGAGATCGACTATCTGGATGGGTTGAAGTTTATCGTTCGCTAAATCTGGTGCCAAGGGACTCATCACTGCGTTACGCTCTCTTTTCGCCACATTCGGTGTACCTGAGGAGCTATCGAGTGATGGCGGCCCAGAATTCTCCGCACATGAAACTGAATTGTTCTTGAAGAAATGGGGAGTGAGTCACCGTATTTCATCGGCTTACTTTCCCCAGTCCAACGGTCGCGCAGAGGTAGCGGTTAAGAAGTGCAAACGTCTTCTCATGGAGAATATCGACCCGAACGGTTCTCTTGACAACGATCGTTTCCTACGTGCTCTCCTTCAGATGAGGAACACACCCGACACCGACTGCAAGATCAGCCCCGCTGAAATTATCTTTGACAAGCCGTTACGTGACGCTTTCTCCTTCGTAAATCGTCTCCCGATGTACACCAACCCGTCCATCCGTCCAAGATTTCTCACCGACGATTGTCATTGATTCACCACCCTCTAACATTCAAACCGAGGGTGATAGGAGAACTGTAACTCCAACCAACGGGGATTCAGTCGCATTGTCTCGTCCCCGTCGTACTACAAGACCACCCCCAAGATATGAACCAGAGAGTGGAACTTGGTCTTGAGCTATATTGATGATTTGGTTATTTACGCGAGTTATATTTGTTTCTTATTACGAACGGTCCTTTGCGATCTGATACGTTAACGTTCATGATTTACTCGCTAGCTTTGTTTCGTTTCTTAGGGACACTCCTTGTTGCTTGACGTCTTGCACGTCATTACTGACAGTTTACCCGGCGTACGGGTGGAACAATGACATAATATGTGTTATTTTTTTTTCTTATGTTGATCTCATCTTACATGGTCTCAACATGGGGGGATATAGGATTTTATGTCATGTATATATCTTTCTCTTGTTCTTTAGATTAACATTCATAGTTACTTTAAATAAACATATGAATAAGACATTCTTCACTTGATATGCTGATGAAGTCTCAAAAGATGACGAAAATTTCTACTTAATCAGTCGCTTCATTTTTCTGTTTCCTAATTATTCTTAGATTTGATGAATCATTTACATATGCATACTCTCTTGCCCCTCCTCGTTCAGCTTTGGGACCCCAATAATCAATGTGACGATGTTAAACTTTGTTATTTTCACTTATATAATTGAAAGTACAAAATTAAACATTTTGCCATCGCCAAATGAAAGATGTTATAAATCAAATATAGATACATGTTATAAATCTAATACGTTAACCCAATACATACAAATATTGAATGTTCACTTTTCTTTAGTTTTAGAATAGAATAGAAACAGTAAATATACATGTTTATAATGGTTGTAAACTTTGAAGGGGTAGCTCAGACCCTCATATCCAATATTTCTAATGGGTCAACATTCTTTTTTACATAAATGAAATAGATATATAACGAGTATCTACGCTTGGGAATTTAAGTTGTTAAATTATATTAAATGAAAATTCTTATTCAGATAAGCATGTAATTATTTACTTTTTTTTCTACTCATTAAATCTGTAGAAAAAACTTTCTTAAATCATAATTTTGATGAACTTGTTAACTTGAGAAATATGGTATGATAGGCTCTAATACTTATTTGCTATGTGTAGTTTATTGATCGGGAAAAAGCTAAAAATCGGATTAAGTTGTTTTCGCAATTCCGCGGTAATTAATCCGATTAATGTATTCATTCAATACTTAAGCTTTTGATTGAGGAAGGATCAGCAGTACAAAACTGTTTGCAATGAGTAATAGTGAGTTTATTGGAAAACGTCTATGTTGTTCCAATTTTTGTACTCTGTACTCTCAGAGTGTATCTCACCTTTATCGTTTCGTAGTAATGAACTCTGAAATTAGCCGTAAATATCGGGTCAGTGTATACACGATTTTTTTTAATAAGAATATGCTTTATAAGAATGTGCATGATGAAATTTGCCAAAAAAATAATAATATGCTCAGAATATCACCATCATGGAACTAGGCAACAAAACCTACGAATGCCATTTACAGAGCAATTTTAACTGTGAATTGCCAGTCCCCCCATAGAATATTTCAGGATGATTTTTCCCAAAAAGTTAATAATATCCATGATGAAATGGATTGAAAACCATTCTTATAAAAAAAGAGTGTATTTTTATCGTCGGAGGAACAATCTTGGATTATCATTATTCGGACATATCATGCTACTCCCCTACTGTGGTGTATTAATATTAATAATCACTTTATACCTCTATATTTCCTTTTTTGGAATTGCAGTATCAGCAGATCCAAAACTTATGGTGAGAAGCAAGAGTTTTGAATTATACCTTTTTCATAAGAGCAAAGTATATAAGAACTTAATACTTCCAGACTGAAAAAATTAATAATATTTTGCAAACTTTAAAACATGCTATCTCTTAGAAAATGGAATTTTGAAAATAAATCCGTTTATGAACATTTTAGGCTAAAAACCTAAAAACTTAGGAACAACAATGGTTTCAAAATTTTTTGACGTTGTTCAATTTTTCGACTTTTGGTACTTACTTTTACCTCTACTGGCTGAAAAAGATCCGACTGGATCTGTGAGAAGGGGGTGTAATAAAGTTTTTCGAAATTTTGGAACTTGAATGTTTTAATTTTTCAACCTATCTATGGTTGGGCTTTAGACAGTATGTTCTTTGTAAGTTATGGAAGCTGAGGTTCAGATTCTTTTTATTAATATTCTTTTAGAGGCTCTTGTTTTCATGCGAAAAAGCGTTTGCTGTGCAACTAAATCGTATACTGTTGTTTGAAAGTGCCGAAAGGGAAATTACTAGAACTGATGGATCTTGAAAAAAACATGAGGCTTTTTTATAAAGCACGAGTGACACAATCAAATCTAAAGGCTAAAATCAAGACTTTGAAACGATACATATAACCAACAGCGAATTATTTTGATATTCATTGTCGGGTATCTTATGGGGTCCTTAAATGAATATTTCTTTTAATACTTTTACCAATGTTGACTTGTCAATAAAGAAGACCCCTGTGTTCAAACTTATTTGTCAGCAGTACGAGAAAAGCAAATATGATATTCTGTGAAGTAAGGTATTTTTCACAGGACAATGAATGAACTACAAACTATCTGGGGGAGTGTAACTTGTGATATCTGTGGGCTTTTTACACTTGATATACTCACACCTTCGGAGGTGTTTTTGAGTGTATTTTTGAAACTATATGGTTCCATAAATGTATCTAATGTCTAAAGTAGTGAATTAGTTTATTAATCTTTTTGTCAGCGTTCTGTCTTGAATTGAGTACGTTCGTTTGGGTCGACAATGTAGAAATGTTTTATCATGGGAGTTTGAGAACTTTGCGTTATTAGAACACCCCTGTTTCAGTGATCCGATGAGAAGTTTTCAGAAAGTGTGGATAAATTGAAGGGATAAATGCTAATGGGAATGTCGGTAATTTTTGAGATTTCTAAACAACAATCTTATTAATCTTATTCTCTTTCTAATTTTTCGAGCAGGAATATGTTAAAGAGAAGATTGGTCTCATCCAGAAAACTTTTGTACATGGGGGTGGAGGATATACACGTTTTTTTTTTATAAGGAACACGTTTATAATAAGGAACTCGAGGCTGAAAATGGTCCAAAAAATAAGGAATTGTTAAGGAACTGCTCAGGCTGAGAATAAGAAAACAAGTTTTAAGGAACAGTAAGAGATGGTTATCCAAACTTAGCAGCTATGTAAATAAGGGACTCGATAAGGAACTTTGAGGCTGAAATTCTCTGTAAAAATAAGGAACTCAAGGCTCAGAGCAAAGTTAAGGTTCCTTATAAAAAAAAACGTGTATTGGATATTTTGTCCGGGGAAGGGTGCAAATTTTGCCTTGTTTTGGGGGCAAATTTGCTCTGTTTAGGGGTAATTTTAACTGTCCGGGGGGGGTCAACTTATGCTAGGTAAGTTCTGTTGTCCGGGGCGTCATAATTCACTATGTCCGGGGGGGGGGGGGGGGTAAATTTCCAAAAAATGTTATATCCTCCACCACCTACAATCAAATTTTTTCTGGAAAAGCCCGTTGTCTGTGACTTCCAGGTGTTTCAGATATTTCAACAAGTTTTCAATATTTAGATGACCTAGTGTTTCGATGACTCCCTTTCTCTTTTTCTCATTGGCCAGTTGAATATGTTAATGAAGTAATCAGTACAACTTATATTTAGACTGGAGTCGTTTATAATGCGTGTAATACAGTAATATAGGCGTTATATGATAATGCGATTATCGTTACCTCCATTACCTTTTGCTTTATTTTGTCGTCTAGCTTGCTAGACTACTTATATCAAAAAATGGTCTAATTACTTCAACATCAATATCAAAGTCTACTAATGTATTTTATGATGATGATGACGTTGATGATTGATTTCCTTTTCATGGTCAAATTTCATTGATTCCCTGTTGTTGCTGTTTCAAAAGTTTGTTTCAGTTCCAAGAAGACTTGTACAAAATTTCCCTTTTTGTATGGTGATGTATCACAGCAAAGTATGACTCGACACGTTTAGTGTATAGCATATGATTTGTGTTACACGTTTTTTTATAAGAATATCCAACATTTTTTAAAGCCTTCGGATGTTCTTAACTTTTTGAGCTTTAAGCCTAAATATGTTCTTAACATGTTCTTATTTTTATCAGCTTGTGGTCATTTTTGTCCGTTTTTCTAAAAAGTCGGGTGTTTTAGAGTCTCCAAAGCCTTAAAATGTTCTTAACATTTTGGCCATCGAAGCCTTATGTTCTTATATAGTTTGTTCTTATAAAGAAAAACGTGTTGGCTAAAGACTGGATACAAAAGTGCAAGGATATAAAGGTATAAAAATGCCGTGAAGTGAGAATGATGTCAAATTGCTTATAATACTCAACCACGTAAAAAGAGAAAAAAAACGGTTTGGGTTTACTTTTGTAAGAATGCAAAGCCAACAATCTTAATTGCGGTGTGATGAAAGGTTTAGTTTTACATGTGTTCATGGATTTTTTTTGCGTGATGTTCAATATCGCTATAAAACGGAGAAATGTTGCAATAGCTGTTTTCAAAAATGATGCTACCTTTTTATAATCGATCTGAGGGGTATCACATTCGCTAGAAATCATTTTATAAATTGTTTGATAATGCGATCATATCATGATACGAAGATCTTTGTAAACCATAGTGTATTATTTAATCCAATTCACAAATAATTTGGATTAAAGATGCCATTTTTTTTGTTTAGAGGCTTTGAAAGCATATGTGACGGTATGTAAACTGGCTTGTTAATGTTTCTTAGTGGTAGGCTTTAAAAACTTTAACGGTTGTTTTTTTTCGAAAAAGCTCAACTCATTCTACGTAACTGGTTGGTTCAATTCAGGGTACAACTTTATCGAAATCTTACTAAACTAAATGGATTTATGAAAAATTCATATCACGCTATAGCCCAGCGGTTGACGACATCCCCGATCGTAATTTTTGGCATTTTGGGTCCAATAACGTCATTAAAACATTTTGAGTTTGAGAAGGATTAGGGCTCAAAGCGAATTTTTAACCTTTCTCAGGCAAGAGAAAGTGAAGCCTTAGAAATACGCCTTATTTTTGACGACTGGTTGAATTTAGCGGTGTCTTTGTTTTCGATTGGTATATATTTTTAAATCTAGCGGGAAATTTTACTTTCAATCCGGAGTTTTGAATAAAAACCACATGGGTCGCTCAAGGCCGCGCAACTTAGGTAGGATCTAGCGCCTTCAAATCCTACCTAGGAGATTCGCTTCTAACCCTTCGGGCTTTTACTTCATTGGGTGTGACGCTCGGTGACGACATGATATAGATTTTTAGACCTAACTCGGAGGTCCTTTAATTTAACCTTTGTTCGTTCGTCTGTTACCAGCTTTTCTCGAATTAGTTTTTTCCGGATTTTTTGCATAGTGACGCAAAATGACAGTACCTAAAAAGTGACGGAGCCTGATTTTTTTTGGGAAAGTTCGGACCAGAAAGTACTTAAAAATTGGGTTTTTTGGACTTTGTGTGTGAAATTGCTTCATTTGTTTTTCCTATTTTTTTGCATAAAGATAGCGAGAAAGTTCTTTAAAAAGTGGCTGGAGCAGTTTTTTTCGGAAATTTTTCTGGTCGTAAAAATCGGATTTTCTTATTTGGTGAAATTCCCTTTTGTCGTTTTTAGGAAAAATAAGCATTTCTTGCGATTGGCTTGATATTTTTTTCTGATTTCTTGCACAATGATTTAAATTATGATGGAGCCCGAGTTTTATGGGGTACAGTGACGTGACGTTGGTCAGGATCGAAAAATCACTAATTTTTGAAAGTTGTATCCGCGTTGGGCTCGACCATTGGTCATGTCAAACGCATTCAGGGTGTGTTCAGGAAAGAATAGCCAAGAAAGAGGTTTCAAATTTTGTCTCACAATGTTAAAATTCCAGCGGAGCGTCGTCCTAATGGCCTTGAAGATCAGTATCAGCACCCGCAGTCCTTGACCTTCGGTCTGACTTTTATTTACTTTATTTGTATTTTCTCTCGCATGATAAAGTATGTCTGAAATTTTAATTAATTTTAGATAATTGATTTTGTAAAAACCACCCAAAAGTGTCTCGCAAAGACTTGCTAATTAAGGAACATTTTCCAAACTTTGATTTGTCTTTTTTGTTATAACCGTAAATTCAATAAAGTTTTATCGGTATTGCTTTTGTCTGGATCAGTATGACAGTATACCGAATATAAAAATGATTAAAATTGCTTAGTCTGTATCAGAAAGGTGTCTATTGGTTCCTGCAAGTAATGTAGTCTTACTAATGTAGTCTGCAGTAACGTCTATGTAGGATTACTTAATTTCATCATTTACGGCTATCCTATTGTCTACACAAGGTCACTAAAAAGAGAATAATTTACGAAGCGGGGATAAATTTGAAAATAGAGTTTAGCCCGGGGCGGATTAAACAGCGGCGGAGGTGTTTACAGCTTGTTCCAAACTCTACTGCTACTTTATTTTCCGTAAACCACCCTGATTCCCCGTAAATCGTAGTGAGCACCTCGTTGAAAACCGGGATTTTTCATCCCGTTTCTTAGTGAGTTCCACTTTGACGATTTTCGAAAAATAGAAGCCTTTCAAGTGCTTTGACGCAAATTCGACGCAAATTTTTTTGCTACTGCAGGAGCTTCGAAAGTTAAAAGTGACGTCAAAAAATTGAATGTTTAGAGCCCGTAAAACCCGGGCTCAAAACATTCGAAAAATTCGCAAAGTGGAATAGACGTTAATCACGTTAAAAAACGCGGGCGACGTCTAGTATAGTAAATCGCTGTGGTGGTGTAAACTCTGCACATTATATTTCCCGCGTTTACTATTCCTAACGAACGATAGCATCGTCTAAGCTAAACTTTCCTATTGCCTCTTCAAAACGGAGAAATGTCAATACTCCGGGTAGGCTATAAAGTAGATCCAACTTGTTAAGTGGACAGTCTTTAGGCTAGTGTTGTCTACACATTTTATACCTGAATAAAAAAAACATCGAAAAAATCACGGAAATGCGCAAGGAATGTTTACCGGAACGAGAAAGTTTAGCCGCTCTACGGTATGGACTTTAAATGATCTTTCTGATCTCTTTTGTGTTTGTACAAAATTTAGCATCTCAATGTTAAAATGTTGAAATCAATCGTCATCAAAAATTATTTTCTTGAACTTTGAACAACACTTGTTACGAGAGAAAGGTTACAACTTTTTTTGAGGGATTTTGGACAATTTCGACGTGCAAAATCTTTCTATGCATTTTCCCGCCGCTCCTCTTTTTATTTTGCATTCTTTCCTAAAGTATTTACAGCAGCCTATTTGCCAAAGAGTGTTACAAATTTTGATGAGCTTTCGGAAAATGAAAACGAGAAAATGGGGATAAAATCTTCTCTTTTCTATGCACCGAAGGGAACTCTTCAATATCTTACCAAAGAACTCAATATATTTTCAAAGATTTTTTGAACCTTTCGTTGACTTTAAACGGAGACGAACATGTTTTTTTTTCTCTCGAATATATCATTGGAATTTTTATACAGAAAACAACATATTTTTCACACTTGATAATGAACAAGTGACATAACACTTTCTTTTAACCGAAATGTTTTTACACCAACATCAAGAAAATTGAAAATTTGGGAACAGAATTTTATTTGAAGAAGGTGTCATCATTTGACGTTCGAATTGAGCTGTTGATAGACCGCCCTCGCTATGGGTTCTTCCCCTCTTTTCGTGGGTGATTTTGACATTTTGGTCATGTGGACTAAATGATAGTCCTATATTGTATCTCTTTTCTGTCAATTAATACATTTCAATTATGTTGCTGATCAGTTTGAAATTTGGTTCCTCGTGGTGATTCGTTTACAATTCTTATCAAGCTTCAGAGATACTTTTCTGGAAGTTCGGTATTTATTCATGAAATGATCTTAGTTTTTTTAAGTGCTACAGTATCAGTAAAACTGTTCTTAACTTGTTCTTGGTATATTAACACACACTCGAAGCCTTTTGTTCTTATATAGTTTGTTTCTATAAAAAAACGTGACCATTTGTATATTGCGTTTTCTTCATCAGCAATTTTGTCTTTGTACTCTTTTGGGTGCTAAAGATATTTGACAATTTGCGAGACTTCCTTTTTCTAATAATTGTTCTTAGTTTTAGAAGTAGCTTTATTACACCCCTGTCTCACAGCCCCGGTGGAACTTTTTTCCTCAGTGGGGATAAAAAATCCTATTGAAACCCCAATGGGGATAGAAATTCTACTGTTCCAAAGTTGAAGAATCCAGTGGGGATGGGTTTGGAGTAGAATTTGTAAACATTGAATAGGGATAAAATCAAAATCAATTTCCAAATAGGGCTGAAATTTCAGAGTATCTTCCCACCGGGGACGAAATTTTGTTAAAATTTCCAGTGGGGCCTGGGTCAATCTAGAATGCTTTCTGTTTTTATTGCGCTCAAAAAAGGGCAAGGAGCAAATGATATAGTTCTTATAAAAAACAATGTAATTTGTATTACGTCTCTACCTTTAACGGATGCAAACTTATCCCATAAGATGGAGACCATATATTTGAAACTGTATAAAATGTATCATGAATCCAAAAGAGCTCTCCACAGCAGGCAGATTCTCATTTATACATCATATTTTAATTAAATACCAACTTTCTATTCAAAAGGTGAAGGGATTGCATTCTGAGATTTTCTATTTATCACCACATTGAATCCAACTTTCATATTCTGCTGATCATTTAGAATTTCGTCAAATGAATGTTTTCCTTGTTTTCATGATTTCTAAACTTATTACCTCAGTACTGGAACAATCTTTAGCGAGCTTCAGTAGGAATTCAGTCGGAAAACTCCATGTTTCTTGTCTTGCGAGTCTTGTCTTTCGAAAGGGTTTAGATATTATATGGTGCATATATATTTTTACCTGAAACTCTTTTCTTTGTTTTTTTTAAGTTGAAAATATTTCGAACATGAAAAAGTTGAAAAATTGATAACCAAATGGACTAGCGTGAAAGAAAGCAGCAATCGATCCAACGTAAACCGATTACCCAGCACTGACGAAGTGATATCCCGATTTTCCATTTTGGGATTCTTTTGAATGGATCGGGTGATCGATTTTCGGAGACCGGATTCATCGACCAAACAAAATGTGGAAACAAAATTATCAAAGACGTCACGTATTTTCTTCACACTCAACATTATTCAAGGTATCCTTTCATATACGAAGCTCATAATCTAGACTGGAGTCGTTTATGTACAGTAGTCTGGATGTTATGCAATAGTAAGATAATTTTTACGGGGTAATATCAGTCTGTATAAACAATTTTTTCCTTTCATTTTTTTTGCTTATTTTTTACTATGTCTGAATTAGTCGTCTAGCTAGACTACTAATAATCCAGATGTAGAGGCTGATGTAGAAATACGTTAAAGGCATACGGCACTTGAATAGACTTGTTATATAGTCCGGCAGTTTAGCCTGCAGAAAGCACCGTAATAATTTTTGTTATAAGAAGCCATATTAGAGTAATCTCAGCAGCCCATGGCAAAAAAAGTGCTGTTCGATGACTCCAAAGTTTTTAAGTTTCGCTGAGTTTTGCATTGCCTGGATATTCATATTCATTTTAGAAAAAACAAAATTTACCTTAACCATATAAAGTTCTAAAATTATAGAGCTTGGTCCCACTAGAAAATGAAAGTCCAAACCCATGTTTCCAAAATTTTCCTAGCCAACCCAGGGCAGCAAAGCAGAAATTAATAAAAAGCTGCCTTACAAGATCTAAAACCATTTAAAACATCCAAAGATTACACCAGAGACGCAGAGTCCATAAACAAGTTTGCATGCATCATCATGACCAGCCATGTTTTCTTGGGAAATGAACTTGCCTCTGTTTTCTTCTTTTTCATGTTTTCATGTAACAGAAAGCTAGCAAGTGGAGGATTATCCTATTTTTGTTACAGAATTGCTCCGCGCCATCGGTCCTTCCGTCTTTAGCGAAGTGAGCGCAAGAGCAAGCGGACTGCATTCTCATATGGAGAATGCAAATCGCTCTAGGGAGACCAGGCTGTAGACCAGAACATAAAATATCAAAAACTAGACTGTGAAATAGTTTACAGCCTGGGTATCCAGGCTAAGTTCAGCATTGTAGATTGCAACCTTTTTTTCTCAACTGGGGCATAGTAGATTTACGAGAAAAAAGTTGCCACGTTACGTAATCAAGAAACAAATCTTTGTCCCATGTTTTCAAATATTACGTTATTATAGCTGAAACAGGTTTACAATCCATAGAGTTGATGAAAACAACTTTTGACAATATTATACGAAAGACTAATGGTTTCATGTTGATAAGATAATTGAATCAGCAAGACTCAATAAATATGGCGCGATTTCTACTACCTTTTATCCATTTATAAATATCAATACAACAAAGGCTTACTGACGATCCTGAGATTTTTCCTCGGATTTTTCGATCAAATTGTTTTGTATAATGTATGTTCGCTGTGCGATTTTGAATTAATCATGGCTATTAAATTTACGCCCTCATTTTTGGAAGGTTAGATCCCTGGGTTTTTCGTCGAACTTTCAGAGACTTGGATTTTCGAAAAATACGGGATGTATTTTGCCAAAGGAGCGACTTCAGCTCCAAACCAATTCATAAACGAGTTTCACTACAAAAGCGAGTTTACAGTGCAGTGCGCAACTTTCCCAACCGTTTTATTGTTCCTACGTTTATTGAACCTACCTCGGAGCTCGGAGGTCCTTTAAATTAACCTTTGTCCGTCTGTTCGTCCGTCTGTCTGTTACCAGCTTTTCTCGAGATTGGCTCATTAGATTTTTCTGATTTTTCGCACAAAGGTGCAAAATAGTGATGTCCAAAATGTGATGGAGCCTGATTTTCGAAAAAAAAATTTTCCGGCCGAAAATTCCAGAAATATGCCTGAAAAACCGGTCTTTTGGCATTTTCTCGAGATATCATCATTAGTTTTTTCCGATTTCTTGCACAAAGATGCGTATTAGCAATGTCCAAAACATTTTCGAGTCCGATTTTTGAGAAAAATATGCCGGAAATCGCCGTTTTTGCAGATTTTCATTGAACTTTTTCTTTATATTTGTTCGTTTCGCTCAAAAACATTATTGATAACAATGCACACCATCAAGCATGATTCTATTGTCAATAAAATTGATTTTTGAAATCGGAATTATCTAAAAATCACCGCAACAGCCGATTATCGCCGGAAAAACGGTTTTTCTTGAATTCGTTGAACTGTACTTAATATTTTTTCATGAAATTTTTACTTTCACTTTAGCGAGCGATAACTTCTAACTCTGTCTGAGTGTGAATTGTCCAACTATTGGCAAACATGATAATAGTCAAATTTGAATTCTTTCTTACAGTATTGGCGGTTGGGAGCATACAAACGACCATGATGCTTTTGGGCGATTTCAAGGGCGTGGCAGAGGGCGTAAGTGAAAATTCGAGTTAAAACTTTAATAGTCCTACTATCTTGTTTAAATGCATAGTAAAATTCTTTATTTTCTGAATCCCTGCGGCTTCTGTATCTATTTTTTCTAATTTATCTCTTAATACATTTGAACGATCAAAACACTAGTTTTATACACCGAAAGCTTGAATTTTCTACTAAAATTATACCTAATTCGCGAAACTTTATGCTCGCGAAAATTTTTTTTTGTCGAATTCGCGAAAGTAAATGTTTCTACTTAAGGATCTCGTTATTTGTAGTCCACAGGCTATCCCTTGAGTTTCCTTGAAGCAGAGATGTATTATCTTTTTCTGAATCCGTCTTCATCTTTATGATTTTAGGGTATGGGACCTGGTCGAAAAGTATACATGGCTTTGTTTTGTTTTGGCGTTTTATATTCTTGTTTCTTGTGCTTATTTGCGGTAAGTTTATTTTCCATTCTTAGGATCTTTTGTTGTGAGAGTCTTTCACTGATATATAACCATGAACAAGTTAACGCTTACATTGAACTTGAAAGACATCAGATAGTGATGCTTGGCAGACGAGATGTCGAACATTGAACATTATATATGAAAACATCGTCCATTGAAAAATCGTTCAGTCGGATTTTTCAAAACACCACGGTCAAGCTCGTGAAGATATTTCCCGTACTTTTGAAGAAAGAAACATATCCTCTACCTACCGTTTGCTACACATCATTTTTAAACAAGAGAAAGAACAGCTTTCTCCTTTTGGCGCCGCGCAAGCACAAATTTTCGAGAAATTCTTTTGGTTTTCAGCTTTGGTAACATATAGGCACGCCAGGCCACAAATTCCTAATACTTGATCAAATTTAACTGATTTTATGAACATCGATCTGTTTGGTTAAATTTGTGTCTGATCGTTTTATAGAATATTTTTAATTAATTAGAAAGAATGTTCTGACGTTGCAAATTTTTTCAGGTTCGAAATGAAAACTTTCTGGAAGTGGTTGCATTTGTGATTCAAAATTTCGCGTACATTGTTTACAGTTTTGTTCAAGGTAAGATTTTGGCATTTAATTTCAAATTGACCGTACTAGACCCAGCAGTCCTATTCAATTCATTTTGGCTTCTGCCATTTCGAACTCGAACAATAAGTCTTTTTTGTTGGGATTACTGGAATATTTTGAATATAGAGATTATATTATGAGATCCCCCTTCACAGGTATTTGGAATTTTTTAGAAGTAATGGGGGTAAAAATCGTAAATGTAAGGAATTAGTGACGGAATTATCGAAAATGTAATATACCTTTCGACACGTTACTCACCAGGGTTTTTCTCCTTTCAGTTTATCACATCAGTTATAAAAAATATCACGGATTGGCTATGAAGATAGATAAAAAGCTCGGCATCTTGGTTATCGTGAATGTAAGTGAAAATTTTTTTTCCCCATTTTCTACTGGCTGGTAGCCTAATATGCCCCCTTATACTAGATAATTTCAGATTAAGAAAATAACGAACAGAATAGAATTAATCTTTACAGATAGAGTCCAATCATTTGGGTAACTCAATCGGTTGAACATTTCTCTTGCAATCAAAGAGTTGTGCAAGAGTTGTGCGGATTCGATCGCCAGTCACTGTCAACTCAACAAATGAGTACCATAACTCGGGTGATCTGATCTAAGTAACTGGGAGCTGAAATTAGGTGTGGCACTCCACCCCAGCATGCGATCTTTGAGGTCAGATAGTGCTACTAGAAAAACTCTACCGACAGCCACCGAATGGATATTCTTAGCTACTAATTATTTTTATTGTAAGCCTCTGTCCCCTTTCCAACGGTTTAGCAGTGAGTGCGTACGAATTCTTTTTCTGCGTGATGTATATATACTAATTGAGGACTGGAAACTGACGGTAGTACTTACCATGGGTGAATAAATGTAAACTTAGTGATCCCTTTATAATATAATTTATTTCATTAGATTGACGCAATTAGACTTGTTAACCTCACATCTGTTTTCGTTTTCACATTTTCAGTGCGTCGTATTAATCATGTTGAACATCATCTTCACATATCTCGCTCACCAACTCTTCATCGAGTATGGCTGGAAAATTTATAAACGCGTTCGATTCAACGTCCGATTAAGAGGTCTGTATTACACATTGTTTATTTCTTCTGAACGGGTTTTTATTTTTAATTTTCTTCAAGCAGATACTCTATTCTTTACCATTTTGGATTTTCAATACACATTTGGATACATATATACATACATCATCTGGATTTGTTATTTTTTGGACAATTTTAAGCCTAAAAAGTCCTCATAAACTGAGTTCTAATAAAAAAGTATATTACTGAATGAATGGATTTGTTGAACGTATCTAGAGTTTCAAGCAAGTATTCGTTTGCGAAAATTTTCAAATGATCAAGTTTTTATAAACACAATAGCACAATAGCGAGTTTATGTATTTGCACTTTTGAGGACGGTAGAGTGGCTGAAACGATTCGGAAAAACTCATAGTTCTGACCCGCAAAATCTAGGACGGTAAAAGTGCTGATTTTCCGTCGTCTTTAGTCAGTCAAGATATAAACAAATTAGAACCTTACCGTCTCCGTTGCAGAAAAACACACATAAACTCGGTAATAAGTCTAATCGGTAATCATACAACCGCATTAGAATCTTTTAACATTATTTTTCTTTTTTCATTTTCAGCTGGTTATCATTATTATGAGCTTGTAATTTGTTTAATGAAAATGACCCTCATGTTTGTGGTAAGAATTTATCGTCTTTTTGAAAAGTAATTATCGCTCGCAATAAGAAAGAATATTTTGATATCTCGCCTTATCATAGTCCATATAAAAATCTCTTGAAGGCTAATGTTGCAACTTTTTAAGCACGTTTTTCTTCGTTTTTAACAAAATTGGGATTGGATTATAATTTAATCACGTGATCAAAAATTGGTCAAAACAAACTAATTTCTCAACGTAAGCTCCAGGCCGGGGCTTTTCAATACATATTCAACTATTTAGCAACCGAATGGAAGGGTGTTATAATCTTCTATTTATAAATACTCCATTCGATAGAAACTTTTACTTCACAGACAATATCATATATCACTTTTCCGCTCTCTATTTTCAGACCATGTTTTCGATCTGTTTAAACCAGACCATCTTACGAGATTTTCCAACCAGCGTGAATTATATCATTAGTATATGTTTCATACCAATCACACTGTTCATGTGTTTACTTGCTGTTTACGGAGTAAGTATTATACAAAAAGTAAGCAAATATAGGTATTGTTAGTATGATTTAGCAATCTGAAGGGTCTGAGGTAACTTGAGGTAGCACTTGAGATTCGGAAAGCTTTCAGAAAAATCAAATTGTCTATGTACAATTTTATGGTAATATACAAAGACACGATCTTGTACCCAGAGCCACTTCTTGGTTATATTGATGGACCTCCCCTGAGCACTATCAGAATCATAAAAACGCTAACTAAGAAACTGGGTTCAAGTTTGAAAATGCTGTAATGGTCACATTTCTCTCGATTTTCAGATTCGGAAAGAGATCAAATTCATCATGGTGATTTTTCTCATCACACTTCTTACTGGGATCGGATTGAATGGATATGAGGTTTACAGGTAGAGGATCTTTCTGTTTTAATGATTATCAATTGATTATCAATCTATCTTGTTTGTAAACAGACTCGAAATCTACGGAAATCTCAAAATTCATTTCTGTAGAGGGTCTGTTGCCATTGTCTGTTCACCATTTGAGATTTCTCGAATGAAGTGCACTGTATGTATACGCGAGCTATGCTCTGATACAGAGTACAATCTATCACACAGGTTGTCCTATCAAACAATGCACTTCGAAACGACCATTTGCGACTTTTCATCTGATAGCCCTTGATGACGCTGAAAACAGACTTTAGTCTAATCACAATATGGTTTCCTGCTTATAATCCATTTAATTAGTTTACCTAATGTTAATTTGACCATTCCACAAAGAATGTTATTATATTTTGTTTGTCACCTACAAATCATCTTGTTCACCCATAGTGTTGGCAAAAAGACGTGCAAATATTGTGAAGCTTTTTATGCCAATCAAACGACTGACATCCCTGAAGAAGTTATCCTGCATGTCGTGTATTTAGGTAAAGGTCATAGATTTATAAAGCCCGAAGGGCTAGATGTCGTGCTTTGGCTGAAAAGTGTGCCAAGATTAGGTAGGAAATCCTACCTAGGTCACGTGACATTACAATAGAATTTCAGCGCTTGACCATAATTAGAAGCTTCGCGGGTTTTCGAAAAGAATAGCAGCAATATTTTTTGGGATATTCACTTTTTTTTTCTTGGAAGAGCTTAAAGCACAACATCTAGCCCTCCGGGCTTCACAGAAATCTGTGGTAAAGGTTGTGCGTGAATTAGATTGATTTAAGACCTCCTATTTTGACGCATCTTACTCTACTTATCTCTGTAAGAAACAAATACTGGTAATTGATTCCAACCACATTCACGAGTTCTTTGTAATTCGCTCCTAAGTTGTTCTCGTAGAGTGTTACAATCATGGTTGAGATATATAGAGATTTTTGGGAATTTTCGGTATTTAAACTTCGTGCGAGAACGGCGATTTCGGCATTTTACACTTTTTTTCATTTGATACTTTGATTTTCAAGGGGTAAAGTGCTTTCAGGCTATTTATTATTCTCAGCAATATGGCAACAATTTATTTTTGAACTTTTGGATCCTGAGACCCTGAATTCCTAAATCCTCGGTCTAATCTCGCTTCTCTATAAGTTTGCTGGAAATTCCCTTTTCTCTCAAATATTATGAGCATGGTTGTAGCACTTAATCTGAAGAATACAATTAGAACTAGACATCTTAGGCACATTGAATATCTTTACCGTATCGTCAAGTAAGAATGCATAATATTTAGCTGGTCATTGACTATTATCTTGGCTTTTCAGCCACAAAAACTTTTTTGAATCAACCTTAAATCTCTGAAACTTCTTTATCTGTCTCTTGCAGCATCAGTCGCTCTGGTAATGTTCTTCTTGCTATCCCTGGCAACCCTCAAAGTCATCTCCAACTTTGGCATCGGATTAAAGAGTCATTGTAAGTAATAGTTTATGACTTTTTACAATTTACGATAAAGGTTTTATACCAAGAAACAACTGAAGTAAACTTGACAAAGAACCTGTATAAAAACATCAAAATGGGCTTTTCCAGAGAAAATTTGAATATGGGGGGGGGTGGAGGATATAACATTTTTTGGAAATTTACCCCCTGGAAATAGTGACCGGACAGCAGGTCTAACCCCCCGGACAAGATTTAGTTGACCCCCTGGACATTCAAAACTACCCCCAATTAGAGCGAAATTACCCCAAAACAGAGCATATTTGGAAGAGCGCAATGTAACCATAGGGAAGTGATAAATCAAATCAAAAAGAATACTCTTTAATAAACTTAAAGGTTATCTTTCATTCTTTTTCTTATGTATTCAAAATTATTCTCCTCTCGTTATTTTCAGTCGAGGGACAGCAAACGAGTTCAACCATTTTAGCCATGGGTTTCCCAAGAGGACTGGTACGATCGTTATTCTCAAGTTCCATGTCCAAAGCTGATAGCATCTCCTCAGATCTTCCAGACATCACCAGAGATAATATCATCATAAATACTTCTTCGGCGAGGGATTCTTTGAATTCAACCGATTCCGCCATTTTGGGGCAGGGTGACAAAAGGCGGCATTCCTCCACGAATTCAACAGTAAGTGATATTTCGATAGAATTCAATGACTCAGAAAACAATAATAAATCAAAATTGAGTGTACCAAATGCTGGTGATTTTGTGAAATCGAATTCAATGCCAGATCGGTTAAGTAACGAGCAACGTCCAAGTGTCATCGAACGAATATCGAAACAAGCATCGAATCGATTACATAAATTATATTATCGAACCATATCGGTTGAAAGTGAGCACGATCTTTGTGGATGTTGCTTTTGGAGGAAAAGGGAATCTGTCAATTCTTTCGGTGTGTCTATAGACGTTAATGATGATACCTTATCAAACATTTTGTCAAGATATAGAGTCCGATCTGACTCGACAAGCAGTGGTATGGAGTTCTATAATCCGAACTTTTTACCGAAATCGTCATCGCAAAATTCTGACTTTTCCACAGCAGGATTTAGTGAACAACATACTTCAAATTTCAAAGATACTTTTGTTATGCGACCCATGGGTAGAGTGCAAAATGGCGGAAAATTTCGCCGAGCGTCCGAATTTCGAAACGGAGTATCCGATATAGTGAGTGACGTCATTATTGAGGAGATTGAGGAAATTCCACGACCAGTAACCCTTGTTCGGCACGGTAAAGCCAAATCTGTAGAGACAGTTTTCAATATCGGTACACATGCTTCTTCAAGTATTCAATCGTCTTCATCTGAGATGCTAGACATTCTAGACCTGGTCAATGCAGAAAGACGGCCTTCAAAGAGTAAGGTAAAACCGAAACGAAAACGATCAAAATCGTTGAGCTCGATCAAAGATTTGTATTCGAAAAGATGATTTAATATACCCACTGTTTAAAGTTCTTATATCAAAATTCAAAAACTATTATTTGCACATTTAGTAAATTTGAAAACTAATAAAATCGATTAGAAGTAAGTTCTGGTAATTTGAATATATCCTTAACTCTAACAAGCTTTCTTGTCCTTTCAGTTAAGAATGGCTCATAAACCATTATTTCAATAACTCGACCAAATTTGTGATCTTCATGGTTTTCGAGTTTTCGAGACTCCACTGTGCATTGGCGCTTATCAATAACTGAATATTTTAGCCTAGTGAAATCAAACTCCCTTCATTGATTTATCTACTTTAGGTTTGAAAATATCTCATTTGTTAAGCTATTTTTCCAGTTCTTCCGTTCTATTATGATTCGATTCAAAATATCATTGTAAATTTTTATCGTAATTTTGTATCAAGTTTATAAATATAAATTATTTTGTTACTGAAAAAAGATGTTTTATATTTTAAATTTTTTATAATATTTTATTATTTATTGCTAAGTATTTTAATCAAATAAAACTACATGTATATTAGTATTTCAAACTGATGCAATTTGATGCCTATAGTTCGGGTGAGACGAGGCGTTTCTAAAGTTTGAATAATTGGGGAGACAGCAAACCCCTCCAATTACGTCACGGCAGGGTCCTGTTCTTATTTGTATGTACCAGACACTTAGTTCACATTTAATGGCACTGATACTTTTCACAAAAGGTCCAAGTCTATCGGTAAAATACTTGTGCATTCTAACCTAAGAAGACTCCATTTTACCTGAAATATCCGGAAAAAGGAAGCTTTTAACCACAAATTCTCTTCTAGAAGAAAGTTCATCCTAGGGCAATCTCGTAACCAGAGCCACTTGATCACTTTTCTATTTAACTGATGAATATGATACAATCTCTTTTCGTGAGCGAAATTTTATTCGATATTCGCGAGAAAAAGTCAATTCTTAAAAGGCAAAATGTACTCAATAAAGTATAAAAAGTATAAGGATAAAATTTTTCAGTTCCAGAGCTTTGTCCTTTTTGAAAAACACAATCCACTTTCATACTCTGTTTATTTGAAATTCTCATCCTGAGTATCTTTGTTTGTAATTGTTATTAATCGTTGACATAAAAACAAATAGCTACAGGCTAATACAAGTCAACCTATTTACAACTTATATAGTTCTTAAATGAAGCTGACACCGCAATGTACATTTTACATATTCCGACATATTCTACACGGACATGACGTTGGTTCCCAATGCTTAATTTTATCTTTAACTTTAAATTCCTTAAGGTCATTAAGATGTCGAAGTTCTTGGGGAAATAATTTCCATATTTTTGGGCCTTGATAAGATAGAGACTCCTCACCGTGGAACACTGTTCTGATGTTTCTAGGTTTGAAAAACATTTGATGTCGTGTATTCGTAGACCTTTCATTATGAACAAATATTCCATAATTTAGCTTTGAAATGTTTGATTTGTATTTGAATAGCTCTGTTGCCAGAAGCTGAATATTACGATGGTGGTTAGTTACTGAACTGTCTTTCTCTAGAAGTTCTTCAAAACTCAAATTTTCTTCAGGGAAGAATAGACTTAAACATTGTTCATGTAAATGGTTTATCTTATTTTCTAAGCGGCGGCTATATGAAACATCCAAATTAACAGACAATAGTTAAACTGACTTTTGAAAAATGCTTTCATTAGTTTTTGTCGTTTAGCTTGATTCATATGAGGGACTATTCTCGCTAGAGCACTTATCGACTTATCTTTTGACTTGCCTTTTTACAGCGTTGTTCGATGTAATTTTCGAATGTGAGATGGTTGTCAAAAGTCATTCCTGATATCTTATTTGGTTGCTATTTGAAACCCGCTGATCTTGAATTGCCATACTTAATTCATTATCGATGCTGTTAGCAATGAATGAATTCGGTTTTCTCGGCATTTCCTTTCATTAGATTATGTGATAACCATTCAAATATAATGGAGGCAGATGTATTTAGTTCTTTACAACGATCACAAAATCCTGTCGAATTTGAATTCTATCAAAAGTTACCATTTTTGTCTCCAAAGCTGTTTCTGAGACAGACTTATTTATGTATTAACGTTTTGGATGTTTTGGATTAATTATTAACGTATGGATGTTTAGCGAACTTTTGGAAAAATAATGTTTGTACAATAATAAAAAGGTTTCGAGGAAAAAATCGGGATCAATCACTCGAGGCGATAGCATAAAGGATTTCATCTCGTAATGTTAGATCGTGATAGGATGTTTGCTTCTTTCTTTCAGTCACTTAAATTAGACCATTCCATTTTATATCCATACAGGGGGTGGACGAACATTTCCAGATGGTAATCGAAGAAATATTTCCAGTGTTTTTTTTTTCTTTTTGCCATTTTTCAAGGGGTATCCTCACATTTTCAATAATTTTTTTTGACTTGTAGAAGTTCATCCGCCCCACTGTATGGTTTTTAATGGAACAGCCCAATGGGTATGAAAATTGAAAGTATAATACGAGGAAGTGTAAATACAACACAATGAAAACAAAAGTTAATTTAAAAATAACATTCGTAAATGTCTAGTATTATTTCTTTCTTAATTTACTTGGAATATAATAATTAAATGATATTATTGAAAAAGAGTATCAAAATTTTAAACAACAAACTGTCAAATAGAATAAACATATTGACTTTTACAATACTATAAATACACAACTTTAAACACCCAATTAAGTGCAGTGAAATGATTTTTTGATTGAATCTTCACATGCTTCGATTTAGTGTGGTCGTTTAGCATAATTTACGGGAAAACAATATGATCTAGCTGAAACTTTCTCCAGACCTTCTCTATAGGATGGTTATGCCTCAGGAAAAATTCCCCTAAAATCCCACTGGTGGAACATCCCTTTTTTGGGACATTTCCTTTTTCCCCAGGCAAAACCCTAAGGGCGAAATTTTTTGAAAATTTCAAACTCATTTTCAGACATTATCAAGTATACCATTCGAAAGCTCTCGAAAAACTATATAGAAGACTTTTAAACGGGTATAGCCGATTTCATTACCTAACTCAAGATAATTCACGCAGAAGATGCTATTTATGGTCAATTTTGACCAAAGTGTGGCGAAAAGTGGAACTTGCGCATGGAATATCTCGAGTTAGGTAAGGAAATCAGCTATAACCGTTTAAAAGTCTTCTATATAGTTTTTCGAGAGCTTTCGAATGGTATACATGATATTGTCTGGAAATAAGTTTGAAATTTTCAAAAAATTTCGCCCTTAGGGTTTTGCCTGGGGAAAATAGAAATGTCCCAAAAAAGGGATGTTCCACCAGTGGGATTTTAGGGGAATTTTTCCTGAGGTATAAGCATCCTATAGAGAAGGTCTGGAGAAAGTTTCAGCTAGATCTTATTTTTTTCCTACAAACAGCCTGTATTTTTGTAACACGACCACACTATTGATAACACAATGAATCTATTCTGTTACCTTTATAACGCCCTATCCGCCCACATAAATTCATAATATAGGTTCAAAACGTCCAACGGTTCGTCCGATAAAAACGCAAAACGTCAATATAACTGTTTCAAAATTTTCACTGCACCCGTTCTTTACTTTGTTCTAATACTTTTAGCTGTAAGCATAAAAATTTTGATTTTTCATAAAAAATATTCTATTTACAAATCAAAGGACTGAATATAACATTTTGGAAATCTTTCCACAATGAATCAAAAACAAATTATTAAACTAATGACGCTGAATTTATAAAATGGTGTCGAAATAATACTTGTAAAACTCGTGAAACTACAATAATGATGATGATGATTTAAAACGCTACATAAAATATTTGACCTAAAAATTAAAAACTGTCCCGAGTTGAAGATTTGATATTTAACTGAGGAGTACAATGGAAAATTAACCATAAACACCGTTTGATGGATTGGAGCAAAAACTCACTCTTGTTCTTCTTCGCCAGCCATCGGTTTAACGCGAGCTCGTTGCATAATATCACGGATACGATTTAACGCGATCTGAAAAAGAGTGGAATATTAAGCAGATATTCAATGGGTAAAAGTTGGTTATTGAGATTTATTAACCCTCGGTGATGTAATATTCAACGAGGCGAAGCCGAGTTGAATATACATCACCGAGGGTTAATAAATCCAATAACCAACGAAAACCTATTGAATATATGTTTTATTATATACCTCCAGGCAAAAATAAAACATTAATTATGTCAATGGCCAAACGTTTCACTTAAAACACTCCCATAATCGAACGTTCGAATGTTTTTCTTTTTTAATGATTTTCTTAATTACTTAGAGTCATAAAATTTGTTTATGAAATTGACAAGGGATTTATTTTAATGAATTTCTTTGATAACAACAACAGCAACAAAAAAATCAAACTTTGAAAGCAAAATTTGAAAAAAAATTCTACCGTGGTATAATAGCCATGGTATATCAGGAATTATTCAATGGCCTGTTTTTGCCTACAGGTATATAATAAATAATACTTAAACCACTGAAATATCAAGATTTTTTCGACCAACTTTTAGGTCGTTTATCGGGGTTTCCAAGATATTAAAGCTCCAGGGTAGTAACAGACAAAATGCTACATCCAATGTTATATAAAAGAGCACTTAACTTGATGAAAATGAACACTTTTTGCTGAAAGTGAATGAAAAAATACAAAACGAAGGCAGTGCAAGTACCTGTGTGCCATTGAAGGTACCGGTGATATAGACAGGAACATCGTCACCCCCTTGTTTATCTTTGGGAACTTCAATATCAGTCTGAGCTTTATCTTGTATGTCTTGAACGACTTGTCCCTTCTTTCCAATGATTCGACCAACACACGATCCTGGAACCATGAATTCTGTTCGTAATTGAGCATCGCTGTAAGGTACTTTCATCGTTTCCTTGATTTTTCCAAACACGCATAGAGAAGCCTGTAACGGAAGAAAGGGATGAATGTTATTACCAGCCTTTCTAGAAGAAGAGGTTCTTACTCAATATGTTCTTTTTGCAGTCGGTGCCACCAAGCGCGCCGATTCGATAGCACCCATAGAGGTGGTTCAACTTAATCTCCAATCACAGTTGAAATCTTTTTTTGGAATGGACGCTTTAAAGATTCGATCAATTTTTACTTTAAATACATCATTATACACACCCACATTAGGGTCTATTTAAAAGCAAATACTAAAGAAAGGCATCTTTAAGGCAAGTCTGCACGCAAAGTGAACATAAAGTTTCATACACAAGTTACAAAATTCAAACTTGTTAATTATCGATTATCTTACCCGCCATTGAGCATCGGGCGTTCCTCTAATCTCCACCCTACTTTCACCGCCTTCTTCACCCTTCACCACTCTCACTTGTGCATTACTATATTGTTTCACTTTGTTGATATATCCGCCATTCCGCCCGATGACGGCGCCCACTTCTTTGGTAGGAATGAGGATAGCACAGGTTTCTTCTTCCCCGTATAAGGCTTGAGGTGGGGAGGTCATGACACCGCTGAATGGAGGGTAACCTTGACCAAGAACACCAGGATAAGTGTTTGTGTATGGATAAGGATAGTAACCTGCGTAACCCTAAAATCACAAACAATGACACCAAGTTTTAAGTTGTTAAATGCAAATGAAGGGAAGGTGTTGAAAATTTTGAGATTCTAGCTTTTGCATGTGATAAGAAAAAAACAATTTATCAAATCCCGCAACAAATGAAACAAAAACAAACTTCCTCACTGATACTGGTTAACGAATTCATTACCCAAAGTGCCAGATAATATGAGGTGAAGAGATATCCAAAACCTCTATAAAGTACTCCATAAGAAACGTACCATGGGGTATTGCTGATAGGGGTTTCGGCTGGCAGGATACATCATCTGCATTTGAGGGTAGGAACCAGAAGCATTACCGCCACTGCCGTAATAGTTGTTTGTCTGCCCACCACCACAATATCCGTTACTCTGTGAGGAAAATGGAATTCCAAATCATGTTTATTTATAACATGCACCATTGCAATGTCTTCTGATATTACATAACGGACCCAATAGCTGATTGGGTGTAAGTGACGTAATGACTGATTTTACGTTACTTTCAACCAATCATCTGTTGGGTCGGGGAAGACATTGCAATGACGGTGCATATCATGAATATTACCTTACGTAATGAGGAACTTTTCATTAGTCCATAACACCTTTCACTTCGTAATACTTAGATGCACAAAGAATCATTTCAAATACATGGTCTGTTTTTTCTTGTTGTAGAATTAGCATAAGCAATTCTTTTTTCAAAGAGAAAGGAGCTTAATTATCGCAATGGAGGACAACACTGTCCAATAACAATTCTGAGGTCATTAACCTTTATCCACATTTGTAAGCTACATAAGTGTTGCAATAAAAATCTAATCAGCTTACCACTTGTTGGTTGTTTGTTGAATTCTTTAAATCTTTCTCCATGTAATCGCGCAACCGTTGGCTGATGATTCTCTCTGCAGCAGAAATTGCATCAACCGTTCCTTCAACGGTTATAACTCTCTCTCCTAAAGACACCATCATACCATTGGGACCGAATTGACCTCCTTCGTCGTAACTGAAAGAGAGAAATTTGGTTCATTGGTTCAAATAAATGATAGAATGAACGAAAAAAGTCAAATATTGGCTTATCAAATTTGCTTCTAAAAACGACAATAGCAATTACCTTTTGATAATGAGCTTTTGTTTGCAATTTGCAGTTTAAAAACACAAATTTATTAACTTAAAATTCATCTCTAAACTTATACTTGAAATAAATGATAGAATGCATACTCCAAATATTTAATTTGATAGCCAGATTTTAAACATTTTCAAGCACTTTTTGAAAGTGAGTTTTTCATTCATTTGAACACAACTTTTGAGCTAAGAAAATTAATAATCTTCCCCTTTCCAAGGCAACAATTTTTATTATTTTAGAGTTCAAAGAGAGCGAGAAAATTAAGTCCAGAAGAAAACTTTTTTGTGGCACACCCAATATTAAACCAAATTTGGACTTCAAAATAAGTGTACATACATGGAATTAGAAATGATCAGCTTTTTGATGCCAGATTCTTGTCGAACACTTTTCAAGTTGTTTCCACCTTTGCCAATAATTCTGCCACACAACAGATCATGAGCAAGTAATTTCAATTGAAGGGGCATAGGATCTTCATTTTCTTCACTTTCAAGCTCTGCATTGATTACAGTGAGTAGTTCTTTGATTGCATTTGAAAAAGCTTCAGGATCACCTTTGATGGAGGTTAACGTATCATCCGTTTGTCTCCCTCGTCCACTACCTTTGTCCCTGTGTATGTCAATCCTGGAAAAGTAAAGGTAATTTCAATTGAAAAATGGTGCATCTTCTATTCTTTATCTTGTATCAGAGTAGTGGTAGCTTTATTCCCCTTATAGCATGTGCTGACCTAGGTTATTTACAAAGCGATGCGAATCGTAGTGCGGGGGCACCACTAAACAATGAGCTCTAGTTTAAACAGCCGACTTTCTGCCCTGCCTATTCTAATTGTTAGAGTAGGCAAAAAGTGGGCATAAAGTTGGCAGTTAAAATCTTTGCTTGGAAAAGATTAAAAGAAATCATGCATGCATTGACGGCAAAAGAGGGCATCGACTTTAGACAGCCCACTTTATTATCCACTTTAATTCACAATTAGAATGGGTAGGGCGATAAGTGGACCGTCTAAACTAAAACTGATTTACGATTATGATTTTAACAGTAAAGAGTTTTGGAATTCTAGGAAAGGAATCCTTCAGAATTATTTTATTTAAACCTCTTCCTATCGTCACACTCCCTAAAGTAAAATATAGTATACAAGTATATTCAACCATTTTTAGTTTACTTACTTAGTGTTAGTCTTCTTTTGAATACTGGTGATAGTCGTGCCATTTTTCCCCAGGATCACTTTCACCATGTGACTTGGTATCAGCAATCTGAAAATGATGACAGGATGAATGAATGACAGATGAAAAATGCTGATTCCATTTATTCATCAGTATAAGAAATCTTTTTTTTAATCTTGAAGTTTAAAGGATGGTAGTAAGTTTGAAGATTGTGCGTAGTAGTTTTGGCCTGTTGATTTGACCAGACAAATAAAATAAATATAGAAGAGATAAATTATATTTGGGGCGCATCATGGGTTCTCCTAGAACATGCTTTTGGGAAGCTCTGAGAGCTTTTAATGATAGAAAATCTTTGACTTCATTTAGCAAGGAGAAAAACACAGATTCGTCGTCCACAAACCTGCATGGATATTGATCCATTTGCTGTGGTTGATGTGGCTGTTGCTGCTGGTAACCATAATTGCCTGGTGATTGATCATGCATATGATTCTGATATCTTGGACTTGTGTACCTTCTATTGTATCTACCGCCACCTCTTCGATCATAAGTTTCTCTATGCTGTGGTCTAGATTCTTCTTCATGACTTGCTTCTGCATCACCATTTACTTCCTCTGGCACTGTAACTACTACATTTGATCCCATGACATCTATACCTACAAATTCAAGATTGACTTAATATACTAACACTCTGCATGAAGGACATACCAAGAGATTCAGCATACCCTTTGCCTTGGTTTAGTAATGGCAAATGGAAATTCCTTCATTTTTCAAATTTTCCATTTTTCAAAGTAAAATTTCATACAAATTTAATTGTGATCCTATTGATAAGCCTATCCCTGCTGGTGGGGGTTCAGGGGGCAAACACCCCGAAAGCCCTGGGATATTTGATTTTCTCACCCTAAAAAATTGCTAAATTAGTTTTACATTTTATTTACACTCGACCGTCAACTGCTCTTACTTGGGATGATTGGTCGAAACATTGGGACAGTTGATTACCATGAAGTCGGGTAACTTGCATCAGTGGAGGGAAACCAATTTTCAGATCATGGCAGATTTCATCGAGATCTCGGGGGCAGCACCTTCTTACCAGGGCAGGGGCAGAAAGTGCAAGATCCAAGAACCCAAGGGCAGCATCTACAGACCACCGCCAACGGCCAACATCTTTTTTTCTGTAAATGATTTTGATAAGTAGTTAAAAATCAGGGACCTTAATAAGTTTATGCCCAATCGACCGCCCTTTTGGCAAAACACGGTCTTCTGTCCTGAAAAATAATGCCCTCAACACTATTGAACATCTCAATTGCGGTACCAAAACACAGCACAGAAAAATTCAGGGGCAGAGATTCAGCACACAAAAAATATCTCAGGGGCAGCTCTGCCACGATCTGAAAACTGGGAGGGAAACTTGCATAGCCATCAAATGACTGACCAATCAAAGCAGCAAAATTTCAAGACAAATGAACTATGCAGCTCTGCTCACAGCTCTACTATCATTTTTGTTTTGATTTAACTTTGTATTTTAATGACCAGCCAGGTTATCATTTGAGCGCTATGCATGTTAGCCTCCACTGATACAAGTTACCCAATCTCACGGTATCTGGCTTGTATTTTCACTTACAGTTAAATTTCCAGACGATGTCAATCAAAGGAATTGAACGCCGATTCAATTGAACGCAATTTGAAATTGAATATTACCCAAGATTTGCCGTTCGATTGCTGCGATTAAGTTTGATTGTATTAGATTTTATTCGCTTTCGTATGTTACTTTTATGCGCTCGGCCACCCACACTAAAAAGCTTTAATACACCATCCATTAACTCAAATCAAATGAAATGGTGGCCGCATTGCCGTCACATGTTTTGTCAGATAGTCCCAAGTTAGAGCAGTTGACGATATGTAGTTATATAGCGGTTGAGGAAGAGGGACTTAAACCTGGCATCATGAAATTGGGCGTTAGAATGACAGTGTGCCTCTCTCATCTTGAAAAGCTTTAACTTGCGCCAATATCTTACTTTATATTCGCTCCAGTCCCTAAGTTTCTAAGTAAAATCTTAATTATCACCCAAGAAAGTTTCTTTTTATGTCTATTTCTTTTAAATAGATAGTCCCAGCCTTATCCCTCCTTCATCAATAAAGCTTCCTATATACCTTTTGTCCTTCAGAAAAACCAAACATGTTGGCCTTATTTGTTTGCTTTCAGTTCCTGTAGCCACTAGTGTGACCCCCTGTAATTCTATTTTATTCCGCACGGGTTTTTCAATCGAGATGTCACATGACTCAAATCCCGCAGTCTTATTGGACTAGAGAAAGCAAAAGTGAAATCGTGCAATCTGATTGGATGAAAAAAAGACTGTGGGAACTGGAACCAAAAATAATTCTCATTCTAAAACAAGATGGTGGCGAGAAAAGCACGTCTTTTGCTTTGGACAAAAGGTTGTAAATGCTGGTTGATTTTAAGGTTTTATTTTATCTTATCTTATCTCATTTACTTTAATTAGCAGAGACTTCTTCAATATTTTGGGAAGGTAAGTCTATAAAAGTTATTTGTTTTTCGGTGGAAAAAGTGTTTAAAAAAGTTTTTTGTGCTCAAGGTTTATTTTTCTTCACAAATTTTTGTCTTCAATCTTAAATAGATGAAAGAGTATTTCACTGATGGTTATGATTTTTTCACAAACCATAGTAAAACTATTTAGGAACTTGGACCTTTTTACAGAATTTCAAAAAATCTATTAGTTCTGGAGATATAAAGTGTAGCTCTAACGCTAAAAAGGCATCTAATAACATGAAAACCAAAATATGATTCTTCAATGGGAATCAAAACTATAAAGTGCACTTACAAACATCAATTTGTCAGATCTAACAAAATTTATAACGACACTGGCATCTTTGACAATAAAACAAACAACATTCTGTCAAGAGCCTTGTAAACATTCCAACAACTTCCATCGAAATGATCTATCACAGCTCAGTCTACCATTTTTAGCGCGGTCAGAGGATTGAGCCGAGAACTCTCACAGAGCGCCCGAGCTCCCACGCGGCGCCCACCGCGGGATGAAAAACTTCAATCTGTCAATCATTTTCTCAAGTGAAGAGTACGCGAAGCGATTCTAGCTTTACGATAGTGCCGCAGATCATCAATGGATAGTATTCAATTATCATTATCCCTTTATTTTCATTCCTAGAACTTTTGCAAAAAAAAGGAAAAATAGAAAAGTTGTATTTTTTACTGCTCTATTCACATACTGAATTTGAAAGGTCTTCTATGTGGCGTTTTTTGCAAACTTCAAAAAACTGATTTTTGTCCCACCTTTGCGGGATTTTGGCTCAAGTGCTTGAGTGCAGCATAGGGTAAAAAGTCCAAATATGCGTTTCCCGTAATTTTTGTATGAAGAGTTAGGTCTACACTGATGTGATATATTGAAAAGTTTAGACATATTAGTAGTTCGCGTTCGCATTTCACGTTCCCAAACCAAAAGTAATAACTCCCTCACTCCGAATATATTTGACGTGCTGTGCACTATCCCCCCCAGCCTGGAATGGGCCATTCCAGAAATTTTTTTTACTCCCCTGTCGGACGACGTGCATTTTAAAATTCTATCTAGCCTTGGAAATAATTTTTCTTTTCCAGTGGCAGTGGTGGTCGGAAATTCCAATAAAAATCCATGTACTCTTTTTTGCCTTTTTTAATTCAATTAATTGTCTTGGAAATTCATACGTTTTTTTCGCTCATCTTGGAAATTTCGAATTTTGGTAAAAACTTTTGCCCTCTGAAGTCCTGTGTCGTCCGCCCCCATGTTACAGACAAATTCTGGAAGGACCCTCCTGCCACTCCGGAAACGGCCAGAGCAATAAGTGTCGTTTCTTTCATGCTCCGGAACACAGGAAGATTCTGGAGCACTTCGGGTGTTCCAAAGGTACAGTTTCAGCGATTGGTCTGCACTGGAACTCCGGAAATTTCCGGAGAAGATATTCGCGATATAATTACGATAGCGCTTGCAGTGCTGATCATGCATGTGAGAACTAACTGCGCATGAGTGTATTTAAAAAAATCAGCCTACTCATGGAAGTGAAACCTCACGTTATTTAATTTTTTCGATACTTCGACCAGTGATGCTTCTGAATATAATGTGACAAATTCAAACCATGTTTAAACGGTTTTTTAGAACGTGTTAAAAATCACTTGCTCTGGAAGCACCGGAAGAGCTCCGGAACTTTCTGGAGAGAAAAATAGTGTTTTTTAAGCTGCTCCGGAAAACTCTGGAAGTTTCAGGAGCGCCGGGAGGATCCTATTCTGGAATGGCGCTCAATAGAGCTAGAGGCAGGGGATCTCAAGTCTCTGGACTAGCACTACTTAATAGACCTTTTCGCCTTTCCATCCGCAATATTGAATTGTATGCAAAAATTATGGTGGCCGAATTGCAGTGGTGAAATTACCTTAGAAAGTATGCAAAACATATGCAAAAAGAAAGTATTAATGTAAAACTTACATGCATAATTGGCATTATATTAAAGTGTAATCTTGTAGAAGAAAGATTAAATTTGCTTCTTCTGAAAACTAGAAATAATCAAATTCGCTCATCTCTTAGAACAAGCACTTCAAAAAACCATAACATTAGACATAAACTCAAGCTGAAAAATCACCCACGTAGGACAAAAATATTCCTAATTTGGCTGGACGGTAAATTATTCTCCTGGGAATAGAACCATCAGACGATCAAATCAAAACATTGATTTGAACCCGCTGAATGTGTGACGTCATAATTACTGCTTTTCAATTTGCGTCACGTTTTGAAAGTTTGATGTGTGTACTCCGTCTTGGTGGAATTCTTTAATGGCATGAAAACAGAATATGCAATGTCTTTAAGAACAAATTTCTAAAAGGCTTTTGTTGTTCTGTAAATATTTCTTTTTGGATTAAGAAATTCCATCTTTTATTGTTCTAATGATTATAATATTTCTTAACAGTTAGTCACACTAGGAAATCTAGCTCTCAGAAAAAACACCATCAGTCATCTACAGGATGTATTTGCACAACAAGGATGATTCAGTTACCTGAATCAAGTTCGCAAGACAATTAATCAAAACTTGAAAGTTTGAAACAAAATAAAACGTGCAGCAGGCAAAATCAACCAACTAAAATTTGTCATTCAATTCCCGAGACAGCGCTTCGATTTTTAAGGCCTTGTTTATACGCTAAAGTAAAAATAATTCCACACATGTAAATGGGTCATTGTTTGAGGTCCGGCAAAATTTCCGGGAAACAGCGGGTGCGCGGATCTAGGTGGGTTCCGCCTCCCCCGATCTTTTTCTTGGGAAGTTGATCTTCAAATTAGTTTTGAAGGTTGGCTTGGCTCAAATTTTTTCATCTATGGCTCAAATTTTAGGCAATTTCTCATAGTTTCTGAAAATGTTAATTTCATTAAAAAGCGCCGGGTTATTTTTTCATGAATCTCTTTAGAAGTTTTGCGGCGCATTTTTTTGCTTGAGAGTCAAGTAGAGTACCCTGCCCAGTTGGCGACCAAAATTTTTTTGATTCAAAATTTTCACTTACTTTTTACTTTTTTGAAAATCCTTCTCAACCAACGGTTAGACAACTTTTAACATGTCTTCGTGTTTGTTTTGATTTTTTATTTGAGGCGATCTTCTTAGAATAAAAAACTTTCGAAGCGAGAGGCACTAGTGCCCAGTTCCCGACCGACGTACCACCAGTCTGCTACCGATCGCAAGAAGGAAAAAATCAGTGCTCTACTTACAGGTAAGGTAGAATTAATTGATCAGGATGATAAAAAAACTCATAAGCTTTCCCGTATTACATTTATTTACACTCGTTTTTTTGTTTTAAAATAGCTTACTTACATTTCCCTTCGGCATGTTTATTCAGAATTTTTCTTCAAGTCGCCATTTTTTTCTATAGTTTGTTTTGTTTTATTTTGAAAGTGGCGGTCTATGGAGAGTCTTCATTTGATAAAAATGCGGGAATTTTTTGTCTGTTTTTTTCTCTTCGCGTCTGGAATGTTTTGATCGCAATGTAGAGTCTTCTTTTTCATTTTTTGAGTTTGGTTGGTCGCAGACTGGACATCAAATTTTGAAGCTGATTGTATCAACTTTTTTATCAATATTTCAAACAAAGGAAACTGTATCGAGCTGATTTTTACAGAAATGCTTTCTAACATATTCATCGTTTTGGACAAGTATTTTTTGGAGTGGGAGTTGAAGCGTTTTTTCTTACGAAGCTTTTTTGTCCACAGGTAGCCATTTTTTATTTTTTTCGAAAAATCCGGGTTTTTCATGTGCTTCCGTGCAAAGTTGGATCTTTCGGATTCTACTCGTTCTTTTCTAGAACTTTTTTTACACAGTACGGGAAATAGGTCAAGGCAGATTACTACCAAAAGAAATTCTCAAGAGGTTTGTTTTTGCATGACTTTTCTGGGTTCAAAGACGTTCGGTCGCAAACACTAGACCGGTCGCCAACTCTGGGCAGGGGCTATCTTTCGCAGCATTTTAAAATCTTTGATACGCATTTTGGCGGGAAGCTAGTGTGACTAACTGCTTAATAAGATGCTTTTTTGACTTTTTAATCTTTTTGTAAACTTGCATATGTTTTGCATATTTCCAACTAAATCCAACCACGGCTTTTTCGTTCCTCTATTTTTGCATACAATTCAAGATGGCGGATGGAAAGGCGAAAAGGTCTATCCTGAATAAAACAGATTTAATCATGATCTTACCATTTAAATTATCCATAGCTTGTATTGCCTCCTCCTGACTTTTGAAAGTAACAATCACAGACGAGGAGGAATCTTCTTCACTTTTTATTTCATCATATTTCAAATTGCATTGGCTCATCAAATGGATCAATGTTTCAAGAATTGGACCTTCCGTGGTTTCCCCATCCTTTTGAATTTCGATTGAGAGTTGAGACATCTTTTTAACCAAATTGCAGAGTGAGGATTTAGAATTGAGCAGAGGGCCAAAAGCTTGGAAATTTGAGCGCTTTACCTTTCTTCGCTAGCAGCAACTTTCATGTTTTGTTGTTCACATGTGAAGCTAGCCTGGATATCCAAGCTCAAAATTTAAGAAAAAACAAAATTTACCTCAACATACAAAGTTCTTAAATTATAGAGCTTGGTCTCCCTAGAGAATGAAAGTGAAAACCCATGTTTCCTAGCCAACCCAGGGCAGCAAAACAGAAATTAATAAAAAGCAGTCTTACAAGATCTAAAACTATTTAAAACATCCAAAGATTACACCAAAGTCCATGAAAAAGTTTGCATGCATTATCATGACCAACCATGTTTTCTTGGAAAATGAACTTGCCTCTGTTTTCTTCTTTTTCATGTTTTCATGTAACAGAAAGCCCTATCTTCACTAGCAACTGGAGGATTATCCTATTTTTGTTTCAGAATTTCTCCGCACCATGTAGATCGGTCCTTACGGCTTTAGCGAAGTGAGCGCAAGCAAGCGGACTGCATTCTCATATGAGAATGCAAATCGCTCTAGGGAGACCAGGCTGTAAATCAGAACATAAAATATCTAAAGCTAGACTGTGAAATAATTTACAGCCTGGATATCCAGGCTAATGTGAAGCCGCCATTATGAACCCGTTTCTTCAATGTTGCATATTCTTTCGGAGATAAAAGCTCTAAACTGAAATGAGTTGTAAATGATGTTATCCCCATAATAATTAAGCTGGTTTAATTTCCATTATTTTTGCACGATCAGCAAAAATACAAAAAGTACCTGTTTTCGCTAACACTATTTGCGCGCCAAAAAGGTAACTCGTTTACGTCAAAAGGGAGAATGGGTTTCGGGGGTTACAAAAATCCAATTCACTCTCTGGTTCAAAGGGTTCAAAATTCGCGAAAATCGAAATTTCCCTCTCTCAAACTGTCAAAGGGTCTTGGTTTTCAAAAATTTGGATACCAAGCAAAATGGAGTGAAAATCGACAAAATTTTCTGGGAAAAGTCTCTCTAAGGGTCTCAAAAAGCGTCATTTTTTCAATTTTCGATTTTTGGCTCGGCTACCCGTCTCGCAAACCCCAGAGAAAGATTCGAATATTACAGATTTGAATCAATCCAACTAACGCTGGCTATCCACCAAATGTTCGCTCTCACAACAATCAAATCATGCATGGACAATATGAATATCCGGGGGGCGGGTACTACCCTTCTCGACCGACGGGGGTGCTCCGCTGAGGTTCGAAAAATGGACCCTACGTGGGTCTCGAAATTTGCGAAAAAAGTGACCCTGAATGGGACTGAAATTACAAAATGTTCTCAAATTTTCTACTTTTTCCCCAAATTTTCCAAAAATAGGCACCCAACGAGGGACTGATTTTTCTATTTTGGTTTTTTTGCGACCCTCTACCTGGGACTCCTGGAGGTAAAAAAGGTACCCTGACCAGCGGGGGACAAGCTGGAGTTTTTACAAGCTCTCGTTTGATTTGGTTGGTCGTTAACCTGTAATAAAACAATTTTGTTACTTTTTCTAAAGAACGCGTCATCTCTATTACTTCAAATAACCAATAATTAGTGAAGTCTCTTGTAAAAACTCCAGCCCATCCAGACCAGCGGAGCATCCCCGTAACCCATCTTGCCCTAGTAACCCCCCCGGATGAATATGTAAGAGTTTACACTTCCATAAAATTTATTCGAAATATATCAATAAAACTTTCGTAAGTTAATGTTCGAGCGCGATAACTGCGGTTTCAGCATTACCATTACAAGAGGGGGGAGGGGGCGTACGGTATTTCGGAATTAAAGTTTTTATCCCTCTTTTTCGGAATTCATACATGAAAAATCAAATTTGATGAAAAATTAGTCAAAACGAGGAATAATACCCAAAAAATCGGTATCGCAAGTATTTTTTTTACTGAATTTCGGAAATTTTGGCAAAATTACAAAGTTCCTTCATTGGGTATTTCCATTTCGGAGGAATTCACGGCTTCTAGGCTATATTCTCCGAGAAAAGTTTATGCTTCATATTCTCAGTCTTATCGGAACAATCCTGAGCTCCTGGAACCTGAGCTCCTAAGATTATAAGTTTTATATCTCATGTGGAAACTCTGCATTCCAGAAGAAAATTAGAGCACCTAAAAATCATTTTTTTGAATGGACACACCGTTTGAGGCTAAAGAATTACAAAACAACAAAGAGTCTCGGAATTTTAGTTTCTGTAAGTGTGAGAGTGCAGCCCTTGGGTAGGTATTTTGGACTTCGGAAAGTGCACTGTAAGAGTTGATTTGTGAGCAAGTGGGAAAAAGTGCACTGTAAGGGTGTAAAATTTGGGAACATATCAAATTTTGAGGTAAAATTTGAGAAATTGCAAAAAATTTTGCCCTGAAAAGGGCAAAAAAATTCGAAAAATTACACTATAAGGGTCGATTTTCAGCCAAATTTAGCATCCTCTTTATCAAAACTAAACAATAGCCAAATACTAAACTGCACAAACGATTCGATTTCTTTATATGTAAAATAGTTAAAATTTTGATCTCTTAAGATCAAGTGGGATATATTTTAAGATTTACTACACATCAATATACAAAAAGAATATCTACATAATATCATAAAAGGTAAAATCTTCATTAATCTTCCCCTGGTAAACTTTGACTTAGAATTAAGCTCAAAAAAATACAATTCCTGGAAATTGCAGATTAAACAGAAACATAAAAGCAAAATGTTCATTGGTATTAATCAAGAATATTTTAAACAGTGGTGTCTCTATAACTCAAACATGCACGAAGAACACAAATCTGTTCGAATAAGGGAAATTTCGAGTTTTGAAGATTGGTTTATAAGGCATTGTTAACTGAAGGAACCAGAAGACTTTTTCGAGTTAACAGAGACTCCACTGTGCAAAACAAAATTGTATTCAAATGCCAAAAGGAAGTTACGGGCATCTGGTAGATGATTTCGAAAGAATGCGCGCAAAAAGTGAAATGTGAAAATTAAAAAAGTTACTGAAAGGATTAATTGTAAACCGTAAAATCATGAAAATATAAAAAATTCTAAGATTCCTATTTCAGCTTAAAATTTCTATCGAAAAAAACCTTTTCACGAAAACGTGATAACATCTATCTACTTTAGTCGTAGAAATTTTAGCGAGACTAATTTTAGCGTTTTAACGAGTTTTCCTTATTTTCGCTAAAATAAATCTCGCTAAAACACGCCGAATCGACAGATCGCTAAAATTTATCCACGCGAAATTTCTGGTTACATTGCCTTGATACATTTTTATCAATAGGAAGAGTTTCAGTGCAAAGAAATGCTAGAAAACGAATTAAATCAATAATGTAATACGAGTATTCGCTAATATTTATCCACGCGAAATTTTTTAAATCGTGATTCGCTAAAATAAACCCAAAGAAAATCAAGATTTTCCTGACTCGCTAATATACGCTAAAATTTGTCTCGCTAAAATTTCTACGATTAAAGCCGGTGACAGTGGCAGAAAAATCCTTAGCTTCAAGTTGCCAAAATTTCCCTGACCAATACTCCATATAGATTCAAATGCAAGAAGTTCCACCTTCAGATTTTACCTTCCCTTACGTAAGAACTGACGATTTAAGAACACTGGAACCATATTAGGATTTGAAGTATAAAAAATCTAATAAAATTTGAGCCTATTTGGATAAAATAAACTATTAGAATTAAACCTAAAAAAATTGATGCCATTTCAAAGATTCAAAGTTGGAAACTTAATTATTAGTTGGTTGGTTTGTTTTAATTTTTCAAGTTCTCATCTTAAAAAATATCCATTCAAGAATATTAACAATCTGACTAACAAAACCAGTAAACTTGCTCATAAAATCCAGTTATACCTTTGTTATCGAATAGAAGTGAAAATCTCGTATTGCGATTTTGAAAAAAGAGACACTTAAATTCCCAAACTTAAAATATCTAAGATCAAACAATAAATAAAACAGATTATACACTAAAATGTACATGTTAAAAAGAGTTTTTCTAGGGCGTCTTTTTATGACGACGGAATCGTTGAGTGTCCGAAAAGTCAACATCATGATCATCAAAATCATAAACGCTTTCCTGATAAATGACCTTGGATAAAATTTTACATTTCCGACCAAGTCGTGTCCCCGTAGGGTCAGTAACATCGACTTCGTTCGTTTTGTCGGTTGCTTTTTTACTTTTATTGTCACGTTTCTGTCGATTGGATTCGGAGTATTTTGAAGTGTCATTATCGATCGGTTTTTTAGAAGCCGATTTACTTCTTCGAGATTGTTTAGGTGAGATTGTGTTATCTAGGTCCACAATGGTTTCGGAAAAAACACCGTCATTGAATGAAATATCTTTTACGTTCGATTTCTTTTTACTACAAGTTTTTACGTTACGTTGTTTACGCGGCGATGGAAGTTCGTCCGTATCGTAATCGCAATAATGTCCTCTCGAAACCGCCGATTTACATCTACGCGAAGGTCGAATTGTAGAGCGGGTATTTTCTTCTATCACATTTTCAGTTTCATCTGTCAAACCTCTCTGCTTTTGCGAGACTCTTTTAATTTTGGTAGCCGATTTCTTTCCTGAAGATTTTAATGTATCGTCGAGAGTTTGAAGATCTAGACCTTGTTCAAACTCATCAAGAACAGAAGTGTTTTTATTTTCCACATTCGGTTTTTCGAAAGGAGTCTTTTTCTTTTTGACAAAAGTTAACTTTAGGTCACCCGAATGCCCTGGACTGGATGTCCATTCTGAACTTAGCATTCTGTCGCGTTTTCGAGGACTAGAGCGGGTTGGTAAGCGTGGTTTCGGCATTTCACTGCTAGCACCCGCCTTATCTATCTCTCTTCGAGTTGTTTTGGTTTTTTCCGATTTGCTTCTTTTCTTGGTCATAGCGGGTGATGTCGATCGTGAAGAAGACTCCACACTAGATGTTTTACTAGATCGCCGGTTATTTTTGATACGGTCAAACATGCTTTGACCGAAATTGAGGACCATTTCTTTCTCGAACTCCATATTCTGCTGACTCACCCCATCATCGTCACAAGAAACAACAGATCTCTCCGAATCAGTTCGCCGCGAACGACTTCTCGCTTTTCGAACGATTGGTGGTGTACTTTTAGGCAAGGTCTCTTTTTCAATTTCACTGCACTTTCGGTCGATCAAAGTTTCATCAATTGGAATAATTGAATCTTTCCTTGGTAATAGCGGCATATCAGTGCCGGAGGAGAGTAAGACTTGTTCAAGTTCATCCAACCGACTATCTACACCATCATCATTGAATGTTGACGCTTGGGAAGGAGGCTTCACATTTTCTTCAAAAACTGTATCGTCCACATCCATTTCAATTTGAGGAACTTCGGCATCTTCCGCGATTTCATTTCCATGATTGACGGGTAGAGATTCACAACTGATTGTACGACTTCGTTTCCGATTGCTTGGAGTCACCGGTGTTGTAGCGCGTCTCTTCTTAAATGAAACAGCAGGTTGAGATTTTTCAGACGAGGATTTCTTTTGCCTGGTACGGAGAACACCTTTAAAAGGCGAAAATTGATGATATTGGTCAACATCCTCTACCAGTTTTGTCGGAGTCCTCAGGTTTCTCTTGAAAGAGGTGACCGGTAAGGATTGCTCAGACGAAGAATTTTTTCGTAATCGAGGACTCTGTCTCAATGAAAACGGTGATGATATAGCTTGTCGGTCCTTAGTCGTAAGCCTTTTTGACGGGGTTTTAACATTGGTCACTGGCGGTGATAGTTGCTGTTTACTGCTTGTCGATGACGAAAACCTCGATCTCGTTTTACAGCCTCTCTTTGGTGTTGTACCTTGCTTGAATATGGCAACAGATATATCGTCTACTAGTTGAAAGTCTTCAACACCGACCCCCTTGGCGTTCAACTTCTTCAGATTTTTTTCATACTCAGGGTTATTGATGATTCGACTCAAGTTGTTTGGTTGGTCATTTTCATCCACGTTCTCGTCACTGAACTCAAACATCTCTTGGTCAGAACTCTGATCAACTTTATTCTCTGCATGGAAATGTTCGTTCGTTTTAATAACATCATTGTTATCGTTGACAGAAATCGGTTCCTGTTTCTCGATCTGTTCAATGCCGCATTGAGGTGATGGTACAGTTTCAAAATCTCGATTCTCATTCACGTCTTTCGTTTCACCGTCAAGAGATTTAACTTGTATATTATGTTCATCATTCTCTTTCAAATCGAATGGAACGACTTCAGAGTTCGGCATTTCATCAGCTTGTACTTCTTCAGGTGGTGCTGACTTGAGCACGTGATCAGCATCGCAATTTTCGATTTCACACTCAACACAACCGTCAGTTTCAGGGTCAAACCCGAGTAAACATGGTTCAGATTTCGGTTCAGACTTCACATATTTATCTTCATCGTTCGAGAAATTCTCATCAACAAACGATTTCATTAAAATATCTGTCTCGTTTAGCTCTGTATCGTCTTTTGTAGTCTCCTCGTCTAACCTGATGATTCTAGAAACAGACTTTGAAGGGTCTACAGGCTGCACTTGCGATTTCAGTATCCGTGTAGGAGTTAAAAGCTTTTCAAGTATGGGGTTTTGTTTTGTGTTGAATATAATTTCAGGGTCGTCCCTATGTGCGTAGAAGCTGTTACTCGTCCGGTGAAGAATATCTATCGGAGCACTCTCATCCAAAGAAACATTTTCGTTGTTCGGTGGAATCTCGTCTCTCGGTGAATTCTCGTCTTCATTTTCGTTGGCGAGCTCTTCTTGAGTGTCTATAGTTGACAACTGCGACGAACGATGCGAGTTACGTTTTCGGGTGCGTTTCACCTTACGGATAGGTTTGTCTGGCGTTTTTACTTGGTCGGTCACACTACAGTCTTTAAGAGGTTTCGCGATGTGATTTGTGTTGTCTGGCGGCTGTAGTATGGAAGTTATTGGTCGCGTTGACGAGTCGAGAGGTGTTGAAATATTACTGACGTTACATAATCGTGATGGTGAGTTGACAGTTGTCGTAATTTCGAGTTTAGCAGGTGTACTAACCATTGGAAATGAGGTGATAGTCGATAGAGCTGTTACTGATGTCTCAAGTTTTGATGGCGAGCTGACGTTCGGGAAAGAGAAAGCTGTATCTGGTTTGATGGGACTTGCATCCAATGTAGGCGTCCTGAGTGGTGAATTCGCATGGAGGATGGTCGTTGCTGTTGGTGGTGGGAAGTGGTGGTTTATGCGTGGCGAACGTCGAGGACTGAGAATTAAATGTTTCTTGAGCGGGGAGTCATGTTTTATTGGGCTACATGGCAAAGATGTTTGTTGCTGTGTCAGCACTTCTGTGACATGGTTGTTCGTTGTTGGAGCACCTTTTGTTGAAGGAGAATTTCGTTTTAAAGGACTACGCAGCCTTGGGAGAGGTAATTTGCTGACCGTTGTTGAAGTAGTGGAAGCTTGTGACACTGTTGTGATGGTTGATTGAGCTTTTGTCGAAGAGGCGTACTTGGTAGAAGCTTTATTTGAAGGGACAGCTGTTGTTCGAGTTTCCCTGAAAAAGAAATTTAAAAAACTTAAATCAATTCTCGAGACTAAAAATTCAAGTGAAACATATTTCATTTTATCATGCAAGCTAACAATTATTACTGTTGTAGCATTGTGAAAAGCTTTTGTCTGAGCTACTACCCCTTGATGAGAAAACATATCAAAAAGTAGGCTGACTCCCTTTTTGGGACTCTGCTGATTTTTTTTCTAGACATACCTATTGCTATTGAACTTAAGAATTCACGGAATATGGGAGATAAATCTTGTAAAACAACATACTTTTGGTGAAAAATGATGTTAACTTACTTTTTAGACAAATGATCAAGCTTAGCGATGGTTTTAAGGTCGTTGACGAAAGCTAAGAAATTGGTGCCTTGACCGATGAGTTTATCCAGTTGTTTGAAATTGTTTGAATCACGGGCAAACTTCCTGTGATGGTCACTTCGTAGGTGCTGACAAAGAAAATGATACGAAAGTAAAAATGCAGTTAAGGTTCCAATATATTAAGGCCCGAAACTGTCAATATGAGCAGAAATGGAAAACTTCATTGAATAGTTTGAACATGAGAGATCTGTATAATTGGAATCAGCTAAGTCTGACTTTTCCAAAGGATGAAATTCACAAACTACCTATTTGGCTACCGGCAGGGAAATGACTTATTTATCATGATCGGGTCGGGTCACAAAGTAACTTTTCCGAAATGACTAAACCTCGACCGAAGTTTTGAGAAAAAAATGGAATTCCTTGGCACTTGGTTTCGCAGGACCTTTTGTTGCTTGGGGAGAGTCAATTAATTTTCATCTTTCCATAAACACTTTTTTCTAATAATTTGTGCTTCTTCCCTCAATGAAAATAAATTCAATAGAATATCTCATCTCATATTTGCTAAAATACTTAGGAAAGCTCTTCATTAGTTGCTAAAACTAGTTGGTATTTTGAATCTTGAGAACGTTTTTAGTCTTTATCGACCGCCGGAGGCGGTTTCTTTCATAGTGGTACGCTAATCTCGTTTTGCCTTGGCTCATTACTTTGTCTGCCATTTACTTTCGGTTTTTTTAACTAGATTACCCAGGTGTTTCTCTTTTTTTTCGCTGAATGTCTTTTATTCGGAATTGAATAATCGAGACATGAAAAATGACTATATTGTAATCTGTTTTCAATGAATAATCTAAAATGTACTGGAGATGACATGTAGGCGTTAATAATGTGCACCCGCTCTCTCGCGAGCGTGATGCGTGATGGAAGGCGGTCGTTTCAGTGTGGTTTAGATCCACACTGTGACCTAGTCGACCGCCGGAGGCGGTTTCTTTCATAGTGGTACGCTAATCTCGTTTTGCCTTGGCTCATTACTTTGTCTGCCATTTACTTTCGGTTTTTTTAACTAGATTACCCAGGTGTTTCTCTTTTTTTTCCCTGAATGTCTTTTATTCGGAATTGAATAATCGAGACATGAAAAATGACTATATTGTAATCTGTTTTCAATGAATAATCTAAAATGTACTGGAGATGACATGTAGGTGTTAATAATGGGCGTGCGCTTTTCGCGAGCGTGATGCGTGATGGAAGGCGGTCGTTTCAGTGTGGTTTAGATCCACACTGTGACCTAGTTAATTTCGCATAGCGAAAGTATTACGATAGCCTTTCGCGGTGTCATCGGAAAAAAAATTAGAAAACGAAAGTGCTTGATACGGTGGACGAACTCACTAAATTTAATTTACAAATTACACGCTCGTATAACCACGGACGATTTTCGCGGGTTTTCTTTGGATTACGTCATATATCTTTGTGTTTTTAGCTCCACAGTTTTGATTTTTTTTTTATTTTCTTTATAAGGATGGCGCACAACATCAGCATTTTTATTTTTCTTATAAGCATTTACTTTATAAGAATCAAATCAATAACTCTGGATAGACGGTAATATACTTTTCGGTAATTAGTTCTTACAAAGTAAACAAAGGATGGCGCACAATATGAGCATATTTATTTTTCTTATAAGCATATACTTTATAAGAATCAAATCAATAACTCTTGATAGACGGTAATATACTTTTCGGTAATTAGTTCTTGCAAAGTAAACAAGGGATGGCGCACAATATGAGCTTACTTATTTTTCTTATAAGCATATACTTTATAAGAATCAAATCAATAACTCTTGATAGACGGTGATATAACTTTCGGTAATTAGTTCTTACAAAGTAAACAAAGGATGGTGCACAATATGAGCATATTTATTTTTCTTATAAGCATATACTTTATAAGAATCAAATCAATAACTCTTGATAGACGGTGATATAGCTTTCGGTAATTAGTTGTTACAAAGTAAACAAGGGATGGCGCACATTATGAGCATATTTATTTTTCTTATAAGCATATACTTTATAAGAATCAAATCAATAACTTTTGATAGACGGTGATATACCTTTCGGTAATTAGCTCTTTCAAAGTAAACAAGGGATGGCGCACAACATCAGCATTTTTATTTTTCTTATAAGCATTTACTTTATAAGAATCAAATCAATAACTCTCGATAGACGGTGATATACCTTTCGGTAATTAGTTCTCACAAAGTAAACAAGGGACTGTGCACATTATGAGCATATTTATTTTTCTAATAAGCATTTACTTTATAAGAATCAAATCAATAACTCTCGATAGACGGTAATATACCTTTCGGTAATTAGTTCTTACAAAGTAAACAAGCGATACTTTTATGGACCTACCTGGTTATCAAACTAATCAGTGAACATTGAAACACATAAGACATAACTGGTCAAAATACAAAAAAAATAAAGAAAATGAAAGCATATTGAGAGAAACTATCAACACTATTGAAAAAGATTTTTGAAAAAGAAATAAAAAAGCTATTAAGCGCTTTTCTTTATAAAAACCACTATCAGAAAAATGCACAGCTTAATAAATAAGGTTTCCAGAAAACTCAAACCGTCCCACTCTACCGTGACATTTTCTTCTGTTAGAAAAAATAATAATAAAACAATTTGGCTGATAACATTGATATATGCTCATAAATAGTGATTCTTATAGATAAAGATTCGTTTTTCAGCCAAAAAATAATAAGTGTTTACAGAAAACTCAAATCATTACCCTCCACCGTGACATTTTCATCGTAAAAAAACTAATAAAAATAATAATAATAATATGGCTAAGAACATTGATGTTTTCTTATTAAAAGTGGTTCTTATAGATAAAAATGCGATTTTTGAGCCAAAAAAATTTTTTTGCAAAAATCTGCTTGAGCCAAGCTTTAACTATGATTGTACCTACTTTCATGCTAAAAATCAGAAAAAATTAATGATCCAATTTTTCACAAAGTCCAAAAAACCCGTTTTTAAGCCGTTTTTTGGCCCAAATTTGCCCAAAAATTTTTTTTTTCGAAAATCGGGCTCCGTCACATTCGAGGGTTTATGGTCATGCACCTTTGTGCCAAAAATCAGAAAAAACTAATGAACCAATCTCGAGAAAAGCTGGTAACTAACACACTAACTAACGAACGAACGAACATGGGTTAATTTATAGGAAGTCCACCAAACCGGGGTAGGTCCAACAAGAGATAGCGCACAATATGAGCATATTCATTTTTCTTATAAGCATATACTTTATAAGAATCAAATCAACAACTCTTGATAGACTGTGCTATACCTTTCGGTAATCAGTTCTTACAAAGTAAACAAGCGATGGCACACAATATGAGCACATTTTTTTTCTTATAAGCATTTACTTTATAAGAATCAAATCAATAACTCTTTATAGACGGCGATATACCTTTCGGTAATTAGTCCTTACAAAGGGCTACAAAGTAAACAAGGGATGATGGTGCACAATATGAGCATATTCATTTTTCTTATAAACATTTACTTTATAAGAATCAAATCAATAACTTTTGATAGACGGTGATATTACCTTTGTTTATTAGTTCTTAAAAATTAAACAACAATTGTTCTTAAATTGGTCTCTTTTTTTAGCGATTTTAAGCCTCGTTGTTCTTGCAAAATTGTTTCATCAAGGCTCGATGTGAAGTAGATTTCAAATTGGCTTCAATCTCTACTTCTTGTTTTTCCTATGTAGTTTAAATTCTAGGCGAAATTTTCGACTTCAAGTCGTCTTGTTTAGTTTGTATCCAGATGTACTGTAGCCCGGGGTCCACTTATAAGGTTTTTTGATAGACTGGATGGCGCGGTTAAGAGGCCCGGTAGTTTATGGTAGTTCTCAATTTTGAGCTTTTGCATAGTCGGAACAAAAACAGCCCGCCAGATTTCAGTTGTTTTTGGAGGAATGTTTTTATTTGAAAATAGGTTATCAGATTACCTCGTCAAGTACTCCACGTCTACTACTTTACTGAACTCAGCGTCAACAAAAATGATGGAAAAGCAGCAAAGTTAGACTCCAGTTAGCCTATACTAGACGTCACCCGCGTTTTTTTTAACCAATTAACGAGATGAAAAATCCCGGTTTTTAGTGAGGTGCTCGCTAGACTCCAGTCTGCGGCGTTAAAATAGGGCATCATCGCACGAGACCGTTATTGTCAAGATACAGGACATACAATCAAATATTTCAATATTCAAATTGGAAAATTTATTAATTAAAGTAATTTTTTGAGGATAGAGAAAGTGAAAGTAAAACATGAACAATCAGGTTTGGATGAACGGAAAAGAATTTGCTTTATGAAGAGAATCACATGAATCAAGTCAAAGAGCGATCAGATTACAACACGACAGACCGTTGATTTAGGCGGATGGCAGTTTCTTGTAAACAAAGTCTATGTATTTTGACTTTACTTTCTGACTGATGGACTGTATAAAAGTGTATAGACTAATTAGTTCATATGGGATGATGTGAGAAGGTTGCGTGGTATCAAATTGAAATAAGATAAGATTTCCTGGTTAGCAGAAGACAACTGAAAATTGTCTTAAAATAATCATCAATAATGAAATATGACTCAAAGTTGCTTTTTTAGCATCCGAAGTATTTTCATGTTACATTTCAAACAGGAAAATTGTATTTTATTATTTTAGCTGTGTAAATTTATGTTTGAATTTTAAATGCCGCGAATGGCAGTTTCTTGTAAACAAAGTCAATGTATTTTTACCAGTTTTCACTTTACTTTCTGACTGATGAACTTTGTATAAAAGGGATGAGGTGGGAAGGTTGCGTGGTAGCAAATGGAAGTGAAAATGGTTAAAAATCGGCAGATGAATAAACGATGAATAAACGATAAGTTTTCCTGGTTAGCAGAAGACGGCATAAGATTGTTTCTTTTCTAGCATCCGAAATATTTTGATATTTCATTTCAAACAGGAAAATTGTATTTTATTAGTTTACCTGTGTAAATTTATGTTTCAATTTTAAATGCAGGGTGTCTACAAACATGGGCAAGGCAAAAATTACTTTTTTTCCTTAATCCAGCTCTAAACGAACACGAATGAAATGTCTCTATTCTAAATATTTTCAAGTATTTTCTCCCACTCTTCTTAACTTTACAGACAATGAAGCCTTGCCGTGTTCTTAAATAAAAACATGTGCCCGATATGAAACGGGAACACTTATGTAAAAATAAAACCTTTAAGGCAAGACCAATTTAATTCGTTTTTCTACGGGCCCATCCTATCCTATTTTTGCTAAAATCAAAAAAAAAAAATATTTAATTTCCACTACAATATATTTAACACACTAGTTATTTATTTGTAGGAATTAAATTTGAATAAAGCTGAAAATTAATTCAAGAAATTGAGAAATTTAGAAAATTAAGCATTCCACAATAAAATTTTATTGTGATCTTCATCGAAATAGTGTGAATTTTTGATCCAGATACTTTTGGAAAATATTTTCAGTACCTTAACAACCCTGATAAATGAAAAATGTATTCTTATTACCCATATCAGGGATATGTTAAAGCGGAGCTGGATAAAGCACATTTGAAAAAGCCTTGTTCTATCTCTGTCCCTGACATTAAAATTTGATATAAAATTAAACTTTTTTAATTACAAATTCGTGAAATTTGGATTTCTTTTTAGCCAATCATTCTGCTGCTGCATTTAGTGTTCACGATTAAAAACTTTTAATTATCAAGAGGGTCTGTAAAACAGGTGTTGAATAACAATTTAAAAAGATGAAAAACATTGTTTTCATTAGTAAAGTTATAAGAAATTTCTTCTGTAAGATAATAAATAGCTCTTTTTCAGTAGAAATACCGCGCTACACCGCAGGGTGCCTCATTTTCTAACTGATATTTTCAGATAGCAAGTCGGTATGTCTGATTATGGAGAAAATTTCAAGTCGATTGAAACAATATTTGTCAAAATATTTACATCCGAAATTTTTAAAGAGAAATCATGAAAGCTTCTCAAATTCATAACACACGCTGATAAAATTAGATTTCATTTACAAAGAAGCTTTTGGGGTATCTTTTGCAAATATTATTTTGATGAAAAGCGAGAACATCATAGCAAAATATATGCAAACGTACTGCATGAATACTTTGTCTGATTTATTTTTCTTATAAAAACAGAACACTTTAGGGGACAGAGATAGATTTCTATATTATGAACAGTTTACAATAGAAAAAACAAAGAAGCAATCCGCTAAGGAATTCTCGTCCTTTATCCAGCTACGCTATAACATATCCCTGCCCATATTTTTCTAACGATCTGCCAGTAGAACAACAAATTAAATTGGTCTCGCCTAATATTCTTTCAATTTCAAATTTATTATTCTTTTAAAAGTTATTGATAATTCTGTTCATTGAAGGCAACGATCTTGCTTATACACACCCCTTCTCAAAGATCTGGTGATATTGATATTATTCCCATCTTTTCTTATGGCTGGAGATTAGAATTCCATTGTTTTTTTGCCAGAATATTCAGTGGGAATGATAAACATAGCACAATATTTTGCAGAGAAGAATGATATAAGATATTAGTAAATCTGATTATTTTCAGCGGGGACGATTGTGGCCAATTTTTCCAATGGGAAGGGTTCCAAGTGGATCTGTGAGTAGGGGGGTGTTTATTTTATATAATAGACTGTTCTTGTGATAATGTTCATAGAAAATAAAACAAATAAACAGGATGCCAGCGGAGATGATGTGTTTTGGTGAGGTTTGGGCACCAAAAGAGCTCTCCTTGTTCACATGCGTCACCTCATTCGTTATCTCCTTAATAGCAAGCATAGGGAATGGAATCATTATTTTTGCGGTAATCAAAGATCCTTTTAACAAGCTGCACACACCGTTCAACTACTTTTTGGTCAACTTAGCTGTGGCGGATATGATTGTTGGCTGTGTATCAATGCCCATTTCAGTGTACATTCACTATATGGAATATACAGGGGTAATGACAGCAGTCCTTGGAGACTTGCTTCACATTTCCTCCCTGGTTTCAAACATGGCCAGTGAGCTCAGCATAGTTGCTTTGGCCGTCGACAGATATTTAGCTGTTTCTGATGCCATCAAATATCGAACCAAAGTCAGCTGGACACGATGTATCATCGCAACCGTGACCATTTGGGTCGTTTCGCTCTCTGTACCGTTCCTAAGATTGACTCTTGGCTACATCCAGTACCTGACTATCTTTGTAAGCAGCGCCATACTGGTTGGTAGTATCACCTTGGTAACATTATACTTCAAAGTGATTAAAGTGCTAAAGAAACAATCTGCAATTTTAAGTCAACACTTAGACAACTCAAAAAGATCAAAACGAGAATTCGACAAAAAGCGACTGGCAATGGAACAGAAAGTCACCAAAGTTTTTTTCATCATGGCTCTGGTTTTTCTTGTCATACATCTTCCAGCTGCCATTATGATTTTCATTTTACGCACATGCGCAAACTGTCACTGTAAATTGCGTCATGTCTTGAGAGATCTCCAATTTTTGCTGACGTCCGTAAACAGTACGACAAATCCTTTTGTTGTTACACTGCGCTCAGGAATCTATAGGAATGCTGTTAAAAAGATTTTTTGCGGGAAAGAAGAGCAAGAACGAAAGATGACCGAAGAAATTTCGATCAGCACGTCACAACAAGAAGCATAAATTATGTCTTCATAAAGAAGCAAAAATTATGTCTTCATAAAGAAGCTATATACAAATTTAACGAGAAAGACTTTAATGACTTATGAAAACATTGAAGGCAAAAGTTTATGTTTATGATAATAATTCCAGTTCACGTCTCCAACAAAATAAATTATACATTTCCTAACTCCTTAGAATTTTCATGCACTTATCGGGAGACCTCTCCTGAAACTGTGAGAATCGTGAAAGTTTTAACTCTTCGAGCATCTTTGGGGGGTGGCAAAACGAATTTTTTTGACAATATGAATTGGCATCTTTGATGAAATTTTCGCCATCATTGATGACGTCATCGTCACTTGATGACGTCATCATTCTTTGAAAATGTGACCCCCTCTAACTTTTTTTTCAGGCAACTCCACGTTATATGTATTTTTGGGCAGAGGATGAATTTTTTGCCACCTGTTGGTATCGTATATTTTACACACTGTCCCAAAATTGCCTGTTTTTGCCTAAACGGCCCAAGAATACTGTATCTAGTGATTGGAAAATGCTGTTGACTTGAATAGCATGATCCGTTTTTTATCTAAAATGTCAATTTTCAGCATAATCGTCCGATTTTGCTGAAATTTTGGCTACAAGCTTGTCTCATCATAAGATGGTCCAAATTTCAAGTTCATAGCACTTGCCAATATTGAGATTTTAACGGGGCGTCGTTGTATATTAATCCCTAGGAATGGACCGAAAGTAACAGTTTTTCTTAGCCGGGATGTACACGTGTATTTGAAAACTAAATATATTTGAGCATTTGAAGTAAGGTAGACAAGGCATTCTATGGGTTGATAAGCACAGATATCTTATCTAAATCACTAGATTGAGCTTCTCCGTTTCTAGCTGAAGCAAAACTATACAATATCCTGTAGTTTATGTCTATGTTTCTTTTCTTTAAAGCTGATGTAAAGTAGCACAGTGTGTACTTAGCTCGAAGCTAATCAATATCAACTATTAATTACAAATCTATCTAAAAGGTTGATAACCTTCATTTCTTTACGTACATGTAGAAAGAGAGTCAAAAAGGGCAATCATTCCTGAAGAAGAGAACGTCGTCAGTAAAGAAGAGACTTTTAAAGAAATTGAAAATTATAAAAATACTAAAGGAACCTTACGAGGAAAGGGCTGGATGCAACATACGGCGCAAAAACATCTAAATATTTGAATTTAAAAATGTAATTGAATTTTGAGTAAAAGGGTGATGTTTAAAATTTTTAAATAAATTTACTTTGGATGGAGAAGGGAACATCAACATGAAAATACATGCTACAGTAAAAGGCTAGATGAGCTACTTTCATTGACTTTCAAGCCCGAAGGGCTAGACTCGAGACTCCTAGATGGGAAATGAAGCCACTTACTTCCTATCCAGAACGCATGCGCGTGGCTTTTACACAAACACCGGATTGAAAGTAAAATCTATCGCTAGATTTCAAAGAATGCAGTCATCAAAAACAAAGGAACCGCTAGATACAATCCGTCGTCATGATTACAGCGCGTTCTAGGCACGTTCTGAATGGGAAATAAGTGGCTTCACTTTTTCTTGCCAAAGGTAGAAGATTCTACTATATAAACTCAATGGCTACTTTGGCTGAACTTTGATCTACCTTTTTTATTTGTTGACAATTTTGAGCCTAAAAGGGTTCCTGATGACGTTTGTGAAATGAATTCACTTTAAAATACAGAATTATCTGGGATTATAAAAATTGGTCCTCAAGTTGATCAATTCTGCTCTATTTAAAGTTGAGAAGTAAAATAATTACTGCAATTACGAAAGTTTCTTACGAATTTAGATAATTTTGACCAAATTTGACTAATTTTCCGATTCTCAAGCTGACCATATGCTCTTACGATATTCTTATATCTTCCCCGAATTCCAACCTATACGTTTTTATAAACTGGATTCTAATAAAAGTGTGTATTCTGAATCAGAAAAGTGTATAAAGGGATAGAAAACAACTTCTTAAAAACAATTGAAAAACGGCTCGCCATATACCAGGTCTCTTGCCCTTAAGGGAGTCTGCTTCGATTTAATAGGTTTCTTTTGTTGTCGCTATAAAAAAAAACTGCATAATTAGCATGAGACATCTCTTGTACATTTGAACAAATGCAGAAGCACGAAACTTTAAGTCGTGCACTTTTAAATTTTACTTGGTTCTGGTACCTTGTTTGTTTATCATCGAGCACTAAAGTCTGTCTCAAAATAATTTGCAACTGGAGACAAAAATGGCTGTAACTTTGGATAGAATTCGAATCAAGTTGCGATTTTGTGCTTGTTAAAAAGATATTCGTGAGTGGAATATTATCAAGTAAAAATTTGGAAAAAAAAAGGAAAATGAAAATGAAAAATGAAGAAGAAAAAAATCAATTTCTTGTAGAAATGTGGTATAATTACCATTTTCACAAAAGTGATTCTTCAATTTTAGATCATCATCACTGTCAAAAAATTTATCAAAAATATTCATTCAATCAAAAGATATCAAACAAAGTTTATTGCTGGTTGATCAATGATTAAATTAGCATGATGTGACGAAATTATTTTGCTTCAGTCCTGATTATGCGTAAACTTTGGAGACTTATATTTTGGTACACCTCGCTCATAGTAAAATATACCTATATTTTATTGCTCAGAATTTCCTACTGATTCTACTGATATAACCGCACCGTAAAAAGCTAGAGCTCAAGAAAATTATAACTTGATGTTGATTTTACACATGATTTCTAGCAGTTTTCAGAATTTCAGAATCAATTTGATATCAATGTATTGAAAATGTTTTTTTTACCATAAATTGGTATAAAGCTTGTTGCCTATTCTTAAAAACTGAACTAGTAATCAGTGAAAAAGGTAAGACATATTCTCATTTTTATCGTCAAAGCATGTAGAAACAGTCCTTTTTATATGGCGAGCCGACTTTTTTAGACTTTCATTGAATGAAAATGAAGTTTTCAATGGAGACGATCGCTGCATTTTGGGTAATTAGAGAAGCTATTTTTTACCCCTTTACACTTCTCTGTCTGAATGAAATCAGAAAATATTACGTCATCTATTTGTTTCTTAAGCTAAGCATCCATCTATCTGCAGGACAAAATGCCCAATCAAAAAGTCTTTCGAACACTTCCAGTGACCTATGCAGCCTATCAAAGAGCGCAAGAGCCCCCGAAGGGAACACCAACTTTTAGCAAAAGAGGAAAAATCAACGAAATCAGTAAACCGGACAAACAAAATTTAGACAGTAGCAAACGAAAGGCAAGATGCAGAATTTCGTATTTTTTCTTACATAAAGCAAAACCTTTGTCTCCACATTTCGATTGTTATAACAACAGGTCACTTGTGGATTTTTGTTCTAAAATTTCTAAAAAGTCTATGATTTAGTGAACAAAAATATATATTGATAGTAAAATGGCAGTTTCTGCCAAATTCTATTATCACAGGAAAGAAATCATCAAATCCCAAAGTTTGGGAAACATTATTTCTTGATTCGGGAATGGTGCATCTCCCAAACCTAATCCCAAGGTCGGGATCCTGCAACTGTTGACTAGTTTGGGAAATGTAAAATCACTGAGCTAGATATAATCCGCATAGCTCAGCTGCGCCAAATGTACTTTCAAAACTTTTGAATTTCCCTCTGAACAAGGAACTAACTTCAAACTGCATTACTCAAAACAACATTGGAATATAAGAAGGCATACTTCGTAGTCATCAAGGCGAAACAGGCGTCATATTGAACTTAATTTAGATGTTAATTTACTGTTTTAGAGGGAATTTCACTGTTACTTGCACGCACGATGCAGTACCTCTGAAATGTTAACGTGATTCAAATGAGTTATATTTGTTGTTTCTTCAGAAAGATGTAAACAAAGATTAAAAAATGACTAAAGAATTGATGTGTAATGGTGAGGTTTGGGCACCAAAAGCGCTCTCCTTGTTCACATGCATCGTTTCAATCTTTATCTCCTTAATAGCAAGCATAGGGAATGGAATCATTATTTTTGCGGTAATCAAAGATCCTTTTAACAAGCTGCACACACCGTTCAATTACTTTTTAGTCAACTTAGCTGTGGCGGATCTGATTGTTGGATGTGTGGCTAGTCCGATTACAGCTTACGTTCTCTGGATGGAGTATACCGGCGTGTTGACAAAAACTCTCGGAGATTTGCTGCATGTGTCCTGTTTGGTTTCAAACATGGCTAGCGAACTCAGCATAGTAGCCTTAGCTTTTGACAGGTATTATGCCGTTTCTGATGCCATCAGCTATCGGGCAAAAGTCAGTTGGAAAAAGTGTATTATCGCAACCGCGGTAATTTGGGTCATTTCGCTCTCTGTCCCGTTCCTGAGATTATATCTAGGTTACATCAGATATCTGACTATCTTTGTAAGCAGCGCCATACTGGTTGGCAGTATCACCTTGATAGTATTACTTTATAAAGTGAGAAAAGCGATGAAGAAACAGTCAGCTACCCTAGGTCAACATTTAGACGACTCAAATAGACCAAGAAAAGAATTTGATATGAAACGGTTGGCAATGGAACGGAAAGTCACAAAAGTTTTCTTCATCATGGCTCTGGTTTTTCTTGGCATACATCTTCCGGCTGCCATTATGATTTATATTTTACGCGCTTGCGCAGAGTGTCACTGTACGGTGCGTCATGTCTTGAGAGATCTTCAACTTTTGCTGACGTCAGCAAACAGCACGACAAATCCTTTTGTGCTCACACTTAGCTCAGAAATCTTTGAACGGGCAGTCAAAAAGATTTTCTGCAGTAAAATATGGAAAAAATACGAAGAACGAAGCATGACAGAACCGACTTCAATCAGCACGTCACAACAAGAGCAAAATCACAACACAGCTGAACTACAATCCATTCGGCACCTAGAACATGATGAAAGCCAAAGTGTCTAACAGCGATTAACCAAACTGGTTATTTTTAGCGGAGGTGACCATAACTTCTTGGGGGTTAAAACCTGCTCTTCAAAAGTCCAAAAAATAATTTTGAAATTTGAGCAAATTCCCATCTAAAGAAAACTCACGTCAAACACGGTAGAATACCTTTTCATCAGCGAGGTTAGTGCAAATAGTGAAAAATAATCAAAAAAGCCGCAGACTCAAGATTTTTATAGTTAGATTTTAGCGATTCCTGCAATAAATCACATATCTGAAACCCCCATGAAATTGTGACCCAATAAAAAGTTGTTTTAAAGCCTCATAACCTGCTAGCGTCAAATGTTGATGATTCGGAAGAAATTCCATCTTCTTTATTTTAAAGCATATGATTGAACGTATCTTCTAGAATTAGCCTTTGACACAATGCTTCCCAATAAAAGAAGGAACGACTCTCGTCATCATCCATCACACGTGACCACAAAATATGAAAGGTTCTTTTTTGAATTTCTATTTTATATTTCTATCTTTAAGGGGGGAGGTCCAAATTTTCAAGAAAAGGGGGATAGGACTCGAATAAAATAGGGGAGGGGGTTTGAATTTTTAAGAAGGGGGCCAAGATAAAGATAGAGGGTTGATTTATAAGTATATAATATCTAAAACGTATTACATCGAATATTGAATTTTTTGGACTTTAGAACGGGCGTTTATCCGAGGGGGGCGTTTAAAAAAGGGGACATTTATTAAATAATCTTTAACAAAGGTCACTTTAACAAAATGAATGGGAACCTTTTTTTGCCTTTTCGTTTTCTTGGAGTGCAAATATGCCATTATAAGTTTGAATACTGAAAGAATGCAATTATAACCCATATCTAAGTTTCCCTCCATATGATTCTCCCTTACAGCTACTTGTTTCAAACAAACAACCCTCCCTAATTATAGAGGGGGCGTTTATTGAAAATTTCCCTTTAGGGAGGGGTGTTTATTCGAAGTAATACGGTAATTCAATAGGACAGTTGGACAGAAATTTTATGAATTTCTTCATGTATATAAAATAGCTCATTTTGATTAACATTTTGTATATGGTATGTGCCCAACAAAATGTCAATGTAAATAGCAAAAGTTTTGCCTGTCACACCATAAAACTGTTGAACTTGAAGTTTGAAGCTTTTTGCATATTTTTTAAACGGTTGATAAATTCCTGCTGTAAATAGTGTGGGTTCCTGATATTCTAAAAAAAGGGATGTTTATAAGGGAGTAGCTGGAAGTGCAATGTAAATCGGAGGTTGAGATCCTCCACAAACTACCGGTGAGCTTTCTCGAGATCTGAAAAGCACTTTTCGAGCACTCTTTGAAAGTAACTTTTTTATTCAATGGAACATATCTTTTGATCTAGTGAACCAAATCTAATAAATGGCCCATCAAAATTTCAGTTAATCTTTCTTCTTTTCAATGGACAAGAATTTGTTCTTTTAAAATTTACAGAAGTCAAGAAAGTCAAGTTCAAAGAGAGAAGCTCATGGACTTAGGTTCCAGACTTGATCATTTTGTTTAAATTCGATTTCTTTGTATTTAGCTTACGCAAACCAATTTACTTTATTCTAATTACCCATTTTGATTTTACTTATGCACATTTTCCTACCTATTGTATATTTCACGGACTTGTATTTTTTTCTTTACCCAAATGTATTGATTATTTTTTATAATATTTCATCTTGTTTAGTTGAAATATGATTTTGTTGAATCAGATAGTTTCACTTTTGATTTCACTTTACTTTCGATAAGAAAATCGAGATCAATATTTCCATGTAAGAATAAGGGAGAAATGACAAACTTAATACATACCTTATTCAAGTCTTTGTACCGTAACGAACAGCAATCACAATACCCAGGTCTTTCGCCACCCCCGTCTTTCTTTATATCACATTTCCTCTTTGTGATTTCTTTCTCTTTTTCTTCTTCTTGCACTTGTTCTTCTTCAGATAGCTTATCACTAGAAATGAAAAAAAACAGCATCAGTATCTAACCGATTCAGTTGAACAACTAGTTAGTCAAAGCTAGAAATCTCATGTCGATATTTGCAGGTTTACAAAAATGTATATTTTAATCTTTCCTATTTCAAATACAAGCTCCAATGGCGGATTGTTTAAAAAGAACGAACAAGCTACATGCAATTCTTTAAGTCCAAAAAAACCCATTTTTAGGCACATTTTGGTCCAAATTTGCCTTCAAAATCTTTTTCCGGGAAATTTGGGCATTTCGGCGAACGAACAGACAGACAGAGGTTAATTTAAAGGACCTCCAAGGTAGGAGATTTATAAAACTATGATTGTAGCTTTCAAATGTAAAAGATGAGTCAAATATCACTCACCTCCTTACAGCCAATGAAATGGTCTCCTCTTCATCCTTACTACTGGGCTGTTCTTTTGGTGTTTCTAGTTTCACTTTCGATTTCGATTTCGATTTCGATTTCACTTTGGGCACGTCAAAGGGTGTTTGGGTCAACGATGTTTTGTAGTAGATGACAGGCCACTCTTTGAATTCATGGAGAACAGGTCGAAACGCACTGAAGAGAAACATGGTCATGTATTGTCAGTAATTGCATAATACTTAGTACTAGAATGTGTAGAAGAATAATCATTTTAGCTTCAAACATTTTTGTCAATTTCTAACACGTTCACTGTTGACCCCTTTGTAGAAATCGAAGAACTGACCCCTTCGATTGACGTCAATAAAAATAATAAAATATTCAGTTGTAAAAAAACTTACAAGGTTTTATCTTCAATTTTGAAGCAGGGAGGTGTCGACTTGGTAACTATAAATGAATTTCAAGTCAAAGGGAAACCTTTTAAAATTTCATACTATCCTGACTTAGAACAATGGACTTGACACTAAATTGGGTTAATCGGATTTCCTAGGAATTCATTTCTACAAAACAACTCTCCTACTTAAAAAAAAAACAATTTTTAGAATTGTCAAAATCAAGTTCAAATTGAAACAGATCAAACCAACCTTTCACATCAGCGACAATTCTTGTGCTTGTTGACATAGATTTGGCCTGAAAAACAGAAAAAACTTCCTCATGTATTTGTTCTTCGATGTTTTTGAATATTAACTTTTTAAGCCAACCTTTACCAGGTTCTAGGGTGGATTCTATCCGAAAAAACCTTGGGGTTACTTTACAGTAGGTAATAATCATAGTGAAAGAAACTTTTTGATACATACAGTAGTGTTTTTCCTTCTACTGTTACTATAGCTTTAACTTTAAGAAACACTTACATTATTGGTAAAAGATTTTTCTTTTAATGCCTTCATATTACTTTCGCTGTTAGATTTTCTTGGCATATACTTCCTCACAAATTCTAAAAGGGGAAAAAAAAAACTCTGTCCAGAAATGTAATCCAATACATTCATCTAATTGGATTTGTGGTGTGGTAGCAAACGCTTTTCAGGTTTGACCATGCAATGATGATGCACTTTTCACCCGAGTTGTTCGATTACAGTTACAAGTTGGCAAAGTCAAGTTGATGTCACAATACTAGGGTAGTGAATGCTGCCCTAGATAGGGTCTGTTCTATTCAGAAGGATATCTCTCAATACATTAATAAATCCTTGTCCTGAAATCTCCATAGCCATGCTAAGTTTGTTTTAATTAATTCATCAAACTACTGTGATTCTTCAAACCCTGAAATCTTACCATCAGCACTTATGACTTTTGCTCCACAAATTTTTGCTTTCTCCCAGACATTTGAGGTGCCTGCACCTTTACGCTGAAAAATCATGATATAAGTAAAATTATATTACTGTTTGGCTGATTCTAAGAATTAAATTGTACTTCTATAGCATTGTAAAACTAAACCGAATGTAGTCTTCTAAAAGAATTAATGAGGAAATTTAATGATTGGACTCAAATATCTTGGTATAAATTTGACTTTATGACAAGGAAAATTCTAATAAAAACGATTCACTTACATTGCTTAAGACTTTGCTCATCAAAGAATAACTACGTGACATCTAAATAATATAATAATATGCAAAGAAAACAATTTAAGAAAATCTCCCAAACCATCCTAATTATACAAATCCTACTTACACAAAACATATTTCCTAAAATCAGTTTAAAAGATTCAATACATTCCAGTGGTCCTCCCAAGAAAAACGGGGTCCATGCAGGAATATGCCTCTGGTTGGGTAACATTTTAGGCTCTAAAAAAACCTAACATATAAATGGTTATGCATTTACTAATTCTTGAGACTATCTGACAGTTGATTTTTGGTTGTTTTTACTAATAGAAACGAGAATAAATCTTTCAGAATTTATATATTAGGGTCAAATTTTTGTCTGGCAGGGTTCCAAATTATTCTAATCTCAATCTGAAAGGGTAAATTTTCCAAACTTCAGTGACATGTTCTCGTTGTCAAGGTGGATTCTAGATACTTACAGATCGACTGTCTCTCCTTCCGGCTTCAACACTGAAATAAAACAAATTCGATTCCAATTTTGAAATTCGATTTGAATATTTTTACTTTATTTGTGATCATGGTGCAATGAAGACACCAAAAATCAAGCAATGAATAAAACTAAATTTTAGTTTTCACTTAATCATTAAATTCAAAAAAGTTTTTTTAAATAAAAGTCACATAAGGGGTATTATTTTTCAACATTCTGCTTTCTTGAATTCTTTTTATGAAAATAGAAGGTGAAATACAGGTAGTCACACCTCATTTGTGGAGAGTCAGTACTGTATGGAGAAAACTTCATTGAATTCTTGTTAGATAACCTACAAATAGAAAAAAATCGAAACAATATGAAGGGAAAATAACATAAAGATACCTGGCTGGACTTAAATAGGTCCGTCTCTTCCTATGTTAATAAGCTAGAAAATCATGAATTCCCTCCTAGCTGTTCCATTTGAATTTCATATAATGACAAAATTCCCGACCGATCGACTGGGATTATGTGGCGGCAAATAAAAGTCCAGCCCTATTTTAGCAAGCTAAAATCAAACAGAAGAATGAAATATGCCATTCTCAAAATTATTTTACATACACTGCTTGAGGACTTGGACTTGGGCGACCTGCAGAAAGTGGACTATTTTCAGCCTGTTCCCCATTGTTAGCTTTTTCAACTGGTTTTGGAACAGTCGTGACAACCAATTTCACATTTCTATCAAAGAATTCTTCTGTTTTCTAAAAGTAAAAAGATTTGCCTAAAGGTTACTTTTATTTTAATCAAGCAGCTTTGCAAGAAAACAATGCATTTTTTGTATTCATAACCAAAACTTTCTGTTTAAAAAAGTAATAGGAATTGCAGTTGTGAGTTTTTCTGAAAACTTACCCCACCAAGAGCAATAACTCGATCTATGATTTCCTTTTGTCTTGATGCATTATTTTGAACGTTTACAAAGACAACAATGTCTTTCAATCGCTTTTTATCTTTATTGAAATCCAATTTCCTTCTTCCTTTTTCATTGCTTTCTTCCTCTAAAAAATATTTGAATCGAAAGGCTTTTGTGTGTCCTTCTTTGGTAGTTAGTTAAAATGAAATTTGTAGTTAGGTGTTATTCATCCTTACAGGCAAAGCCCAAGGGACAGTGTTATTCCTTAAAGTATAAGAAGGAGTATAACCCTAAAATAAACATTTCCTCAGATTTTTAAATAAAACACAACAAGAAAATAGAGTCAATGGTGTAGGTTTCTTGTTGTTTTTTATTTAAAAATCCAAGGAAATGTTTATTTTTGGGTTATGCTTCTTCTAATCTTCTTATACTTCATGAAACTGTCTGGCACTGTTAGATTATACCTTAAAATGAAACAACTATGAACATTACTTACTTTTACGAGGACTCCTTCTCAGATTTTCAATACCATGTTTCTTTGAAGGTGTTCTTTTTCTACTTTTTCCAATCCCTTTGTTTCCATTCATAATTTTAAAATTTATTTTTATTAACGAGTCATTTTTGTTTTGTTTTTTACATTCTTTAAATTTCAACCCAAGAAGACATGTATGTTCTTTATTAACTGAAAGAAAAGGTAGTGGAATCATGGGTATTGTGTCTTTGCAAAACATACAGTGATTTAATCTACTGTAGGAGAGAATAATAGAAATTAACAGAGCCTAACAGTCTGTTTCTCTAAGTAGCATGTATGCATAACTTGTTGTTTTTTTATAACCATATGGGGTTGTGGATTTTTATGAAATTTGTCGTTCTTTTTGCTTATTTTTAGTAAATGCAGGATTCTTTAGATAAACCCCCTCTAAACTCTATTTCAAGAGGATCTGTAACAAACCAGCTTCTGTAAATGTAATATTGTAAAGACGACTGGTTTAGAGGCCCACTGTGCGCCTACAACTGTAAAATCTCTATAGTAAAAAAATATAGCATGATTTTCTACTTTCAGACGGAGAAATTTTTGCAGCATGCCATTTACTATTGTCTTTTCAAGGATCAATTAAAACTCAGATACCCGTCATTTTTGCACCTGCTAACAGTGCCTTAAGGCACTGTCCCGAAATATTATTTGATAAAATTTGACTATATTATAATCAAACTAATCCAACTATGAAAAATCTATTTCTTTAAAATCAAACTTAATTGAACTTTATATTTTGAAGACTTTGTGAGTACTCCATTTAAGGTCAACAACCAAACTCAGTCAAGCATCAATCGGACAATAAAGTGCGATGTAGATTGATTCAAAATGCATTTTAATTAGTTTGAATAATTACTGGTTTAGAAATTGATACCCGTTTTTCATAAGAACATCTTATTCTTAGCTTTTTCAAGTTTCCAGCCCAGAAATGTTCATAAAATGTCTTTATTTTGAAGGTTTTGTGAGTTTTTTTGTCAGTATTTTGGTGTTTCAGGGGGTTTATTTGATGCCGACGACCATAGTGTCCTCTTAGGTTGGTTCCCCCTACTAAAAATTCAAATTTTTCTTGATTACCCCTCTTTTTTAATGCCCATCATATTTAAAAAAATTTCTGTTTCGCCCTCTTTTTTTCTTTCCTCCCAGTTATTTCAAAATTTTGCGGTTCCCCCATATCGCTAACATAAAAATGCTTTAAACAAGTTTAGAGTTTTGGAAAGCTAGAAAATAGCCTTGAAACTACTTGAAAATGAAGTTTTATTGAAAAGTTGGTTTGGTTCAAGTAAGGTTTGCTGATTTTATTGCTTTAAAACAGATCTTCTATGAGATTACCTTGAGATCACTTAAGTTCCCCAATCAAAATTTCGCGAAGAGGGGAATTCTAAATTTTCGCGAGGATAAATTTCGCGAATCAGCCCCTTTTTGACCGAATTTCTTTATTTTCCTAGGGGTTCAGGCAAAAATCATGATTTTAAATTTTTCGCAAGGATTATATTTTGCGAATTTCGCGAATCCACAGGTTTTTAAAATTTTCGCGGGGATTATATTTCGCGAATTTCGAAAAAACTTGCGAAATTCGCGAAATATAATCCCCGCAAAAATTAATCCCCTTAAGGTACCTCAAAAAAAGGGGCAAAATCAGAATCCCCCTTTATAAAGGGGGGAGGACACTATGACGACCGGTGATTTTCGCCGACTTCAAAGCCTTAAATGAGCTCAAAGTCATTTTGAATAATAGGTGCAAAAAAGTGAAACATAGAAAACTTTTCATTGAATTATACGGAATGGGGGATTTGGAAACTTTTCTATATTTAGTTTTTTGCACAAACCCCTGTAACTATGGGCGAGCACCCCGTTGCTAAGATGTTGGCTTGAAATCGAAAATGATACCACTCAAAACGAAAGTAAAATCGGCCCGTACTCGAAATCCTGTAAGTTTGATATACACAAAAGTTTAAAGTCTATACTGCCAGATATCAACAATCCCATGTTTCGACCAACCGACCATTTTCGTTATCCCCAGCAGACGACGTACAAAAAATTTTGCAAGTAAGTATCCAGACGATCTCAATCGAACGGAATCGACGATCGAACCAATCGAACCAGTTGAACCAAATCGAACGCAATCGACCGATTGAAATTCGACTGTCGAACGCAAACGAACCTCAAAATTCTGGGTAATATTCAATTGGTTTAATTGTTGTTCGACTGGTTCGATCGTTGATTCCGTTCGATTGAGATTTTCTGGCTTTATTTTTGCAGCTTCCCAACATCAAATGAAATTAATTTCAATTTCCCGTAGAAATTATGCGATAAACAAACCGGGGGTCAATGAATCGACGATCGAACGCAATCAAACGCAATTGAACATCAATCGAACGCAATCGAATATCAATTGAATCTGAAAATTGCGGTAATATTCAATTGAGATTCGATTGCGTTCGACAATCGAATTTCAATCGGTCAATTGCGTTCGATTTGGTTTGACTGGTTCGATCGTTGATTCCGTTTGATTGAGATCGTCTGGAAGCAGTGCGTCACAAACAGCGATATTTCGATGGCACGGAAGCGCTTCAAAACACCAGCTTTTTTTGGAGTTTTGTCTCGTTTACCCAAACGCTTCAATCTCCCGTAGGCTTAGGGGTCAAGACTAGAACCCCTAATACGAGACATTTGCCTCACCGAAAAAAATCATCATCATCAATTTTGTTAATTGTCAGAATAATTTACTCACTGGAAATACGGAACTTTCTGAAGTTTCGTTTTTTTTCGGTTGTGCTTCATTTTATAAACAACGAAGATGAAAAGGTACCATCAATCCCGCGAGTAAAAGAAAGTACTCTAACTAGTCTAAAAAAAATGCGCTCGAGCGGCAAATAGAATATCTCGCAAATCAATATATGCATAAAACTGACGATATCCTTTCTTTTTTATGCTTGGGTGACGTCACCATCGATCCTGACTTGACAATGGAGAACCAAATTTGGCAATGCATAATTATTACGAGCGGCCAAGAAAGTTTGTGTGACGCAAAAATTGCGCGATAAACGAAGCCCTAGAAGAACGCCCACTGAAAATTGAAACTAGGAATTTATTGAATATTTCACTAATGAAGTATCAAACTTTTTGTTTTTTGTAATTATTATAAATTCATAATTTTTGAATATTATTTTTTGAATGTCAAAGGACAATTAGAGTGAATTTAAGCTGTTGGGGTGGATATTGGGCAGACGGGCGTTTTGCACGTTCCGAGATCGGAAATTAAACAGGAGTAAAAGACGGGGGCGTCTTAGTATGTAATATTAATTCATTATTCTTTTATTTTTATTTTTCGCGAATGAAAAATGAATTTTTGATTTTTGAATTAAGGAAATATAGTATAATATATTATATTTGATTGTCCATGGTGTCAGCCCCCCCAGAAATCTGAAGGGCACCTAGGACAGGTTAGTAGAGGGGGGCTAATGCCTTGCAATTCTTTGGGGTTACCTAGATTCATTAAGGGTACCTAGCTGTCTTGATGGATGCTCTGGGGGCAGGTTATATTTTCCAAATCGAATATTTCAAAATATTTAAAATTATTGAATTTTTTTACCCCAGCACCTAGTTTCCCATCCAATTTCTCTTTAGTTTCCCATCACGCCATCTTTTGCTATATTTTTCTAATGTGGTTGTTTTGATTTACAGCCGCCATCTTTATACTATAACAACAAAGCTTATTAGCAGGCGTTCATGCGTGAGCGCTTTACACGCTATCATTAAGATTTTAGGAATAACAAAAGAACAAAAAGTGTCAATTTAAAAAAATTTTTTTGGCTGAATGGGGGTACCTAACTAAAAGCAATTTCTCAAGGGGATCTAAATTGCTGGGGGCACCATGCTCAATGGGGGCACCTGAAAAGTGGGCTTAAACCATGTTGTCAATGCCAAAAGATACTTAGAATAATCTGCTGTGTTGCTTCGCCATTTACCCCCGGATTGTTTTAGTAGGCACTTCAAAAAAAACATGTGTATATGTTGAAGCCGACTGTGGACTGACCGAAATTGCAATTACATAAATTATTGTGGAAGTGAACGCTTGAGACAAATGTTTGGGAAATCAAAAAGACAACTTTTGTGAGGATGTGGAGTTTTGTTTATATGGCTGTTTGTGATGCACTGAGAAGTGTACCTATTCTTCAAAATGAAAATATTTAGGATTTTTAAGTTCTTCTTTTTATTCAATGATTTTTTACGGCACTTTGTTGACAATCTAACTCTTGCATCAAATTCCGCTTTCTTCAGTAAATTGAAGATGAGAAAAAAGCTAAGCCTAAGGTAAGGATAACGAATTGAAACAAATATTTATTAAGGGTGGGATTTTACAGCCGCTCATCTTGCAAGGCACTGAAAGGCGCAGAAAGGCGCAACGGGGTGCCAAAAAGAAGGGCCGTTTGAAATGCGGCAACCTTATTGGTGGAAATTTGATAAACAGCTGCGAAGGAGTGCTGGGAAGCAATCAGTAGTAGAGATAGTCCAGGGTCTGGAGCTCAACTATTTTTTGCCTTTGATAATCTGATGGTGGAAAAAATATCGCAGCGCCATCATTCAAATCAGAAAGCGAAGATAGTATACGGCAGACTTTCTGACTATAGTAGAGACCACTTTTGTTTTCAGATTTCTGTAAAAAAATCTCTCAGGGATTACCGTAAGTTGGTCTAATGTCGACCGTCTTCTAATTTCGACATCCTTCTTTAGAGATAGGAATAATAAGAAGGTTGAAATCACTGATAGACTAAAAATTTCCCTTCATCGCGCTAATCAAAGTCAATCAGCAATTCCGACCTTCCTCAGTTTCTATTGTTCCTATATATAAAGAAGGGTGTCGAAAAATTAGAAACGGATGTCGACATTAGACCAACTTATGATGGTACTTGTCAATAGACCTTTTTTCAAAGAGGCCACCCTGTTGAGTAATTATGTAGTCCAGCAGAAAAACACTGATAAAACCATGCATAATTATTACAATATGCATGATACAGTAATTATGCATGGCTAGGACCCTGCCGACGCACCGGACTTAACGAACACCGGACACGCAAAAGTTCGGTGTGAAATGAGAATTTTTTTTACCACCGGACAATTTCTACACCGGACTTAAGGAAGTCGGAAGTCGGAAGTCCGGTGTCGGAGAAGGATTTTTTTCCCACCGGACAACCAAAACACCAGACATTAGCCTCCGTCTCGGAAGAGGACTGGGCCCGAATTTGCGGACGTTTTCACAGTTTCACTTTCGTTTTCGGCTATACGACAGCGTTTTCAAGCAGAAAGCAGAGGAAATCTGTGAAATTATGGCAGGGAATGCTAACCTATTTTTCCAGTGTTTCTCAAGATTGGAGCAAGATAATTGTTCTAGAAAGTTCATAAAGGCCTAATATTTTCAGATTAGTATGATTTCATCAGAAAAAACATTTACACCAAAGCTCCTTATTGATATGTGAAGGCTACCAAAAATAGCAATATCCTCCATCAGAACAACTTTAACATAAGGGACAAGGAGGACAGTCAAGAAGTCTACTTCTTTGTTGAAAATTTGCACAAAATACTTAGAGAAAATGGTACTATGGAAGCCCATTCCATACTCCTAAATGATAGTTGAAAGATCAGCAGTTGAGAGGGTTGATTAAAATAGAACTCAAAGCACAAAATAAAGTATACATATGTATTTGTCCAGAAAGAACTGGCATGTTGTTTGCTTTGTTTTGGTGTTTAAAAATATGTACTTATCAGTCCTAAAAAATACAAATTCGAATATAATGAGGGCAATGAGTCTGGTTAAATGTTACTATATTTACAAGAAAGGATTACTGAAAAAATACTACTGTATGTACTACTGATGAACTAAACTCAAAAACTAAAACTTTACCATAAATTTACATTACGACAATTTAAAAAACGACCCTGCCTATGCCCCGGACAGTCCGGGGCAAATGTCTGGGGTCTGAAAAAAATAACTTTTTCCCCGGACCTATGTCCGGGGCTCCAATTTTTGCGCCATAAATTTACCCCGGACGTATATCGCCGAGCACACTTTAAACCCCCGGACTAGGCAAGGTTAATAAATTAATTAAAAATAAAAAAACTAACTTTACTTACCTTTCTCTGTCTGATCAGGATCCATTTTTCAGCTTTCGGTTAGATTTTAGAATTTGATTGCTGAACAAACCACGCTTGAGATTTAAGGTTCAAATACAGGCCTCACACACGAAACGCCAAAATCAGGACATTACAAGATCTTTTGGAAGACGGCGTTTGTCCACGGAAGAATATTTCAATGAATTAGAAAAAAGCCCGCGCGGTCAGCGATTCTATAAAAAGCGACCGCGCGGGCTGTCTGGGGCGTCCGGGGTAGTCTCTCAAAAACAAATAATACGGACCCCGGGCACGCATCAAAAAAACCCCGGACTGTCCGGGGCATAGGCAGGGTCGTTTTAAAAATCCATCTTTAATAGCAACAAAGAAAAAAACACGGCTCAGAGCTAGTCAGAGATTCAATTCAGTAGGTATAGAGCTTTCAAAATTTGAAAACAGACACTGGATTGGTTATTACAAGACATACTATCCACACGGTTTTTTCGATTCATGAAAAAAATAAAGTATTTATCAAAAAAAGGTTCTCTTTTTTTTTGGTAATCAATTCCAACAAACAACAATCAATATAACAGTTTTTTGAAAACCATCCCACAGTGTAAACATTATCAACCAACTAAACCCTCACCGCCAAAATGGTAAAAATAAGTCAATATAATTTCTATCAACAATTTCTCGTAAAATGTTTTTTTCCAACATTCTGATACCAATCATGGCTGGAGGCATCATGTGTAGAGTGACTGTGTGGCATTTCATTGCTTTTAATGATCACGATACCAAACATTAACCAAACAAAACTGACGCCAAGCCAAATTTGTCGATTAAAAATTTCCATTAAAATTTATAATTGAAACTTATCTCGTAAAATGCTTTTTTCAACATTCTGGAGGTGTTCAAAGTTAGAGGTATCATATGTAGAGCCAAGCAATACATGAAAAGTCATTTGCTATCCCATTTGCCATGAGATATATGAGTCAACAAATCAAACAAAAACCAACAAATCATGTCTCTTCACTTTCATGTCACATCGTGTTTATATGGGGTATCAGAAAGCCAATCCACAAGAAGAGCCATCTTCCTTCATTATGGAGTGTTCCAAAACTATTGGTAGGTTGTTTGGAAGTAAAGAAATCCACACAGTTTGTTTTATTTTGAAGATTTAACTTGAAAACAAACTGCATCTTTCCAGTAAAAACTCATGTTTCAACCTGCTACATAACATTGGTCAGTCGGGTCTGCTACTAACATGTAATAGATTTATTATAGTCGAGCTTGAGAATCCGTAGGCAGAACTTGTAACATGTATTATGTGTATAATTATGTCAGTCGACTTGAACTATGATACATTACACACATTTCACTGGATGCATTTTCGCTGTGAAATTGTCCGCAAAATTTTCTGACCGCGTTCTGAGACGGAGCCTTATGAATTATGATGCCATTATGGTCAGTCAGCATGACATGACACAAAATGGTAGCTCTGAGGTGTGACTGAAGTGAGGCCTTAAATAGACTGAGTTCACACTGTGACATGATACTGAAAATGAGGCCATGGAAACCAGGTGTGCCTAACATACTAAAATAAAATAAATGAATAAATATAGCCTAGTCTAGCTAGCCTAGACTAATGGCACACAAATGAGATAAGTTACAGTAAGTATATGATAAATAAACACTATTTCCAAGGTGCAACAAATTTTTGTTTCATGATTTATAAATTAAATTTTGTACTTTTTATTTTTGTTTTTGAAATATATTTTGATAAAATTCACTTTACATTCCCCACCAAAAAGGGAAAAATTTAATTGACAAATTTCATGTCCACATTCTTAGCCATTTCGCCAAGCTCGACCATAAAATCACATTCATCAATAGGGTGAATAATAACAAGACTACGTACTGAACGATTCGTTTCTCGTATGATATCCTCGTTTTCGTTTCTGTATTGAATAACTGCTTTTCTCGGAAGCATGTCATCACCGAACTCCAGGCTTTTGATGATTCCATAGGTATATTGATTTGTTAACGTTGACTCTCGTTTGGTGAAAATTACAACATCACCGATATTGATTTTATCACTGTTGAACCATTTTGACTGTTTTCATAAGTTTGGGCACATGAACTAGCAACCAAACTTCGAACCATGAGTTGTAGATTTTTTGATTTTCCTTCATTATTCTGGTTGGATTGTCGCAGAAAATGGTGTTGTCAGGGCATCGTTCGTTATTACGACCCAACAAGAGACGATTCGGGGTGATCAAATCTAGACATTCGAAATCTCCTGTAATGTCACCGATGGCAATAGGAAGATTATTGATTTGATTTGCGATACTTGAGCTGAGTGTTTCCCATTGTAGTATAGATAGGCGATGATTTTGAAGGCTCTTCTCAATTGATTGATTGACCTCCTTGATTTTACGTTCAACCTTTCCGTGCATGTTGTGTCCTTGAACAGGGCATGCATCAAAATCAATGTGTAGGTTCTGCATCAACTTGGATCTCAGGTCATGGAGATCGATACGCATCTCCTTGCATCCCTTCAAAAGTTGACTACCCTCATCGCATAATAATAGGCGTTTTGGATAGCCATGGTCGCATGAAAATCTCGTGAATGCTTGTATGAAAGAGGTGGTTGAATAATCGTCCATGACTTTAATTTGATTGCAGATGTGTAGCACAACAGCAAAATACTATAAGCCATATTTTGACGGTAGTACGTTTGTGACTTGGTGAAAATGACTGATACGGTCCAGACAGATCTAACTGTGTGTAGTAAAATGAGGGAGCAATGGTTAGATTGAAGGATGATACTGGTCCCATTGCCATCTCCACAGTGCGTTTAGCAAGGTATCGACATCTATGGCAATTTCTCTTGATGTGTTTGATGAGCAATCTCCCTTCGATAACATGAACTTTTTTCAGAACATACCGATGGGTTGTTTCGATGCCGGAATGCTTGACGGTGGAATGATTCCAGTGGATATCCATGAGATGCTATACGCAATTGGTGAATATCTATCCAGCAATGGTACACAAAATGAATCGGTTGATAGATCCTTCATAATATCTGTGAATGCGCCAACAATCGATACACCTTTGCTTGGAAGAATTCTGCCTGTGTAGATTAAGATGCCGTTTTTGTCGGTTGAAATCTTCTCATACTTTGATTTGGAAGTGAAATGACGTACTTCATCTGATCCCTTTCTGTAGTAGTACATCTCAGCATCTGTGATTTCTTCATTGGTCAGAATAATGCTGTTCTTCTGTGATGATACATTCTGTGATGATACAATCTTGATTTGTCTCGAGCTCGCTTGACAAAATTTTTACAAAACGGATAACGTAAGCCATGATTCTGATAACAACTGTAAATTTGTGTTTTCATTGGATCCAGAAGGTACATGGAATATTCATACCGTTTCTTCATTTCATTGAGAATGCTTTCGGATGTGAACGAGACATAATGGAATGACTTCTCCTTTTGAACTTCTGATTGTTGCTGGGCTGTTAGCTTCAACTGGTCAGCAGATTGTGTTGGAAATTGAGATGATGGCAACCGCATCCATGGTAATCCATGATGATCCAATTTGAAGATTGGTCAACATCCTTGATTTGAGCTCCTGGTCTTGTACCAAGATCAGCAATGTTGTCGTTCGATTGAATGTAGGCCCACTGGTCCTTTGATGAAAAACGATTGATTTCAATGACACGGTTCCGGACCCATTCCTTCAATGGCTTTTGATCGTTACTGATCCAATGTAATGCGATTTGACTGTCTGTAAACTTCTTGGATGATACAACAAGTCCTTTGAATGATCTTTTGACGATTTCACTTGTGTATGCATTCAATAACGCAGCATACAACTCAGCTCTTGGTAAGATGTCTTTTGAACAGTTCTTGTGCGTGAGAAGACAAGTTGACAGGAATGAGAGCCATCTTTGAGACGGAATCGTGCATAGATACTAACACATACCAAGCTTTGACTTGCATCCCCAAAATCCAGAGTTTCGATTTGCATACCGACAGCATCCTTGGGTACGATTGATCGTTTGAAGCGGATGGATCCAATTTCTTGCATTGTTTCAAAATGATTGAGCCATACTTGTCGCAGCTCGTTGGGCAGGACATCATCCCATTGAAGTTGTCGTAGGTTTAGTTGTTGGAGGTCTAACTTCATTGCAGCCACAAGAGGTGGCAATCTTGCCAGTGAGGTCGTAGATCTCTGCAACCTTGAGATACATTGACGACGTGTGAGTTTTTCAGGAATGATATTCAATTGATCTTGATTCTTCTTGCCCTCTGTCTTTTTGGAGAAGTTGAGTTCAGAAATGTTAAGTGATACCTCATCTGTCTTTGGATACCATTTCAATCCTCCAACGATAATTGATTCACCATCATCAGTGAGGTCTGGTAGCGGATCTTCGCCAGTGAAAGTGACTCCTTTGAGACGGAAGCCTCCATGACCGATGACATATTCAAATTCATCTGCACGCTGATGGGCGATCTTGATTGACTCTTCTCCTGTTAAACAATCATCGACATAAACATCTTCATTGACGATGCGATAAACTTCAGGATATTGATCTTGAAATAAGTAGGCAATCTGACGAAGTCCTCGCTCCGCCTGATTTCCGCTGGATCTGATTCCATAGATTAGTGTTTTGATCACTTTTTCCATTGGTGTCTTTGATGAGTCAAGTTCTGGGTGCCAAATATAACGCTGATAGCACCAATGGTCTGGGTTGAGGTGGATAGTGTTGTACATCTTGCATACATCGGTATGTATGCCAATTCTATGAGTTGACCAGCGTAGCAGTACTTCTTGCAGCTTGTTTAGATTGTTGCTTCTTTGGCAAGGCAGTCGTTTAAGCTGTAACCAGATGCGGTAGGGAAGGAAGCATCAAATTACAATACGACATGGTGTGCTGAGCGAAGTTGATTTCCCAAACTGCACGCCATGGGATGAAGTTTTGAGTTGAGTTTGCGTGAAGTGATTGACGGATGTCTTCTGATAAGTTGCTGACATCACAAAGCCCATGCTTGTAGCTTGCTTCAGACTTCAGGATGTCTTCCTTGTCTTTGGAGCTGCGATCAATCTCAGCTGCTGGTAGTAGATCTTCTGTGCGATTGATTTGTTTGGGGTGAGCTTGACATCAGCTCTTCGATGAATGGCAGTTTCTGGCTGTGTCTGATTGTTGGTATCATTGTGAGGAAAATTGATGTTTTCTTGTTCTATCTCCTCCCTGATGGATTGCTTTGATGCTTGATTGCTTGCAGTCCTTGCAGCTTCTACAATTGACACAACGCTAGGTTATTTGAGCCAAATGATTCTGATGTGTCAAAATGCTTTCTGATGAGAATGCAGGCAGATATGATACGTCAGGATCAAATTGGAAACCAGAGTTTTACAATCGGAGTTGGCTGGTGAAGAAATGCTGAGCTCCTGGTTGTCAGAAAGAACACTGATGGATGCGGTTAAAGTAGGATGCGGACCTCCTATCACTCTCTCCCCGTGACGTCTTGAATGGAGATTTGTAAATTGCTAAGCCAGAATGAAGTTGATGTAATCTTAGGGTGATAACGTAATACGGCATACCGATAGAGGTGCACTTCTCCTCCAACTACTGATGGGGATGGAAGTGTCTTTGAATCTCGCAGAGGTTTGATGATCTTGGATGTCTTGAAATGTTTTATCGAGTGTGATTGTGGGAAAACAGCAGTGATTTCTCCATACATGTGCAGACATTGATGCCATTTGACCATTGTGGCATGGTATCTTTCCATGTACGTACCATAGGTTGAGTGAGTTGTGGTGTACCAACACCACTGATTTCATGATCGAGATGATTCTGAATAGCCACGGTCCGAGAGATTTCACGCAGAGTGCTGACAATGAAATCAAGCAGCCAAGTCGAAGAAGATTGTATATTGACGATTGTTGATCAGGATGATTGAAATAAGAAGATACTTGAGGAACGTCAACATCATTTATTGGGTTTGATTTGAAGCAGGCATTCAGAATGACAGGCTGATCTTGGCAAATGTTTTAGCCGCAGACTTCTAGTGCACGTTCCTTGACTTCTGCAAAACTCTTTTTTGGCTTGATGTCCTTATGTTCTTCGCATACAAGAACAGTTTTCTTGGGATGTCTTGTCGTGGTTTATGTGACAAAAAATCGTGTTTGCACGTCCCTCTTTGTGTTGCCAGTTGAATGTCAGCCCCTGGATAAGGCCTTGGAAGCGTAGGCCTTTCCCTTTGAGTAGTGAAGACGTTTGGCTGGTGTCAGTTCCACGAATTGCTGCCATGTGTTACTGGATAAGTCCTTTCCTTTTGGTCCAGAGTTGATATGTTATGTTGATCTCGAGTTGCGATGGTTCATGCTTGGTTTGGTGATGGCGGGTTGGAATTGTATCCTCCTCGTCGATTGTTTTGGATGACTCTGCTTATACTTTGATTTTTTGATGGTGGTCTTTTGACGAGGATCTGAGGACCCATGATATCACCTTTTGTTGTTGTAGCTTCAGTTCTTTCTCTAGGAATTCAACCAATCTCTTCCATATGACGTGAGGTGAGGTGCTTTCATCCATTGTTGATAACCATCTTGATAGGCGAGAATCTCCGAGCAGTGCGTAGATGCGTTGAATACCGTCCCCATAGTAGAGGTATTCCTGGATGTTGTGAGTATCCGCGATGAGAATGAGATCTTTGATGAGGTTGATGACTTTGCTCAATGCGAACGCAATATTGTCTGCGCCCTTGATCTTTGAAATATTGTCGATGGTGTTGAGTTGATTCAACTTCCTAGTCAGTAGATGTTTAACGTCTCCGTAGGCAAATTGAAGTTGTCCCCAGATACTCTCGATATCGGTAAGACTTTTGACCATGCTCAGAGCAGGGTCTTTGAGATAGTTGTTTTTGAGCAAGTCAGGTAGCAAATGTCGAGGAGTAGATCTCTCATGAAGCTTAACAAAGTTTGATTTGAACGTATAAAAATCGATACTGGAATCACTTGAGCCGGAAAATTTTCGAGGCGAATGTTCAGTTTTGATTCAGTAAAAGACTTAACTTTGTAGACGTCACGGTCTTTCACAAGTTTGAGAAGTTGAGTGGTGTAGCTTGACTTGGATTTCAGCAATGAATCGTATTGTTCACCAAGGTCCTTAATTTCAGTTACGTCCTTGGTTTCTGAGACTGGTGTTTGAAGAATAGATTCATACCTCTCTGCAGCTTTGTCGACTTTCTCAGCTTTTGATGATAGTTCAGCTTTTAACTGGATAAGTTCATTGTCAGTTAAATCATTAAAGGTAATATCAAAATCCTTTTTAAGTTCATTTATAGTTCTTTTCAACTCACTGATTGCAAAACGTCTGGATTGCTCCTTGAAATTGGTGACGTCCAGAGTGGGTTGAATTGATTTGATATCTGGTTTGAGGTTCTTTGAATCCTTGAAGTATTCCTTGATTGCAAGTAGGGTGGCATTAATCTCATGTAATAATTCAGGGTTGCTTTTGGCTTTCTTCAAGATCCCATCAAGACGGTATAATTTATTTCGTAGGGCTTGAAGTCGCTGGATGGTGACTGAGATGTGATCTGCATTTTCGGCAATGATGGGATTTTCATCGATCAGGTCAAGTGCTTCATGCATTAAAACGTGTGCATCTAGTTCTGTATCTTCTATGGAACGAGACGATTGATTAATTGATTGAGAACTTGTGTTTGGGTTAGACGACTCATCGGGTTGAGACATTTCGTCGTTTGAAGTTGGCGTCAAATAGACTCTTTGACCGGTTGAGTTGAGTTGTGAGTAGTCAATGCGCTTGATAGTGCGTCTTGACCGGTTGGTTGACATGTAAATCGTTGAAACGTTGGTAACTGTTCAATGCGTTCTGTTTGAATGTGGCGTTACAGGAAATGACACTGTTTGTAACTTTGTTTGATTGATTTTGTTGATGTGTTCAAACTGTAGAAATAAATAACAAAGGTCTATGAGTATTGTGTTTATAAAAAATAAGTCTAAGTTCAAAAATGAAAATGTCTGAATTCAATGAAAAAGTATAAGTCTGATTGAAAAATGAAAAAGTATAAGTCTGATTGAAAAAGTTAAGTTCTTAAATGAAAATAAAGGCTTGAATGAAATACTGAACCTATGAATCATGTCAAGGCAAGGCCCTAATCTATCAGTGTGAACTGAAAGAACAAAACAAAATGGCTGCCTAAAAGCAAAAACAAGATGGCTGCCAAAGAACAAGAACAAGAAATGAAACCTACCAGGTAGCCAATATAAAAATGCTGTGAATGAATTGACTATTGATTGACTTGAGTTGAAGTTGAACATTGACACATTGAATTGAAAATTACTTTAAGGTTAGAGCCTTATGAATTATGATGCCATTATGGTCAGTCAGCATGACATGACACAAAATGGTAGCTCTGAGGTGTGACTGAAGTGAGGCCTTAAATAGACTGAGTTCACACTGTGACATGATACTGAAAATGAGGCCATGGAAACCAGGTGTGCCTAACATACTAAAATAAAATAAATGAATAAATATAGCCTAGTCTAGCTAGCCTAGACTAATGGCACACAAATGAGATAAGTTACAGTAAGTATATGATAAATAAACACTATTTCCAAGGTGCAACAAATTTTTGTTTCATGATTTATAAATTAAATTTTGTACTTTTTATTTTTGTTTTTGAAATATATTTTGATAAAATTCACTTTACAGGCTAATGACTAGACTAGTAAACTAGTCAGTTATTACTTATAATAAAACTGTCAATCAAATAATGTAAACACTAATTAAATATTCAGCGCGCGTAAGAGAAAAGGAAAATAACCGACTAGAAGCTTCTTCCAACGCCTTTTTTTCTTCACCTAAATTCGTAAGGAGAGACATACAGATTTCTGTATGTCTGACCCGTGCGGGATTGCATTTATTTTTCTTTCTGTTTATTATATTTTTGGAAATGCTCATTTATTTATATGTTCCCATGTTTAATGCTACTATTAAATATCATTTAGTCAAAAAAGTTGGATGGATTCTCAAAAACCTAAAAAAAGTTTTAAAATTAAACAACGTTTTTAAAGGGAAGAAGCTTCTAGTCGTTGAAATTCAGAAAAGACACGCAACCTCACCTCTTCGATTCTTTTTATTTGGAGCTTGAATTTTTTGTATTTGGGTCTGTTTTCAACGACTAGTTTACTAGTCTAGCTAATGACCAGTCCGGTGCGCCCGGTGTTTCTAAATTTTTTGTTTCACAAATGTCCGGCGTCCAGAATTCCCTGTATGCAACACCGGACTGACACCAGACTTGTTACGTCCGGTGTAGCGAAAGGATACTTTTTGCCACCGGACAAATACACCGGACAGTCCGGTGCGTCGGCAGGGTCCTGCATGGCTTTATCATTGTTTTTATGGCTGGACTAAATAATTATTCAACAGGACATCCTCTTTGAAAAAAGGTCTATGTACATGTACACATGTGTTGTGTAAACTTGTCACTATTGTATTGTTGTAAAGGAAAAGATAAAAGAGGTAAGACTAGCATAGTTTTTAATCCTGATGAGAGTGTGAAGTTTAGAACTGGGCCTTCCTTAGACTACTAGTGTGACTTTTGTGAAATTTTTATGATAAGATGGTTTCTTCGAAAACTTTTTAAGTTAAAACCTGACAAACCCATAGAATATAACTAACTACTTACTAATTATACCGAACATTCTAACATTTTCAAGCAGAGGTATAAAACTTTAAATTTTTTTTAGTTCTCAGATTTTCGCTTTTCGCAACAACTTGCGCCATTTTGTTGATGTTTACATGATTTCGCGCCATAAGTTAGACTCTCCGCCACAGTTGTTTTAATTGTACAGAATTGCAATCATTTTAATAATCCAATCCTGGAGGATGTCTCAACCGATGTAAATCTAATTTACTAAAAAATTATGAATTTTTTTAAAATGTTATACCTTGAGATCGAGATTTTATTTCCAAATTACTAACACATAACAAAGAAAGTATAAACGGTGGAGTTCTTCTCCATTTCAGTGCCAATTCGTCCACATTCCTTCTGCGCATGTGTGCGAGGGTCTTCGCACTTTCCTCTTTCATTTCACTCACGTTTGTCGTAGAAAGTCACTGGAGGCAGAGATCTTCCAAGCCAATTAGGCTACCTTGTACCTCTTTTTTACTTAGTTTTATATCATAATAAATAAAAATGATCAACACTGTTCGATTGGCTCCACTCATGAGGCAAGCTGTAAGTATGATTTACTCCAACTTAGATGTCAAGTATCTGTAAACATGCACCTGATTTCAATATGGTTACAGGAGGATTTCTAAACAAACTCTGTATTGTTTTTGTTATCAGCAAAATTTACCAGAAGAGTATGAGATTTATGGATTTTCTATTAGTATTTCATAAACTATCTGGGTTGCTTTTGCTCAATTTTGCTCAATTGCTTAGGTTGCACCATTTGTAATTAGGTTTCTAAACTTGGTGTCCCTTCCTTCGGGTAAATATATGTTTTGAATTTGAATTGAATTGAATTTGAAGAGCTCTATCACGTGATATATAGGTTTTTTTTTGTTATTGAAGACCCACAGAAATCATGACTTTTTGGTCTTAAGATTGCCTGAAAAAGCAAAAAAATGCAAATTACTCTTGGCGGCAATCACAAATATTTTCATTTTGCGTCCTCGTTGGTAGCGACTCCAGAAGTCATGCAACTTTCGTTGACGTCAAACCAAATGTTTCATTTTTCCGTGAACTTTGAACCCTTGGAACTTTTATTCAATGTATGCTAAAGCGTTCCGGTTTTTACTAAATGAAAGCCCGTGATCTTAGCTTTCCAGCGGTATATAACACTGTGGACACGGGCTAGACGGCAAATTGGTAAAATGCCGAACGTTTTGCAACATTTTGAAAATTGTTTGCTGACGGGAGAAAAAAAATTTACAACTATCGAAGAACAAATGTGTCTGGAAACAGAGGAAAATGTATTTGGAGGCTGAAACTTTGTATGTTTATCAGAAAAAGGGTGAGGAATTCAAAAATCACAATCGCTGCTAATTCTAGTTCTTTCATTTTCATGCAGTTTTTTTAACTTTTTTGCTTCTTTAGCATGGGAATGTCCCAAAAAAAAAGTTTTTTTTTCTGCCGAAATGGATTTTCTTTTCATTTGGGGTTTCTCCTTTCAGAAAAACTTATTCTTTACTCATAAGTTTTTGTTCCTCCATTTCCAGAGGCCCCTTGAAAATGGGTCCTACCACCTTTTTTGACTCATTTCAACCTTTTCCAAGCTATTTTCTTCAAAAACAAAAATAAAACAAAAATAAAACAATGCAATGTCTTCTTTTTTTCAAAAAAAGATATATCTTTCGTTATTTTGATTTAAATATACTAAATATTTTACAAATATTTTTATATAATAATAATTTAACACCATCAAAGAATTCTCCCTCCAAATTTGAGGTAGAACTATATATAACATCATGGGGTTTTGTGAATGTGCTGGAAAGATATTGGTTCTTGAAAGGTCAATAAATGGCCCATTTTGGATTAAAATTTGATGAAACAATGAAAATCACAAATATGAATAATATATTATTCTCATCGTATTTCAACATATTGCCACCAAAACAATTATTAAATTACTAAATAAAATCATATACTGAAAAATTAGTACTGTTTAAACAATATGGACATTTTTTGAAAAAAATGAGAATGAAACATTTTTGAAAAAAAATCTGTTAGTATTTTTCCTTTGGCTATTTCTAAGGTATGACTAAGTCTAAAATTAAATTTTAGCAGCTAAATATTACCAGATGACTTGTTTGAACATGTCATATAAACATCAAGTTGATTGATGAACAAGTTTTGGAGAAAAGATGATTTTAAAACGCCAACCTGGATTTTCCGTCACGGCGCAACGCAAACTTTAAAGTACACTAAAAAATTACCTTGGTGTTTTAGAGTGAATTCTTTTAGTGATTCTCAACAGTCCTATAAGTCTAATATTTTAAACATTTAAAAACTGAAAAATTTCTGCTTTGTTCAATTTTATTTAGAAATTATGATTTTCCGTCACGGCGCAACGGAATTTTAGACCCCCAAAAAACTCCATTGGACATCTGAAATGGCTTAATTTCTTCAGTAACTTCAAAATTATCAATATTTAAAAACATTTGGTAAGGTAAACTACTTTGTAGCCTTTATATACCCATTTTGTAAAAAATCTTAATTTTTGTGAGCTTTCCAGGGATTTTAGCCTGGAAATCGGAAATCTGGTCATAACTTTTCGATGGAGCATGTTCCTGCTCAGATTTTTTCACATATTGTTCATGAAATGATATTCTTTATGTCTATATAAAAATTTTTGACATTCTGAAAACTTCATTTTTTGCCATTTTTCAGATTTTTTGGGACGAGCTTTTTGCTTATTGCTAAATCAGATCTTTTTACCCTACCCACCATCCAAAGGGCTTATGGTGCGTTCAGCTTATCTACTCCTCGACGGGTGCGACGACAGGCGTCAGCTAGTTTATATCCTATTTTTATCCTAGACCAGCTTTGCATATTTATGTTTGTATTTCAGAAGTAAATAGGTGTAAATAAGATCATTTTCTTCGTTTGCTCAAAAATTTAATCTCTACAATTGGAACTTGAAAGGTTCTCAGGCCATCATCATGGAAGCTTTAAAGTTTTTTTAAATTTTTTTTGCTGATAAATGGGAGCAGTTTTTTTTTATGTATAGACAAATTTTATCAAACGATACCTTCGTAACTGGGTATTTTATATTCACCTTTTCATATTTCTGTTTATTAAATTGATTGATCCATCCAAAAAGGTTTATGGTGATAGTATAGTTTGGTTACAATGAAATTTTAAAGTCCTTATTTCAAATTTACCTTCTTCAACGATATGGAAATGAGATTAGTTTATTTAGTTCAAAATAAAAGTAATGGTATTATCAAAAGATAAGGATTGACATCAACATTTGCAAGAAATCACCTATTTAGGACGCTTAGAAGGCAAAAATTTTCTTTGTCGCCGAACCATTGAAACTCAATTTTTAAGACCAAAACAGTGGTAAGGAAAAGTGCTTGGAAATTACCCTGTTTGAGCCTCGAATTGTTCTTATCCTGTTCTTATTTATACAGAGTGTCTTCGGGACCTTGAAAACCTTGAGTTGGGCCAACTGTTATGATCGCCATTCCTCCAAGAAGACCCCTCGCTCTAAGCTTGGATTTTGTGGGAAAAGGCTTGAAAACAACTATCAATGTCAGCAGCTTAAAGTAGAGAACCGCTTCTCAATAGTGTTTAGATCATTAGTGCATGCCTGAAATTAGCTTTAATTACAAAGTTGAATTTGATTTTGAAAACTGTATTGAGGGCAACCTGACAGCTTATACTTCACATTTTATAATATTGCAATAATCCATCCTGATGGAAATGTGCTGCCCGTAGGATTGAAATTCACGAACGTTTATTTATTTGCAAAACATTCTTGACAAAATGGTCAATATGTGAAACTTCTGAATATAAACTTCTGATACACTTTGCTTGATTTACTTTCACTATCAATCGTAATTCATTTTTTGTGGGAAAAGCCAATATCAAATATAACTGATTATTTCAAAAATATATTTCAAACCCAAAAAATTTAAAAATCCATAACTCGTAGTTTCATGCTCTAAGCAATCATCAGATGTAACTAAAAATTAAAAAGCTGTGTGAAAACATATGTTACAAAATTGGTAAAATGCTGATTAAAAAGTCGTAAAAAAGTGATAAAATCGTAAAACTATGAATTGTCACGAGGGACATCAAATGTGTCCAGAGGGACGTCTTTAAAGTTTTTTTAAAAAGAATTTGCTCATATGACGGCACGTGGAGATTAGTTCGGTTCTTTTGTTTATAAGTTTGTCTTTGGAAGTAATTATGCGGTACTTTTCGGTCATGCAAAGGTTGCACGATTTGGGTGATTGATGACTTTCCAGGATAACAGGGCGAAATGTTTTTGCGCTGTAGTTTGTTTGTGTTGGTTCCATCTCGTTTTGAAGGTATTTTCGGTAAGGCTGATGTAGTTGACACCCCCGTTGTCTGGGGAGGATTTTACCGTGCATTGGTATATTAAATGCCTATCCAGACAGTTTCCGTTTAGAGGACATTCATTTTTTTTATTTTTTTTTTTTTTATCGAGCACTCTTTGAATATGATTTCACCTTATTTGATTAACTGATTATTTCTAAAGTTTCTACTCGGAGTGGTACCACAATTTGTCCACTCTTTAATCAAAATCATAAAAATGTTCATCAGGGCTACTTTTTTAACAACATTAGCTTGCAGCTTGTAAATTTGTTGTAGTTAACACAAAGTAGTTTAAACTAAAAGTTTGGTGTATTTGATATCTGGATAACCCAGTCTCACCAAAAGATTAAATGTAAATACATTTAGATACATCTCTTTTAATTGCAAAATTGCAAAGACCATCAATATTCAGATTCTTATCAAGCATATTACATTTGCCAACAGCTATCTAACTGGTCAGCCTCTACTGACGTGTCTGTATCATCATTAAAAGATCAACACATTTAAAAAATAAGGAGACTTTAATTGGGGTTCTGGTCCTTCTGCACGCTATGTCATCGTAACATAAATTTTCGTACATAGTTGAGTGACCACAGCTAATTTCATACTGGTAAAGGAAATCAATGTTGTCATAATCTACAATCCCTGGACAGTCATAAAATTACATTCTTTCTTATTTTAGGCCAGAGTCACAATGCAACAAAGCAAACAAGGAGCTGGTATGTAATTATTTATGTTGTTGTACCAATATCAACTTTAACAAGACTAACAAGATTTAACAGTAAATGGAATGTCGAATGCCTTCTATAACAGATATGCAAAATAGATACAATGGAAGGTTAGGGATAGCAGGTCAACTTTGAAAACCCCAACCCCAAAACATGATTGCTAGCAGATTGACAAATATGAATGGGCTCTTCCAGAAAATGTCTGTACATGGAGGTGGAGGATATAGTATCTGGGGGTAGTAAAAAACCTTCAAGATTTGACACCCCCCCCATATTCAAATTTTTCTTGAAAAGCCCAATGGTTTCAATCGTAATATAAATTAAAACAATTCATCAATGCAAGGTTGTGTCTTCTAAACGTGAACTGATAGTATGTGCTGAATAAACAAGTTTCTTTTATATATTTTTGTTTGTTTTAGCTTTGGCAAGAATGCAACCTGCTGTAAGTTATACATTTTTATTCTGATTGGTAATTTAATCATCTATATCAATTATGGGGCCTTGAGGTGGTAAAAAGTTTCCCTACAAAACAAGGGTCGACTAAAATATTACATTTTTCAAATGAGCCTAGGAATGTTACAAGAGTAAAGTTGGGCTAGTTTGGTCAGCCTGTTAAGATATTGTGCAATGACGATTAGATGTAGGGCAGCTCAGTGTAGATTACATTTTCTATTTTAGATTACCCAAGGACTACACACAAGTTCGGCAAATCGTGATATCGAACAAGCCGCTAAATTTATTGGAGCTGGTGCTGCCACCGTAGGATGTGCTGGTACACGTTTTTTTTTTTTTAAGAAACACACTTTTAAGAAACATGAGGCTCAGAATGCCTAAAAATTAAGAAACATCTAAGAAACATGCTAAGGCTGAGAATGACAAAATAACATTTTTTAATTCGGTTGTTTTTAAGAACCTTCCAATCCAGCCTTCAATATGGCTGATTATGGTCAAAAAGTTTAGAAACATGTAAGAAACATTTAAGGCTCAAAAGGCCGATTTCTTAAGAAACATTGAGGCTGCTTGGTAAAACTAGTTTCTTAAAAAAAAAAAAACGTGTAAGTGTACTTTGAAGAAAAAGTTTCTATTTCTTTTGAGGCTGGACTTCAAAAAATGCCGGTTTGCCCTCATTTTAAGTCCAGCCTTGAAAGGTTTTATCCAAGGGGCCGTCCACATAGTACGTATGCACTAAGGGGAGGGGGTCTTCTCAAAAGCGTATGCTTGCATGCAGGGGGAGGGGAGGGGTCAAAGGAAAGTGTACGTACACAGAAATTTTTCTCATAGCCCTTTTTTGCTTGTAGAATCTCTTAAAAGAGAAAAAAGTTATTGTTCGTTATGAAAAGCAATCTTTCTCTTACGCTTCTTATACGCATTGAGGAAAAGAAAAAGTTTCATGTATGAAATAAAGGTCCCAAACAAACGATTTGAATTCGAAATTTTCTTCAACTGAGGGGGGGGGGGAATGAAAAAGTACGTACTTACCAGGAGGGGGTATAGCCATTTACGTACGCTTGCGTACAGGGAGATGGCCCATAGTTCGTACGCACTAAAATGTCGAAAATAGAGTACCCCCTTCCCCTTGAATTCAAAGCGTTTGGTTCGGACCTTTATTTCACACATGAAACTTAAACTCAATGTTCATTAAGAAACTTTTTCTTTTCCTTGATGCGTATAAGAAGCGTAAAAGTCCAGAAGAAAACAAGCAAAGAAGGGCTATGAAAACATTTTTCTCTGCGTACGTACATTTTCCCTTAACCCCTCCCCCTCTACGCAAGCATGCGCTTTTGAGAAGGCTCCTCCTCCTCCCCCCCCCCTTAGTGCGTACGTACTATGTGGACGGCCCCATGTGGACAGCCCTCAAGTATAAGATTTCTTTTGGATTCAATTTTTGCAGTAAACATTCTTAGTGATCTCACAAATTTAAATCTCTGAAAAATTAATCTGATTTAAAGTTTTGAATAAATGTTTTGATTTTCCTATACTTGAATTCATTGCACTAGATGTAAAAAAGTCATTGTTTTCCCCATTCTTTCAGGATCTGGTGCTGGTATCGGAACAGTTTTCGGAAGTTTGATCATCGGTTATGCTCGCAACCCATCTCTAAAACCACAACTTTTCTCATATGCCATCTTAGGATTTGCTTTATCTGAAGCTATGGGACTGTTCTCCCTTATGATGTCATTTTTGATCTTATTCGGTTTGTAAATGCTAATGATTTGTAAATTGGTTAAATAGTACTACTTTCACCCACAAATAAATTGAAAATTCCCAATTTATATATTACCTTGTCAGTCGTTACTGTTTTATTGCCTCCCTTTACATCACAATCATAAATTTTCGCAAAGCATTGTGCGTTACCTACCTCAAGGAATTAATTTTGTCGAGCAGAGACCTACTAGTAGGGGGAAATTTTTTTTAGGTCGCTCGATTGTTTTGGTCAAAGCACTTGTTAAACATTTTTGGAAAGCTAAGGGGTAGGGGAATCAAAATAACTTAGTTTCCAATTTTAGGCAAAAATTATAGGGTCAAAAATTAATGAACATTTTAGCTCGAGAAAACGGAGACCTGTTGTATATTTTTGGAATAATTAAGAATAAAAGATATATTGTGAGGAGTCTGCTAAATCACGTGCCCTATTTTTTCACGTGTTCTGAATTTTTCACATTTACTATTTTTTTCAAGGAAAAATCAAACATCCGATATCACGTGAAAATTGGCAAAAATCAAGATTGTCTCGTACAACTTTTCGGGAATGGTTTACCCCTTTTTCATGTGCCCTTAAATTTTCACGTAGCTTTTTGTTTTTCACTTGTCCTAAATTCTTCGGTGTAAGCAGGATTTTGCAAACTGAGCGGAGTACACGTTTTTTTTTTTAAGAAACTAGTTTCACCAAGCAGCCTCAATGTTTCTTAAGAAATCGGCCTTTTGAGCCTTAAATGTTTCTTACATGTTTCTAAACTTTTTAACATAATCAGCCTCATGGAAGGCTGGATTGGAAGGTTCTTAAAAAAAACGAGTTAAAAAATCTTATTTTCTCATTCTCAGCCTCAGCATGTTTCTTAGATTTTTCTTAGTTTTTAGGCATTCTGAGCCTCATGTTTCTTAAAAAAAAAAACGTGTATTACACTTGCACCTTTACTTTACTTTAAATTGCATTTTAACGCACAAAATTCTCGAGTTTCAAATTAAAATTAAAAATGCGAGTTGCAAATTTAGTATAAAGTGATACTTTTTATATAAGAACAAATATCATTGTCATTATTTTTCAAAGCTATATGCTTTTATTAAAAATAAAAAAAAAAAAGAAATCAGTAAAAAGCGAGCAAAAATGTAGTCTAGCATGCTAGACGACTTAACTCAGTAAAAAATAGGAAGTAGAAAACTTGACAGGAGCATCAATATAGTCGTCTAGAATATTTTGTGCACAACAAACTTTTCATAAAAATTCTCTTTTTTCATGTTTTTGGATAACATTTTCAGGGGGTCTTGTTGGTTTGTTTTTTTTTGTTTTTTTTTTCTTTCACTTAGAAATTCTCATTGGCTGAAATTTTTATTTGTTTATATATTTTGTTGTATATGATTGTTTTCTCACCCCGCAGAAATCTGCGGGCCCTGCTGGAACTCCCGTAAGCTACGGAAACCACCTTAGCCCAGTCGTTTATTTTAACCATATCCCGACATAAAAATTTCCCGCTTTCAACAAAAACGTTATAAACGACTGGATTCCCAGTCTAGCAAAAATGGTACTTGAGTTTTTCGATAAATCAAATGCATCCGAATTGTATGTTCCACGCAGATGTAACGTTTCTGCATTTTTTCGCAAATATTATTTTTTGAGCTGAGTTCTGATTGCTAAAAACTTAAAGTAGAGAATTTACGTCATTTGAATTTAAACTTTGCTTTCGCCGCTAGGCGCACGTGGTGGTCAACGGTTATAGCTGTAAAAATTGTAGTCGAAACAAGGGGCAATTATCTTGTCACTAGCGAGTACTTGTCAACATCAAGGATTTATTATACACTGGATTTAAAAGTAACAGATTTTTTCCGATTTCTTGTGTACTAGCTATGTCCGCAGTAATGATATTATTGTTCACTCTCCTTCCCTCGTTAAATGATTTTTCGAAGCATTTTTAACCGGAAATTTTCAAACTTCAACCTCAAAAAAACCACCTTGCCATCACGTGCCTCCAAAGGATTTTCCTACCACAGTGGAGCCAAGACACTCAAGTCTTATTTATGTTAATTTCAGCTCTTCTTGGAAAGATATTTCCAATTTTAAAATTTTGTGTCACTATAAGCATTTTGTCTGAATTTCTTGTCTAATGATGTTTTTCTCACATTAGATTTCACAAATGTATCCGGCTTGAAATGCTAGCCTTACTTTCAAACTTTTTTTCTGTAAATGTACAAAAAGAAAGAGCTAGAGAACTTTTTAAAAATAAGACTGATAAACATTTTTTTAAATCAGACATCTTCGAGCCGCCATGACAGTTGTCCTTTGCGGACAAAGCTAGAACATCAATTGTTTTCTGAAACAAAGGAAATACAATGATTGCTCTCCATCGTTTTATGAGTCGTTTATCCTGTGTATAATAAATCTTTGTCAACATCATTCGCTGACACTTTTTCTCTCACTCTTTCTCTTTACCACAGATCTGTACCAGTGCTTTTATCGAAAAGTGGAGCCTAGGTTTGGAAGAATTTCCTACCAAAGTCACGTGACTAAAATATGCAATTTCACCGGTTTGAGAGGTGTGAAATAGCGTTTGCCACCTACTTTTTTTGATCTCGCGCTCCGAAAACAATTAAAATGCTAGATCCTATCCATCGGCACGAAATTTAAAAAGTCAAATTTTTGCTTCACTTTTTTTTTGCTGGAGAAAGCTTAAAGTTGCCTATCTAGCCCTTCGGGCTTTACAGATATCTGTGCTCTTTGTCACGACTGCAACGGCTACAATCTTTCAAGAAATATATTGAGAATTCCGGTTATTTTGACGTTTTTCGAGATTTAAAGTTCGGTCGAAAAAAGCCGATTTTGGGCTATCTCTTTAATTTAATCGAATATTTCAATTTGAGACGGGTAGGCAGACTTCTAGGCTATATTCAGAGCCTCACTGGACCATTTTTGAACTTTTGGATCCTCAGATCCTAAAGTCCTAAGTCTTAAGTCTAGCGTTAAAACTCAGAGTTAAAACTCTACCCTTCGAACCTACTTTAGAGCACTTACAAATCGATTGTGGTTTCAAAACACCCCGGTGGATTTCCCTTTTGTCTCAAATATTTCTTGAAGGATTGTAGGTGGAAACATTTGAGTTCACACCGAGATCGTTGTCGTAGCAGCTAGTTTTTCGTTCGGAATTGTTTTCAGGTTGTCGAACAGAAATAGTCAGAATAATAAGAAGTGGTCAGATATTTAGTCCAGACAAGTGGTAGCTGTAATTCCTTCCTATTTTCCACTCCTACTTATCTTACTCAAAGGGTTCAAAACACATTGAAAAACACATATTTGTTTTCTCTGAGCATTTGGTCTTTGGCTGGCGTGAACAGTGTACAGTATATTACATATCTTACTTCCTACCTAGGTGTTAGCCTGGTTGCAACATTGTGAGACGTACTTCTCTTTGTCGTGTTCTCAAGGTTGACGAATCAGACTAACTTTCGGATAGGGCTGAATAGGGGCCCCGAAGGCTAGATGGGCCCCAATTCCTCATGGACTAAACCCTCAGTCTCTTCCCGAACTACGGAAGTACATACCGAGTATGAGTATTTTGACAGGGAGAACCTTTGAGCTACCGTTTATCCGAAAGCCAGCAATAAAGTAAAAATATTAATACAATTCAAAAACATTTATCTTTGTCGTTTGTTTGTTGTCTTTTCCTTAGCGCCACTGAACTTTCCGTTCGACCCGATTGACACGCTCTAACCATCGTTTTTTCTTCTTTTGAAGTCTCGATTGACCAGTGATACCGGAAAAATAATGTTTAAAGCTTGCATTAGATTAATTTTTTTTTTTTTTTTTTTTTTTTTTTTGATGATGAAAACTGCACAGATGTTCAAGTGAGCCGAGGGCGATAATGAAAAATGCTACCATTTTTATTTACACACGCTACACATGACAAACTCGTTCCCAAACCGTAAGGAAATCCGTTTCCAACTCCCTTCGTCCGTCGGAAACTTCATGGTATGTAGTGTATAATATAAAGGGAAACTTAAATTACGATAATAAATATCAATTTATGCTGTTAGATTAGAAAGTTATACTTATACACCGTTGGAAAGATACTTCCAAGGAGATTGAAAAAATGAAGAAGAAAAAATTTTTTTCTTCTGGTTCAAAAGTCATGACACCAGGCTATTTAGAAAATTTGAACCATGCTGATAAAATTTGTGTTAAGAATTTTCGTACATATCTTACATTCTTAGAAAACAAGTTACAGCACTGTAAAGTTTCTGCTCTTTTTTTGCTCTTTTTGGTCATTTTTACTTTTAGGCCTACTTCAAATGGCTGTAACTTTTTATCAAAGAAAGATACGCAAGATCTGAGCACAGATTTTAAATCAGCAAGGTTTTCAAACATTTTAAAATCCTATATCCTTTAGATTATGCGCGTTGGAAATATCTTTTCAACACGGTGTATAACTTTCTAATATAGCATATAGCATGAATGGATGCTGAAAAAATGCCCAAAAACTAAAGTGTCCTAAAATGACTTTAGATAGAACATTTGCACTTGTGTATATCTAAATAGAATTGAAAAGTAAAATATTTTCACCTTACAACATGGCCACGTAGCCCGGGGGGTACTTAGGCAAAATGGGTGCCGGGTATGTGCGAGCCATAAGGGTACCTTTTCTCATTCCTCAAAAGTCTCTCAAAGGGGTACAAATTCAAAAGTTAGTCGCTGAAAGGGTCCCAAAATCACGAAAATCAAAAATTTCTCTCTCAAAGGGTCACGATTTCCAAAAATTTTAACCAAAATTTGGTGAAAATCAAACCAAAATTTGGAAAAAATGGACCAAGATTTAGGAAAGTCTCTCAAAGGGTCCCAAAATCACCAAAATTTTGTCTCTCAAAGGGTCGATTTTCGATTTTCGGCTCGGACATACCCGTCACCTCACAAACCTAGTACCCCCCCCCTTGGGCAACGTAGCATCGGATATCAAATGGCTTAAGGCCACCTTCTTCTTTTTTCTTATCTTCGGATCGCTTATAGTCTCGAGGGCTCAGTCAGTAACAGTTAGGGTGAGTGTTGGGCTTGAGGAGTTATAATAGAGGCACTCCTACCACTCAGTGACTACACATAGGGTTGTGCAGCAGCCCTTTGAGTTTGAGGATGAGGATCCTAAATATGTAGTGTTACAAAATACAGGCTGTTTGTAGGAAAAAAATAAGATCTAGCTAAAACTTACTCCAGACCTTCTCTATAGGATGCTTATACCTCAGGAAAAAATCCCCTAAGACCCCTACATCCCTTTTTGGGCAATTTCTATTTTCCCCAGGCAAAATCCTATGGGGGAAATTTTTTGAAAATTTCAAACTTATTTCCAGACAATATCATGTATACCATTCGAAATCTCTCGAAAGACTATATAGAAGACTTTTAAACGGTTATAGCCGATTTTCTTACCTAACTCGAGATATTTCATGCGCAAGTTCCACTTTTCGCCACATTTTGGTCTAAAATTGACCATAAATAGCATCTTCTGCGTGAATTATCTTTAAAATGTGCGTCGATGGCTCAACTGATTATAAGCTCTGGCTTCCGATGAGAATAAAGGTCTTTCTTTGGTGGTTTGAATCCCGATGCGATGATATGCTGGTATGATTGGTCGAAATATGATACAGATTTTAAAACTCAGTCAGAAATGAGCCCGGAAATAAAAAACTAAGACAGCTAGAAAAAGATAGGATCATAGATAGGAAATGAAAAAGGTGACGATTGTCCATCCGATATAACTTCTTCTGTACTCTGCATCCTGTGCATCCCACATAGCAACCAATTTAAATCAAAATCGTGCGAGTTATATTTCTGTTATTTAGGAATAGTTTTGTTCATGAAATTTCTCCTTTAATTCCCGAGTTTAATTCACATATTTTTCCAGTGAGGTGAAATTTTAATGGTGCTTAGACAAAGGATACTATGATAATGCCTTGAACTAAACTTGTCTATAATAGCCATAATGTTGCTAATGAGCTTGCCGCCATCGTGGAAGTGATTAATTTTTAGAACACAGTTAAAATATTTTACGTTCGTTCGTTCGTTCGTTCGTTCGTTCGTTCGTTCGTTCGTTCGTTCGTTCGTTCGTTCGTTCGTTCGTTCGTTCGTTCGTTCGTTCGTTCGTTCGTTCGTTCGTTCGTTCGTTCGTTCGTTCGTTCGTTCGTTCGTTCGTTCGTTCGTTCGTTCGTTCGTTCGTTCGTTCGTTCGTTCGTTCGTTGTTCGTTCGTTCGTTCGTTCGTTCGTTCGTTCGTTCGTTCGTTCGTTCGTTCGTTCGTTCGTTCGTTCGTTCGTTCGTTTCTTCTGAAACGCTCTACATGACTGAAGTTGGGAATATTTTCAAATCTGAAAGTGTACTAGATTAATAAGTTTTGCCAAACCGAGTCAAAGATTTTGCAGTGGGAGGCAAATCCAAGCCCTTGTTTTCATTCGGGTTATCATGGTAATCACGATGTTTGCATGGTGCTTTCAAGACCTGAAGGATTAAATGAACTTAAGTCATTTCCGCTCAAAAATTATCTTTCTCCAAAGTCCCTCAAATTGGCTCATAAATCAGCAGATTGTCTCACGCTTGGTCGGTAATATTCTGAGATAATCTGAAGCATCAATTTCCTTTAACACTTCAAATTGGCCTAAGGGGTATTAGTGTAAGTGGAACACTCTCAAAGTAAGTAAGCATTTACGCAAATGGTAAAATGAAATTTAGGCCAATAAACTGAAAAGTGGGGGAGAGTTATGGTATTTATTCAAAAATCTTGTTTTAATGTCGATAGTACGCTCTCCTTCGCATAACGCAATTATTAAATAATCGAATCAAAATGTTTTTGATTAGGACGTGCTGAATTTGTTTATTTGCAAGTCCACTTAGTTTCATTCAAGTTATTTTGATTGTAAGTGGGATGAGCAATACATTTCTGGGATGGATGAGTTGATCCTGTGCTAGATTCACTTGAAAATGCAGTATGAAACCACTAGAAATGAACGTGCTATATTCAGCAGCGCGGTGGGTCGACCGCGAAAGCGAACATACGAAAATGTTTGGGTATTTTTTTTTATCAAACTGTTAATTTTAAGGTATATGAAAAGGTAAAGGGGCGCCGAAATTAGTTATCAGAGGCGCCTTTTTGCACCCCTTGTCTTTCAGCGCCCCTAAAATAATAAAACGGCCACTGGGGACACCACCTGCGACCAAGCTACTGGCTGTACTATTGAGAGATCCTATGATATTTTAGCCTTTCGTGTTTTTTACTACGTTTTCTATGGCTTTAAGTCGGCACAGAATTTATCCGTGTTTAATTGGATATAAAATCTACATTATCATTGAAAAAAAGGACTTGCGGGTGATCATTTCTTCCCTGACTAAGGTATTGTAACAGATCAACAGTCCATCGCCACCATCACCCATCAAATATCCAAAAACTCATTTTACCGTCGCACCAAAGGATTACCAGCATCAGAACACCGACACTCATCAAAACTCGTATACTTATCAGATCATGGCACGAATTAGTCAAATTTTTTCTTTCCAAGAAATATAATCTACACTATGAAGATTGAAGGAGGGTACAAGGAGGACTTGAAATAATTCACATCAATCACAGAGCCAAACTGTCACAAACATTGCCAATTTCTCGTGCATCAAGAGTAGAGTGATGTCAAATGCTTCTTAACCTAAATCAAGCTGTTGAAAATAGCCTAAATAACAACCTTGTTCCCAACGTATTACATTACCAGCTTTTTACGACGTGTACTGACGAACACTGGAAAAAATTCTCTGGCCAACATAAGAAACATTTAAATACACGTGGACGATGTTGAAAAAAAATTATCGTGAAAATATTTGAAACTTTTTCGTAGTTACGTTATATCATACGTTATTGGCACTAATATCAGATTTTGTTTGGAATACCTACAACACTTAAAGGTCAATCAGCATTTAGGCTGCTGTCCAAGTCAAAAATTGAATTGTACTTTAAAAGCTCTTCACACTGCTTTCGATATATGCTTATACTGTTCATACCTCTCTGTATTTCTAAAATTCTTTGAATTTCGACTTTGAATACATGAAAGTTTTACATAACCTACTCATAATATTTGATGCCATGTGATTTTTCTTGCCTGGGAAAGGTTACAGATTCAAAGTCCTTAAAAGAAGCAAACACAATAATCCAACGAAGAAACCCCTAAAAATCAAAGTACGTGTTGGAATAGGGAAAAAATTAAGTTAGTATTTCTTGTCCATCGTCTATTTTTGAAGATGTTTTAATGGAATTTTTTAAGTACATTTTCTCAGGTATTGAAGGAAATTTATTCATCTTTCGATGAAGTAGATGGAGGTATAAATAAGCTTATTTCTCCTATTTTAATACTCTTACTTAACACCAAAATCTCATAGCATGGATCCTCTTACACACAAAAGAAATGTTATTTGACGTTTATGTATTTTTTGATGAAGGACTTTTTGGCATGAATTTTCCCATGAATTTTTTTGAAAAAAATTCGATCATGGATTAACCCTTTGAGTGCCAGGGTCCTTTTTTCTAAGTTTTTTTTAAAAAATCGCTAGTTCAAACTTTAAGGGCTTATATCTCCTGATCTAGAAGGAATTAGAAGCTCGTATATAGCTCGTTGGATAGCTTAGAGTCTCTTCTTTCTTTTGGGCGCCTTCGGCGCCGCCCGATTTAGGAAGGGCGTGGTGGGCGGCGGCCAAGGGGGGGGGGTAGGTTAGGGAATTAAAGCAGTCAGGCCCGCTGCGCGGACCTGACTGAACGGATGAAAAGGTGCCCAGTTGTAAAATTTCAAATCAATTCACTAGAAGACAGTATAAAGTAAAACAGGGCCAAATTTGGAGGTTCTTGGATCACTCGTTGACCAAAAATAGTCAAAAAACGGTCAGAATCTCAAAAAAGTGAATTTTTGTCAATTTTTTGCATTTTTTTGACTTTTTTGCTTAAAATTTCGCTGGAAAGACTCACTTTTGAATTTTTTTTTTGCTTGACCATAAAGGACAATCTAATTCCTACGAGTTCGACCAAAAATAACGATTTCTAACTCAAACTGGGCATTACAGGAGGGCTTCGCCCTCCTATATAGCCCATGTCGTATATATACGACATCGGCACTTAAAGGGTTAAAAAAAAGGTGTTTTTAATTCTAAATAACATTGCAGAGAATTTGTGCATTTGAGTGCTCAACGCCTGCGATGACTAAAAAGAGTGAATGATAAACTTTGTCTGTGGTTATTTGAGGAAAAAAAGAGATTCTTTTGAGAGAAGAGTGTACACGTTTTTTTTAAGAAACTTTTTTTTTAGTTTTACCAAACAGCCTCAATGTTTCTTAAGAAATCGGCCTTTTGAGCCTTAAATGTTTGTTACATGTTTCTAAACTTTTTGACATAATAAGCCTATTTTTCATGCAAAGAAAAAAACATTTGTTCTGATTGGAAGTTTCTTAAAAAAAACGAATTAAAAATGTTATTTTCTCATTCTCAGCCTCAGCATGTTTCTTAGATGTTTCTTAGTTTTTAGGCATTCTGAGCCTCATGTTTCTTAAAAGTGTGTTTCTTAAGAAAAACGTGTATTCGAAAGATTTCTACTTCAGTACATTACATAGAGGACAACAGGTCCAATATGTCACGTTTTTCTTGCCTGCCAAAACACAAATGTTGGAATGTTTTTTTAGCTGAAGTACCCACATTATTTAACTTTGCACACTATAAAAAGCAAGTTCCTGTGTAAAAAAGCACGACAGTCAGTATAGGACATATAGTATAGAAGGTATCTCAAAATCAAGGTCTTCAACATGAAACCGTTCAGTTTTATCATTTTTCTTCTGACAATCAACAAAGTAGCAGGATGGTCGAAGTTAGTCACTAAGTATTGCCCTACTCATTGTCAATGCAACCTGTTCAGAATTTTTTGTCAAAACAGAGCGCTTTCACAGGATGAGTTTGTCCGTTTGGGAAATGAATCGAACCATGTGGCAAGCGAAGTGGTTTTTCAACATCAAAACATTACAACACTCGACATGTGTATTTTCAAGAAGTTTACAAACTTACAGAAATTCATATTTACTCATTCCGCATTGAAAGAAATACCGAGGAATCTTGATTGCATCAAAGGACGTGGTGTGAGTGTGGTTCAAATCAACGATAACCAAATCACAGAGATTAAAAAGGACGATTTGAAAGGCTATGAACGTGTTATTAGACTATACCTGAATAACAACAAGATTAAAAATTTACGAGCCAACACTTTCAGTAAGTTGAAACAAGTCTTTCTCTTACAGCTTGATAGCAATGTTATTGAATCAATCGAGCCGGGAACTTTTAACGGGCTGAAAGACCTTCAAGCTTTGTACCTCGAATACAACCAGCTCACCACAATCACGAATAACGTTTTCCAAGCAATCAAGCGGATCGGACATTTATATCTAGACAATAACAAAATATCAATGCTAGCCGATCAAGCTTTTGCACACTTGCAAATGGTCACCTTGAGATTGCAAAACAACAGAATTGTAAACATCCCACCGGAAGTTTTCACAAACACTTCAATCGATACCGTCGTGTTAAGCAATAATCCTATACATTGCTCTTGCAAGACATTATTAACCTTCGAAAATGTTGGTTATACCACTGTGGCAACATGTACAACGCCAATAACTTTTAAAGGTAAAAGTGTATCAGAAGTCATCCGAATTGTTACAGACCCGTGCAACAAAAAACTCCATTGTCGAAATGAAGACCCCGTTATTGTAGAGACCTTGTACAAGAAATATAACAACGGAACAGTCATCTGTCCAACACAGCCTCCAGTACCAAATAAAAGCCAAGAAAAACTAAAGCTCGTCTTGTACACTTCAGTCGGCGTGTTAGTTCTAATTTCCTTATTGTCTTTCATCATTGGGTATAATTACAAGAAAAGGGTTACGGGAACAGCGCAAATTAACATGGACGTCAACCTTAACGGGTTCCAGACGGCGGACGGAACTTACGTACGTGACACGACACATTACGTGGAAACGTTAGATGAACCAAGTAAAGACGTCACAATCAAGAGCGTACGCCGTAAAATCAGTACGGCCATTTTCGGACCACCTAGAAAACAGTCTTTACCGAACACTGCTATTGTGAATGGGACGCCAGCTTCGAATGGCGTAGGCGGTTGCCCGCCAAGGCGTAAAAAGAACACTTTTCTTCCACAACCCAGTATCACAGAAGAAGAGAATGGAGCGAATCAAGGCTTCGAAAAAGACTGAACATTTCCAATAGTTGTCTTAAATTTTACAGTGTACAGATACTTTGGTAATATTCCTAGAGTTCAACTATCATAGCCGCAAAAGAAACTGTTGGATTCGCACAAGAAAAGCTCTTGCAAAGACTTGATGCAAGAGCTTTTCTTGTGCGAATCCAACAGTTTCTTTTGCGGCTAAAATATAACAAAAATCTCAAAGGTTTTAAATTCCGTTTTTTAAAACCCCTTTGCTTCACCCAGAACGCATGTGTTGAGTATATTTGTTGCACAATTACAGATTCATAAATGACGAATTAAATTTTATTTGTAAATATACATATGTGAATAGGATATAACTAAATTTCATATTATAAAATTTACATTGTCTTGTAAAAAATTCTTGACTTGACACAAAAATAAAGCAAAATTTAATCAAAAGAAATTTTACGATTTCTCATTAAAATTCCAAACCTTAGGGCGTGAATAATCTCTACAGCTAGAAAAACAAAATGGCTTAGCTTGGGATAGGTAGAACATTTTTTTTGGAATCTTGACATAAGGTATAAAATTGACATTCGATACTGAAAAATTCGACAAGTGGTGATTACTTGAACACCCCTACAAACTGTCACTGATCTGCAAACGCTTGTCAAGGTCTAAATAACCAAGAAAGTAAATAGAACTGAGACGGCCACTTGAAGAAATAGACGTGAAATGTCGAATACTTTCTTGTTTTGATTTGGTTATGAAAGCTTTGAACATGATATTTTGGTAGACCACCTAAATCGTATAATATGGATGGTTGGTTGGCTGACTGTACTTTATATAATTTCAATATCCCATTAACACATTGTGGTAGCCGGTGACAGATCATTTAGAGTTTCGACTAAAGGATGATGATGTTTTTAGAAAAATGTAAGAGCTAGATTAGACAAATAGCACCTTGCATTTGAATATAACACTCATGTCGCAAAGAAATTATTATTTGAGCATAAAGGGATCACCGAAACTAAAAAACTTTTGGAATCACATTCAAAAATCAAATACAGCCACATCGTTTCATGAAAATAATGAGAACCAAACTAGACAATAGTAAGAACCACCCTCAGCCTGGAATGAATAACTGAACCTTAAGCAAATTAAAGGGCAAAGTAGTATAAAATAGGATAACAGGGGCCTAATCTTATCCCAAATTTTAGCTCTAAATAAAAACAGGATAAGTCCCTAGAGTAAGAACACCCGAGCCTAAACAAAAAGTTACTGGTTTTTCCAAAAATGGAGTGTAGGGGAGATACGATAGGACTAGAACACATATCTTGGCAACATAACTCATATCAAATCAAGATTTCTGACCCTGAAGTAGTCACAAAAGACTGCCAAAAGATTCTAACGGAAGAACAAAATTGAATACAATTTCTGAGGCTCACTTAGCATTATTCTTAAGATTTCGCAAATTTGAGTCTTTTGATTCTTAAAAAAGATTCTAACTCTTAAGGAAAAAATATGTATCAAGAGTAGAACATCGGCTTAATACAAAACTTCTAAAGCTTTTAAATGATTAATCTTAGAACTAAAAAAGCCAAAGAAAAATGAAGTTCACATAATTTGTCCCTTCTGGTTTAATTCGGGGTCCAATTTACTGAAAAAAGGGTCATTAGAATGACGTCACCTTCTTGGGGTAAAACATGTCAACAGGAAGAGAGCACTCACTTCCTCCAAAATAACAACAAACAGAATCTAAAACTCAAAGCAAAACTATCAGGAGGAGAGTAAACACTGTCATCTTTACCAAAGAAGTAAGAACAGCTCTCCTCCATTGCTGGTGATCCGAATGCGGGGGACGGGATGGAGCCAAACCGCTTCAAACAACAACAAACAAATATCTCATTTGAGCATAGAACAGCAATTGTTAATTGTATCTGAATATCAGGTAGAAAAATATTCAGTACCCTAAAAAAAAAAACAAGTAAATTTAACTTCAGTAAGCAATTCTAAGTCCTTGACAAGGAGAACTTTCATCCCATATTTTGCAATTATATAACCTAATTTTTCAAAACAATTTAATTTGTAGGTCAAATTTGTTTTTGTTTTTGTTTGCCCTAAAAACCCTACTTTTCCCATTCGAAACTTGTTCAAACATTTGAAAATCTTTTCATTTTGTAAACATAGCACTTGGTATAGGTCAAGAGTGTTATCTTTGAATTGGGACAGGCTTTCGACTAGACTCGTGGGAAAATCTTACAGATTGATGAAATTTGTCAATCCTCCCTCAGAAAATAGATTTTCCTCTGAACTCCGAAGCTTGTCTAGACGAACTTTTCATTTGGCGAATGCTCAATTTTGTTAAAATTCGCCAAATTTAAACCCCGCTAAAATTTATCCACTTAAGGTAGTTCAAACACGTGGAAAAATCTATGTGTTTTTATAATAATGGACCACCACCAACCTCTTTGGCTTATACATGAGTCTGAATCGATTGATAGTGGTTTTCAAATATTTTAAACTTTGAAAGAGGGTCAAAAGCTTAATTTTAAACATTAACACCAAATTTTGTCACCTGGCCACCTTCCAGATGACGTCATCAGGTGGCTATGCAAAAATTAAATTTTTTAGAAATTTCGGGGTCTGATTGTACCAGCATAAAGAGCATTAAACTCTGATGAAAATTGAGGTATAAAACATGCTTTGAAAATGTTCTTATCGAAAGTTATGAAGGTTGAGAGTTTTGTGATGACGTCATCATAAGCCTTTCCAGGCGAAACTTAAAACCTCATAATTTTGGAATACCGTAGGCTGCTGGCATCCACCTGTAGTTTTGTAGAGTGATTCAGGTGATTCAGACTAGTATACCGTAGCATAATGCTCTACCCCGGGGGGGGGGGTACTAGGGTTGCGAACTGACGGAGGGGTGCCGCCCGACTTTCGAACTTTGGACCCTTACCGGGACTAAAAAGGAGAAAAGAAAGGAAAATTTTGGGAATTTTACGACCCTTAGCGGGACTAATTTGACCAATTTTGACCAAATTTCGATGTTTCAGGGGGTAAAAAGTTGAAATTTTCCTATTTTTCCGACCCTTACTGGGACTGAAATTTGATTTTCTGATTTTTCCGACCCTTAGCGGGACTTGGGAAGTCCAAAAAAGGTACCCTTAAGGGCGGCACATACCGTACCCTCCATCTACCTAAGTACCCCCCCCCCCCCGGGGCTCTACCTTTAAACTAAGTCTGCTCAAGACAAGCAAATTAACAAGCAAATTATGAGAAAAAGCTGACTTTGTCATGAATTCTTGACTTTTGGGATGTAAGGCGTGTAAGCACAAAGATACTGCAAATGGTGATAAAAGCATAAGATTTGGCTCAGATGATCCTTAAAGGGTCGTGGGTTCAATATCTGGTTGTCCTAAATATTATCCAAATAGTAGTTGGAGCCTTTCTGCTTAATGATTGGCAATTAAAGAGAAAGAACAGGAGTGCTGTCCCTTCCTTTGAGTAGACAGCTTCAGGTCGCCCCCGAATGCAGCCGCAAGACGTACGACTTATCTTAAAATTAAAACTTTCAACGAGAAAAAGATGATCATCATTGTAAATTCTTAAGATGTTGAAAATATCTAAAATTAATGACATTATTGCAAAAGAATTTAAATTTGTAAATATTTTCTCATAATACCAAACATTGATTCAATGAAGAGGCTACCATATTTATGAGTGCTTTGTGACGAAAGAAAATATCATTACAGCGAAACAAAAACTTTCAACATCTAAAATAGAGTAATGCTTCAAAAACTGACCTTTGTTCTTTAAGTACCCTTATCGAGATTTGACCAAAAATAAATTTTCGGGTAGGAGTATTTTTTAGAGTCCCATTATCATCAAAATAGAAAATACTTGATTAATAAGTAGCTTTCGTGTGGAAATACAGTTACATAAAATGATTCATTTGAGCAGAAATAGAATTCTTATCCGTGATAATTGAAGATTTTTCTTATGGATGATCATTGAGTTTCAAACCCGAAGGGCTAGAGCCGAGACTCCTGGATTGGAGATGAAACCATTTATTTCCCATCCAGAACGCCCACGCGTAGTTTTTACACAAACGCCAGATTGAAACTAAAATCTATCGCTAGATATAAAAGAATGTAGTCCTCCGAAACAAAGGAACCGCTGGATACAATTCGTCGTCATGATTACGGCGCGTTCTATGCGCGCTTTGGATGGGAAATAAGCAGCTTCAATTTCTCTTGCCTGAAAAGGGTTAAAGTTTTGTCCCTAGCCCTTCGGGCTTGAAACTCAATGGGGTTAATGCAGCTTCTTCGAAAGAAGCTAGGAGGAGCTTAAAGAAATGGCTTTAAGACAGTCAAGATTCATCTAATCAAATAGTTTTTAATTACCAGTCCATTTGGCTTGTAACCTGCTGACAATTTTATTGAAGAATCCTTTTACTTAACTTTTAAAGTTTTGAATATAAACGTTCAAAATTATCACCAATTTAGGTTAACATTGCAAATTGGCCTTTTTTATACAGTCTCTTAATACGCCATAAGCCTGAAAACAACGATGGCCAAGGTTTGTATCAAGAAACTTTAAAAAGATGATAAAAAAGATTCACCATACGCACCCCTATCTTGACCCAGTGAGACCTTTTAGATCGTCTACCTTTTACCCAGTTAAAATAACAATGAAGACAAAACAATCACTTCTTCACATTCTTCTCACCAAAATCCAATGAAGATTCTGAAAGTATTTAGCTGAGGAAGGTACTACCCTTGCCGACCGACGGGGATGTGCCGCTGAGGTGTAACAATGGACCCTACGTGGGTCCCGATTTTGTGACCCTGAGTGGGACTAAAATTCCAAAATTTTCTAAATAATTTCCACTTTTTATCCCGATTCCCCAAAAAGGTACACTAAGAGGGACTGATTTTTCTATTTTGTTGTCTTTGCAACCCTACCTGGGACTCACCATGGAGGTGAAAAAAGGTACCCTGACCAGAGGCACATCCTGTGCCCCTTTTTGCCCAAGTACCACAAACCCCGGGGTATTTAGAGAAATTTTGGGAAATTGAATCTTGAGAAAATAATGCAGTTTTTGGTTAAGGCCGAGGTAAACGATTCCAACATTCCATCCAACATACCATTTTCTCTCTGTTGGACGGAATGTTGGAATCGTTTACTCGAATGCAAAAATCGGACAGGAAGAAAAAATTATGTTGGAAGAAGGAAAAAACATTTTGTCCAGCATTTACTTCTTTTTTTCGTGTTGGATCATGTTGGATTCGTTTACTCAGCTCACATCCAACATTTGAAAGGGAATAAACCAGCCGAGGCTGGAAGGTCAGCCAATAGAGCTTAGCTAGATAGCTTTAATAAGTGGGTTAACAGATGTAAGAGATGTACTGAAACAGAGTAGACTAAAAATGTTGAATACACGCTTTTTCTTTTATAAGAATAACTTCTATAAGAATATCAGGGTGAGATTTCGGGTTTAAAACAATAGGCCTATTGTTTAGAACAATAGAAAAATAAGAATAATGCTTACCCTCAACCAAAGTACACTATTCTTATAAAAAAAAGCGTGTAATGTATAAAATGTGAAACATTTGATAACAAGCCTGAGAGCTCCTTCACACCTCCCCCCCCCACGAGAAACTCAAAGTATACTTCTCTTTAGCATTGTAGCACTGTTTTTAGGACATCAAACAATTAAGCTATAGTTCATTACTATAAAATAAAAGAGAAACATAGTGTAATTAAACTTTTTGTTAATTTCATTCCAGTCAGTTATGATACATTTTTTCTGTTCGATGTAGACAATATCTGACCAAAGTGTTATACTAGAAATAAATAAGAAAATTGCCAAAACATCAGAAACTGTACTTTTTGTTTTACTTGATAAAACTCCAATTTCACTTTAAACTAACAAGCTACAAACTTTAAGTCACAAAGCGCAAACTCCAGAAAAACACAATTTGCATCAAAAACTTTACAAAGCGTAGTTCATATTTATAACATTTCAACAGGAACTGTATTTTGGTAGACTTGGTCAAATTACAGAAACCATTTATCAGTTGTCTGCAAGGGCAATGAGGTATGTAAATACTGACTGCTATTCAGTCAAAGCCAAAATTTGGCAAGGTCAGAAAAACATAATTTGCATCCAGTCTGCGTAAATAAATTTTGTAGTTTAGTTGCAAATGATAATCGAAAGCAAAACTTAAAATTCATAACTATGCGGGGAAGCTCATTTTTCCCCCGTTTTGCTTTAAACTCCCTTTTGATTGGTCTATGAATTTGGGCGATCGCCTTACCGCCTTAGCGGAATAAACACACGACCATAATAAATAAATTCAACAAGGCAGCGAAGTAGCAATTAATTTCAACTGGGAGTCCTCTCTTCTGTGCCAAGCACTGGCAGTGTTTTTTAAACTTTAAAACAATGTTAAATGAAGACCAGATGGATCTGTTGTTGTGTAACTTGGCGATATAATTCATTAAATTCTAGAAACCATTTTTCATAACTTTCTGCAGTCCGCTTTCTGCAAGTCTGATAAGAGATATGTATAAACTGTTATCGCCATTCATTCCATTCCATTATTCAGTCAAAAGGTGCGCCAAAGTTAGGAAAGGTTAGAAAAACACAATCTGCGTCCGGAACTGCATGAAAAATAGTTTGATCAATTTCAACAAGAACTGTATATATTAATATTAATATAATTGATCAAATTCCAAAGACCATTTGTCATAATTTTGCAAGTCCAATAATAGGAGATGTGATGTCATCATTTGGTTCCCGTCATCTGACCGACCCTGATTTACGGTCAGCAGGTAGAGTTGGAGAGTCGGAAGGCTTTTCCGCTGCTTTGCTGGATTTCCACTGTCGACCTCTGCACGCTCTGTGTTTTCAAATCGAAGTAGCGAGCCACGTGCTAATGGAGAGTAAACCGAAAACCAGTTTATCCACGGTTTCTCAATTTCTTAATTCGGATCAGTTCACACGACGGAATCCCTTTCAACAAGATGTAGCTGCTTCTTAAAAGAAAAATATTTTCAACCGAATGACCGAACGACCCCCACTTTTTAAAGTAGAAATGACGGGCACCAAACAATTTTTTGCGATTCGCCTTTTAGTCCAAAAAAGCACAATTGCATCCAGTCTTTATCAAATTTAGACAGTAGCTGTACTTTTGTAAACTTTATCAAATTCCAATAACATTATAACACCATCAATCCCACCTAGAGGCAAACAAGAAAAATATGTTTTTATTGCAAAAACGGCAATAAAAAGTATCAGAAAATTCAACATAAACAAAAACTTGAGCAAACGGCTTTAAAGCTTCAAAAGATATAGAAAAAGAGTCCCCTTGATGAAAATCATGTGTTTGATTTGCCGAGTTAAAAAATAAATGACAGAAATTGAAGCTTGCAACAGATTTATACTGGAAATACTTTGGTACAACACTGACTTTTATCACATCTGACTATCGCTTGAGCCGCCATCTTGAAACACCACATTATGATCTGTTAAAACAACGTACGCTAAAAGTACCCAAAAAGTTAACCCGATCGGAAGAAAGTTGAGAAATCAAAGTGAGCACATTATGATCTGTAAAAACAACGTACGCTAAAAGTACCCAAAAAGTTAACCCGATCGGAAGAAAGTTTAGAAATCAAAGTGAGATCGGAAAATCGGATTTTTTTTTTGCCGTCTTATGATGATGGAACTGGAAAATTTTACCTATTTGAATGCTCAGCTTAGGCTGACCAATGACGTCATTAGAAATAGAATCGAATGTTTTTTTGTCAAAAATTCGAAAAATCTCGTAACAAATTTAAAAAGATGGCAGAAAAGCTAATAGCTCGAATGGTTATTTTCCGGAAAATAAACCAAGATGGAGGGGCACTGAAATTAAGCGATCTATCGTAGAGGTGTGGCGGGGTGACCCTTTAAAGGTACGTTTTTCAGGCTTCCTAAAATGCACTGTAAGTGTGTAAAAAATGAGAACATAGTTTTTGTTGCAAAATTTTAGAAAATTTGACCATTTTTTTGCCTTGAAATAGATATAAATAACTTTCAAGAAATTGCACCATAAGGTAGATTTTTCGCCAGAATTTTCTCTGCATTTTAAGAGGCCAATTGTTAGAGTATAATTTTTGTCCGCATGAACAGCTGTAGTGTCACTGGTTACACTGGGTATAAAAATTCTCGCCATTTCTAATTTGAAAAGAGCGAATTAAAAAAAGAATGAATGAACACCCATGTTGGATGGAAATGATGTTGGACGTTGCGACGAAACGATTTTATAGAGATCCAACACCTTTCCAGAACTCATCCAACATTTGTCCAACATTTCAATTCCTATTTTGGATGAAATGTTGGAATCGTTTACCTTTAAGTGGACTTAACTAGCTCAGAACATTTCATAGCTGGAAACTAATCATTCTGAGGTCAAAACATAACGAGTTTTCATACGATGATGTTTGCAAAACAAACTATAAACTGACAAAAAATACCTCAAAAACCAACCTGAGGAATATTTCAACCTTTATGAATACTTCGTCACGAGACGACTATTATTTTATCTCAAGGGTTCAAAAGTGTTAAATTTTCAGGAATTTGAATCATTTTCTGGCATTTTCTTTGAGTAGATACCACCCCTTTTTTGAGTGTTATGTAGTATTCTGTCCAAGATTTAAATACACACGCACCACACACCACTAATGCTACTGCTACTACCAAGAAATCGATCAGCCATGTTTAATATCAGTGGTTTTTCAGTTTGAAAATTTTTATGATTTACTTTTCAATTTTATCTCATTCACCTTACATATTGGTGATGAAGGTTTTAAACTTTGAGTTAACTTTAATATAAGAAATGCCCAAGATCTGCTTTTTGTTTAAATGTTTTGTTCATTTATTTCAATAACAAGAATAATGAGCGCTATAATGATTTAGGTCTTTTGAAAAATTGGACAGAAATTCGTACCCATTGTGACATCTATACAGTTAAAATCTTGATGATGCAAAAAGTTCTCATAAAGTTTTGAAAGCTTTTCTTGGTAATCCTGTGGCAGTCACCAAGAAAAGAGAAATATCTGATATGGCCATAACCGGCAGAAAAGGACGAATGACCAACCAAGCACTGATTAAGGTCTTAGCAAGAAATTTAGCAGCTTAATATCGCAAGGCTATTATCAATGGCACAAGGAAGAGCTGATTATTCAAAATACCTCAGATGAGGTTGAAGCATTGAAAATATTTCCTTTAAACCATCAAAGGTCCATTTAAGACCCGAGCTCCCAACATTCCGTGTGGCAAACTGGGTACAAGTTCCCAATATCCTTTCCAATCCCAATGTTCTTTAAATCTTTTACAAATAAGTCAAGTCTGTGATACCGATTATAAGGTTAAAGTGGTAGAAGGAGTCATTTGGAGCCAGTGCCGTACCTTTTCACTTCAATAAATCAATTAAGTACTGGACCTCGCAAACCTGAGAAAAAATAACATTACAATGACTCAATAAACATCACAAAAGTAAAGTACATTGATAATGTGTTTTAAGTTACTTAAGCAAGGTAATCAACTATAACATTTCAACTTCAAAGGACTTTTTGATGCAAGCTTTATTTGACTGGTTTAGTCATAGTATAAGAAAGCAGGGGCTGGAATGATAACATCTGAATTTCTGTTGTTCTATCTGTCGTATTTGATTACTTTTGTAGATCAAGAAATCAGTAATGTAGCATTTTTAATGCTGACTTCGACTTTCGCGTGGATTAATTTAGAATTTTAAAATCTTTAAATGCTCGTCTCGCGAAAATTAGTACACGCGAAAATTTATCCAATTACTAGTAAGGTATTTTAGTAGTATTGGTAGTATTATTTCCTCAAAATACCCATAAAATATGTCCAAAATTAGTTCATAGTGTTTGTTCTATCGGGCCCAGATTCAAATGTATCTAACATCAAAAACTTGTTATGAAGGAAAATAAGAGAAAAATTCACAAAACTATCTACCAAGAATAAACTGGCAATTTTGACGTTCTTATAGAGTTCGTAAACAGAGATAGAAAGACAATGTGGTAAACGTTCCAGCCGCGGCTTTCTTATACTATGGTTTAGCTAGCAATTAAGAGAAAGTTAGCTGACCTTATTAAAGTTTGAATAGAATTCATTAAAGGCAATTAACAAGATGGTATGAATTAATTATATTTTAAACGAGCAAAGGGATTAATTAACAATTGGGATTAAGTAAAGGAACATAACAGGTGATAGATCTCATTAATTTGAGATCTCCTACCACCGTTTGATCATGCAAGTTCATTATAGTAAAAGGTTCATACCTAGTTTTGGTACACTACTTTCTTGTTGCTGTTCTTATTTTTTTGGTACTTTGGTATACTTGTATCATGTTCTTATTTGAAATGAAAAAATTGAGGTGAAATTGAGGTATTTTAGGCTTTAAACCCAATTTTTACTGCTGTGACCCCTAAATTGCTTGAAATTGAGTAATTTCAGGCTCAGCATTCTTAGATTGTTCTTATTTTATGGTTATTTTGAGCCTCATTGTTCTTATAAAATAAAAAGATTATACCAGTGAATACCCCTTAACCACATGCCCCTTAAAACCTACAAAGTTGCATTTTGGGTTCTCTTAGCCACCAAACTTAATTTTATATTTTATATTTCACTTTTTTACAACCCCTTATAAATCTAATTTCATTGGACACCTTATTTCGAGAATTTCAACTATCGCAAAGTGGAGAAAAAACTGGTTTCTACAAAACATCACTGCTAGCAAACCATAGACAGCGCACTTTAAACATAAAAAGTTTCAGCCTCAAATTCCACCTAAATTTTCAGATAGAAGGTTTTTAAAAATAAGAGTGATATCGTTTGCTTACTCATCAATTTTAATTCACATCGGATTGACACAGATGTGGAGCAAGATTGGTCAGAAAGAGGAAAAGAAAAGGAATTTTTGCTTATATCAGCATAATATAACAATAGGAAGACACTGTACTGATATGAAACGGGAACACCTATGTAAAAATAAAACTTTTAAAGGGGTATCCATTGGTATAAAAAGTCACCAGGATACGAAATGTCATTTTAAAAGTCTTGTCAAACATCATCAAACATCGTCAGTGCAAACAGATTTCGTGATGTCTTTTTGTCAAACATCATCAAACGTAGTCAGTGCAAAGAGATTTCGTGATGTCTTTGAAAAAAAGTAGAGAGAAAGTACTAAAGGCTTTTTAACTATGATAATTTGATTTGTACTTTCTGAAATCATGAAACTGCTTAGGTTAACAGGAAAAATTAACACATCAGAAAGATTAGAAGTCATTCCTTGAATTAAGACTGAAAGTTGTTTACATTTTGGTTTTGAGTGAGAAGTGTTTTTCTTGGTTTCACTGTAAAGGATTTTTGGTGCATTGTGATCGTGTTGTGGTTTGGTTCTACAATAACTTCTTAAAAGTATCATAATAATCTCTTGATTCATAGTTGTATAATATGTTTAAGGTTGTGTTTTTGGTAACAATATATAGGGTGCTAAGCTTTTAACGCCACACATAGTGAATTGAATAGTTTACTAAGCTTTTCATATCAAATTTATATTGATGACTTTTTATGTGAATTTCAAAATTTACTATCCGCTAAAAACATTCAATTGTATTGTTAATTTTTGAAAAACTTTAAAGGGTACCGGGTACCGATACCCCTTTTTTACCTGTTTTTTACACTTTCCGAAAAGTGAATTTTGAGTTTAAAAGGTCATAAGTAGAGAACTAGTTGGTCAAATTTAAAAAGTGATAGCTCAAATTTTAAGTTAGGATATCTACTTTTTAAATACCAAAATTCCGAGCACTTTGGGACATTTGTTCGGTCTCAAGACGCCGAGAAAGGTCCGAACTTTTTCGTGGGTCACCCGGTATATTACGCGAGAAACACAGAAATTTGGATATTACGATAGTATTGATCACACAATATATGAACGCCCTCATCCCCGAACATTCGAGTTTCGGTTTAGAAAATTGTAAAATTACCAACTTTGAGAAGGAACATTTCGCTCCATACATAGATGATATGTAATTACACGAAATGGCTTCCTCGACAATTTGAAAGGGTTAAGGTCATTCAAAACTTCTTAACATCTTTCGCGAGTTTTAAAAATTGAGAAATCCTGTTAGAGGCTCATACTTTGTTTGTCTTCTAAAATGCAAACATCGTAGTATTAGTGAATTAAAAGATTTGGCAGTCAAAAATGACATCATGTTAAATGAATGAAATAAAATTTTCTAGCATTAGAAAGACGAGTTCAATAAAGTGATTATGTTTTTGTTTTTGGCCTTGTGTGAATATAATTAAAATCGATTAAGATTTTTGTAACTTCTAGTAGAAGCTAGCATAGTTAAGTGTTACTAGCTAAGTATAGTGTAAATTTACATAGAGATGCTAGTTACAAAGTCTTGGAGCTAGGATTTTGCTTTAAAAAATGATTTATAATTCATTTCTAGCTGCTCTTCATTTTCCTCTCTTTGGAAATATACGCAGAAGAATTTATACATGGGAATAAATATTTAATTTCCAGTAGGTAATAATCTTTAAACGCAGATTTTCTTCTTTTTTTAATTACTTAGGAGAAAATATGAACGCTTGGGGAGTTGATTGACTGAAAAAAAAGAAGAGGAAAAATCACTCACAGGACAGCTTGTAGGATTTGATGATCTTTACAAACCCTTGTTGATTTATAATCAAAAAGGATAGTCCAGTAGGAGGTTGTGTCGTCATCTGGTGCCCCTGTTGTCATCCGAAGGTGGCCTGGTTGAACTTCATTATCACCATCTGGTACTTCAAACGCTGTAAAAATGAGAAATTGAAAGACATTTAACGTATGCAACAGGGGGTGGAACCCTAATAAGCCAAAGGAAAAGTATTTAAATACTAATGAAACGACATAGTATTATTAAATCGAATCGAATCTAAAAATTGTTTGATCTAGTTTTCAACGACCGTAGGTTGAAGGTTTCACATAATTTGGACTTTGTAAGACAGGAGAATCGAAATCGGATGAAAAAAACGATGGAAATATTATTTATTACCGGTATTGCTTTATATTCCATAGCAATTTTTTGTCATTTCATTGCCATATATTTCTTGATCCATTTCAAGTCGAACTCCCTGTGTTCAAAGAACCAGAGGATATGTTTATTAAATTTATGTTTTTGTGAACTCCTGCTCTCTGTTATCGGTATCGCTGGCAAATTAATTTACATTTTCGAATGCGAGACAGTGGCACAATGGGTTTTATTATGGCAAGATGGATTCTTAAATGTTTGGTATATTTGTACCATGACCTTTATAACTTTCGATCGATTTCTTGTGGTACATTATAACTTGAGGTATGACGTATACTGGTCTACTACAAAGACCAAGATTGGGTTGATCATAATCGCTATTATATCATTACAAGTTATGCTGATATTACATGTTATACCAAGTACGATACATCAGAAGTTTCATATTATTTTCATGTACATTTGGCCCATATTCGATGGTATTTTTCTTCTTGTGGCAATCATAACGTATATCTACTTGTATCGCCGTATCAAACAGAATCACGTTTACGAACGTAATCAATTAAAAAGCTTACGCACCAACGCCAGACGTAAAAGTTCAGTATGTTTCAAGAAAATCAAGCATGGTTTCTACATGCCCACGTTCTTGATTTTGTCTTTCATTTTCACGTGGGCGATACCAGACATGATCCTAACTGGACGCTTTATGTACGAGCATACGATTGATGAGCAATTTCACGCCAAGATTGCAATTGTGTATCCAGTGGGGTTGATATTTGATGCTTTTTTGTATATCTTGTTACCCTACTCTGATGTCATCCATAAAATATTCACAAGATCTCGTATTAAAAACTAAAAACGAAAGAATATTATAGTCAATGTAATACTGAATGGGGATATATGAGCAAAAATGACAAACCTATATTGAAAAACATTATTTTCCTTTATAAAATACATAAAAAACTGCTCAGCCCAGTTTTGAAGTCGACTAGTCCGCCATGCTGTTTTCTAATTTAACTGAGATTTTCAAACGTTCAAATTACGCTGTTGACGACCAGAATTGAAAACAAGATGGCCGACTAGTCAGTTTTGAACATGTTTCCTTGTTAATATATCATAGGAAGCCCGATCCAGTAAAGTAGTTTGAGTTTAGTAATTAAAAACTAATTTATATGGCTAAATATCAAAACCAAATAGTTACTGTGGCATTTTGACATCAATGCAGCGGCTTCTTTCAATCATTTCTAAGGAAACTGCGATTTCTTTTTCTTCTAGCATCGATCAGAAGAAAGACAGAAGTCTGAAATAGAATTGAACCTAAAGGTTGACCCCCCCCATTTTACGCTTCTTAAATTGTTTCCAACTTTTTTAAAGTCTTCATCTTTTTATTAGGCTCTTGAGAGCATATAGAACCATAGAAGGGAATTCGGACGGTTCGCTTGTGCAAGAAGTTTTAGTTTTCACCCGCAAATTCTCCCAAAAAGGTAAAGGAGAAAATCTTTTCTCTCATATGATAATGAGAAATAGCTGCATAACAGGGCTCATTATTTTCAGCTAAAAATCGTGAATTATGTTATGAGAATTTTGCTAGATAAAATAAGTTTGTGCAAATATGAAAAGCTTTCTCTTCTGATTAGCGCTTGCTTGAGATAACTGGATATTGCGAAATAATATAGATTATATGAAGATTATCATAGCTTTCCTTTAAGGATGAAATACGACCTTTTATAAGGACTTTAGTAGAGCGATTAGCGAGATTATGTATCGGAGATATTCTACGGCTACGGTTGCGGGGCTGACCGTACGGGTCGTCACCAAAGGCGATATGTCGTTGTCTACTTTGCTCTGTACGGGAAAAACACCAAAACACCGTATAAGCAAAGTCGACATAATGTCGTACGTCAAATATCGAACTTGCTTTCACCCGCCATTACTTGCCTTACTCGCCATTTCCCTCGCCATTTTAGCCGTAGCCGTAGAGAATTCCAGATACATAATCTCGCTATTGATAGCTTGAGTGTGTTCTCAAAAATTGAAAAAGTAATAATAAAAATTATCTTTCGTTCGGATATATTTTCCCGTAAAATTCAAATAAATAATCTCTATGTCCAAGGATAAAAAAATTCTACTAGTACTAAACATAAAAAAAATTCATTAATTTACTATTTTCCTTTAATGTAATGTTGGGCAATGTTATTGAAAGGTGACGCTTTGACGGGACTTAACCCATGAGTAAACAAATGGATAATATTCGCGATAATATTCGTGATAAAAAGGGATCGATTTTAACATGCACGGTTTCACCTTTCGAAATCCCTATCGTATTAATCCCAAAATACATTCGGGGTTTGGCGCCGCAAAATAAATGTGCTCAAACCAAAAATATTATGGATGAAACGTGATAAGATCATTCCGATGTTAATGTTTGACAGATTGTTATAGAATCCTTGAGCTCTACAACAAATCGTGAGAGTACGTTAATACCCGCAAGAATGTCTTACTTAATCTCGTAGATTTATAAAGCCCGAAGGACTAGATATCGTGCTTTTGCTGAAAAGTGTGCCGAGGTTAGGTAGGAAATCCTACCTTAGTCACGTGACATTAAAATAGAATTTCAGCGCTTGACCAATCAGAAGCTTCGCGGGTTTTCGAAAAATAATAGCAACAATATTTTTTGGGATATTCACTTTTTTTTTCCTTGGAAGAGCTTAATGCACGCCATCTAGCCCTTCGGGCTTTATAAATCTATGCTTAATCTCTCTCATACGAGCCTCGCTCTCCCAAACGAAAAAGCGCAAATGACACACCAGCCAAAAGCCAAAAAGTAATCAAATTATAATCTCCGACTTAGGTGTTTTCTTTGGTGTTACATGTTTTTTACGGCTGGGCTTAGATCATTGAAATAAGGATGTAGCATGGCCTCTTCTGCTGTGATACGGTGTGCGGGATTTTGTACCAAGTGTTTCTATCATAAAAAGAAAAGGGGGTTATTTGATCAGTGGATAATCTTTTCCTTGTTGATTTGAAAAGATGACGCTGGCTCTAACGAGTGAAAACGTGAAGATTTAATTAGACTCAAGTTATTGAGACAAGGTAATAGAAATACAATTATTTTTCAGAAATTTAGGTAGTCCCTCTACTCACCGATCACACTGGATTGAAGAGGGCAGAGGAGGAGTGTCATGCAAAAGTTAGACCAGTTAATATTTTCAATAAATTAATCGCATCTGTTACCTTACCATATACCCATAACTGTTATACCGGGTGCACCAAAAAAAGTATACAGGTTTGTTGAGATATTGTGAGCTTCAAGATTTAAAATTTTTGTTTATTTATCGAACCAGCTCGAACTTGAATTTTGAGCTATCATAAATTAAATTCAAACAAGTGATACTTTTATGGACCTACCTGGTTATGCATTTAACACATATATAATTGTTATCTACGTGAGCATGAACAAAAATAGTGACGATTTATTAAAATTAGTCGTTTGTTTCTTATAAAAAAAACGTTTAGAAACAAAAATTTCGTGCTCTTGAAATATTCTTTCATATTCAAGACTTCGTGAGCATAAAAAGACATCTATCTCATCAAAAAATTGAGTAATTTGGCTAAGAACATTGATGTATGCTTATTAATAGTGATTCTTATAGATAAAGATGCGTTTTTTGAGCTGAAAAGTTTTTTTACAAATATCTACTTGACCCATCTTTTACCTACTTTCATGCAAAAAAATCAGAAAAAAAACAACGATCCAGTATTTCACAAAGTCCAAAAAACCCTTTTTTTAGCCGTTTTTTTGGCCCAAATTTGCCCAAAAACATTTTTTTCGAAAATCGGGCTCAGTCACATTCGAGGGTTTATAGTTATGCATCTTTGTGCAAAAAATCATAAAGAATGAAAGAGCCAATCTCGAGAAAAGCTAATACTTAATATAATGTGCTTATAAAAAAATATCGAATTTGGCCAGTTTTCCTATAAAAACACGACAAGCAACCAAAATTTCATGTCTAAACACACATATTCTTCAAAAGTAAGCCCTCATGAGCAAAAAAAACTTCTATCTCATAAAGAAATTGAGTAATTTGACTAAGAACATTGATGTATGCTTATTAATAGTGATTCTTATAAATAAACATGCGTTTTTTAAGCCAAATAAATTTTTTTGCAAAAATCTGCTTGAGCCATCTTTTACCTATGATGGTACCCTACTTTCATGCAAAAAATCAAAAAAGTTTAATGATCCAATTTTTCACAAAGTCGAAAAAACCCGTTTTTTAGCCGTTTTTTGGCCCAAATTTGCCCAAAAAATTTTTTTTTCGAAAATCGGGATCCGTCACATTTTGACCACCACTGTTTTGCACCTTTGTACCAAAAATCAAATGATTTCTATGATTCAATCTCGAGAAAAGCTGGTAACGAACGGACAGACGGACGGATGAACGGACAGAGGTGAATTTATAGGACCTTCACCCCACCGGGGTAGGTCCAAAAAGCAGTTCGAAAATTATTTAAAAATAAATGACTTTTAATTCCTATGTCTAAATTTCAAAAAATCATTAAAAACAGCAATCACGCTATAAATAAAACAAAATGACAAAAAACAATTTTATTGGGGTTTTTTCTACTCTTTTTTTTTCTTATTTATATTTTGCCAACAGTTTCTCTATCTTATTTGCACGTCATGAACATTTACAACACGAGTTAACTCAATGCAGACCCAAGTTCTTTGAGCAACTAGTCGAGGAATGATGATTTATTTTTTTAAAAGTTTTCTCACATAGCACACAAATAACATCAAAACCTCTTTGAAAAATTTCCAAAAATATTATCCGACATGGGAATAGCTTCTTTTACCATATTTTTAAATTCCGTAAGGAATTTCGATGAACACCGATGTATTTTTTTGGTATTTTTATGTGTAAAGAAGGTAAGTGTCAAGATAAAAGTTTGCTCGCTGTTTTTAATGATTTTTTTGAAATTTCGACATAAAAAAAAGTCAGTTTTTTTTAAATAATTTTTTAACTACGTTTTCAAATTTTATGTATGATAGCTCAAAATTCAAGTTAGAGCATCCTCTATGCGATAAAAAAATAATGAACAAAAAATTTAAATCCGGAAACTCACAATACTTCGACAAACCTGTATACTTTTTTTTGTTGCACCCAGTATAACAATAACCCATAAAATTTTAGTAGGATGGCAAAAACTAAGCGCAATGTCCATTACATTGTAATGTCCTACCTGTAACAAATCTTTAGCTGATGACGTCATTTTTGGAACGACTGCATGTAATGAGACTGACTGAGGTACATTGAATTCCTAAAAACAAGAAAAAGAATGAAAATAAGAGAGGTCTAATAATTTAAACTGAATTATCCGGTTATTTGTTAACTACTTTCATATCATCATGCACATGAAAGTTATGAAATGAAAAGACCCAAATAGTCTAACCCTCTTTTTTGACTACCGAACAAAGATTTTAAATCAGCCTATGAGAGTCGGATTTTTATCTAGGATCATAGGCCCAGATAACAGTAGATAATAGTTAATGGATTGAAATGATGAATTTTTTGTTGAAAAATAAAATTTAGTTGTACCTTTTCTATTCAAGAGAGATGATTGCACATTATGGTTGGTTTTAAAAGTTATTTCATGGAATCTGAACCGATTCAGACCGATTCAAAAATGTGTAGAGGAGATTTGGAATACCTTATATAGCGGCAATTTTGAAACTCCTGGCCAATTTTCTTCTGTTGGAGAGCCTAATAACCTAAAAGGATAAATTAAAATATCAAACTGTCAATGATATCAAGAAAAACTGTAACTGACTGATATTTGACCCTTTTAGACCGGACATAATATTGAAAAGTTTCTTTTATTTTCGTCATAAAGATGTTTATCTTTTACGAGTTGGATTCGAAACCTCAGTAGCCCACCTCCTGAAAATATACGTACACTCTTTCAATTATATTCATTAGAGCAGTGTTTTCGGGTCGAAAAACCAAGTCTCAAAGATTGTAAAGACAGTCAAACTTTTTACCATTTATATTTTGTAAGTACCAATATACAACAAACCTGAAAATTCTTTTCAATTGGTCATCGACGTCGCTTCCAGGGAATAAAGGACGCCCTGCATTCGCAATTTCTGGAGAAAAAACAGCATTTTTTAATCAATATCTAGTCATTGATCTTATCATCAGTAATCTCAGACTTTCTGGCTGAACTTTGCCTTTTGATAATTTTTGTAACGTCGAGTCCAGTCAAGTAGACACTAGGAGCAATAAAACTTGGAGTTGAAAAATTGACAATAGGAAACCAAGATGTGTAACACATGTCATTCTCTCTCAATCCGGCTGATAATCGAAGTATCGGTTGACGTCAAATGAGCTTAGTAAAGCTAAAATTGCAGATGTAGAACGATAAACTCGGTATACATTCACATTCTGCCGATTGGTAGTGTGAAGGTTTTGATCATAGCCTTGCACCGCAATTGACTGTGTTCCAATCTCAAGCACTTCCAGGCAGGATGTTAGGGAAATATGGTGATAGACTCTCTACTTTCACTCATAGATTTGCAATCCTTTATTTTTAAACAAAAACACTTTTTCATCTTATTTTCATCTCTCAAGAAGAACTAAAATCTGGCAGACGTCTGAAAAATTTTATATAATGGATGTTATAATGGAGATGAACTTGGTTTTGGAAGGAGTTCTCAAAATTGCTAATAAAAAGACTGACGAACCAGCAAAGATACAGCCAGCTGACCAGATATCGATTGAAGTTGTGTATAGTTTGGCACCCATCAATACGTCAGGTGGCCTGTACCATAATGTAACAACCTACAAAAGAAAAGGTAAAAATTGTAGATAAAAATTGTTAGAAAAAATCTTGCTGAAGGGTAAATCAATACTATTTAAAGAAAATATATCTATGTAAATAAAATTTCCAAGGAGAATTATGGCAATCAATAAATCTAATGAAAAATTACCTCAGCTGAAAAACATCTGACAGGTATCCCGAAAGCTCTTGCCAATCCAAAATCGGCTAGCTTCAGTTCACCTGTCTTCAAAAAAAAATAATAATTCAATTACAACAACATGAACCTCTTAAAAGCATTCCTTTTTGTTGTGTTAATTCTTTTAACAAAACCGAGATCAACGAGTTACCCAGATTACCCAGAGTTGCATCAACTTCACGCTTGGTGAGTCTGGACGAAATAACATTACAAATTTTGTTCTTTCAAGGAAATTCGCCAACACAAATAAAGATTTCCTTCTACAGATGGAAATGTTGCTACACTGGTTTCTACGTTAAAAGTTGAAGAAGAATATCAGGATATGTATATGCTGAGAACCTTTTTTTTAATTTTCAAGAAGAGAAGGAAAAAATGTTACAGTTGAGGTCTTACTTTATTTATCAACAAATTTTGAGGTTTGAGATCTCGGTGAAGTATATGTTTTTCATGACAAAATGCCAACCCTTTCAGCAACTGGTACATGAAGGACTAAAACAAAATGAATTCATTCAGTCCGTTTTTAGTCTTATACTTAATATCGTATTGTAAGTTTCATTTTGTACACTGCCCACCTCATACTTGGTGGATAGAAACTTTCTCTCTAGCTCTAAATGCCAGTACACAGGTCAGTATATAATCTGTGTTCAATATTTCAAACGATTTCAAAGCATTCAAAAACCCTTGGAAGAATTTCTTGGGCACAAATTTTGACTTTATTGAGAAATATTAAGGAAGAAGCTCGAAATGTCGCCAACCTGGAGTACTTTAATTTGTTGTATTTATCAGTTCAAAATAAATGGTACATACCTTTACTACGTTGGGTTCAATTTCGCCTTGACAACTGTCAAAATATTTCTTCAAGTCCTGAAATTGTAAGAAATGGTAAAAAAGATTTCATATTTATGTAAGTCAGGTGAAACAAGGTACATGCTGAATGGACCTACCTGATGATGAAAGTTAGATAGCAATAAGGAGAAAAATAAAACAAATAGTCAGAAAATATAGCGTTTAGCAAAAATGCATAACGCATTAAATTTCATCATAGGGTCCTCCAGGGTTCAGGTACCACCAAAAAATTTAGGTACCCCCAGTCATTTTGGTAACCCCAAAATTTTTAGAATTCTAGAGTAGTACTTTGAGTTACCCTCTGTTTTATTGTTAAAAATGCAATAAAATATTTTCTGCACTTTGGTCATTCATGCAACGAGACATGGGTTAATTTAGTATGAAAGGTAAATTTGGTAAGTTTTTCATTTCATTCGACAGGGTATTTGAAATTACATTTTATTAGATATTATTCAAATAGTTTGACAAAAATTCATATTGATGAGAATTCAAACTTAAATCTTCAGTTCAGTTTGTTAGTGTGTCAAACTGCTAAAATATAATTTTTAGAAATGATCTTACAGCAAATTTCTATATTAACTATTATAATCATTAATTTACCTGATCACAATATTCAAATACAATTGTCAATTTCTTTTCACTGTGCATTACATCATAAAGTCTAAAAATATAAAATGTTTACTTGCAATAAAAGAATTGGATAAAAATTTTGATAAATAGAAAAACAGCATAAAAATTTGGTTAAATTGAAGGATTTTTTCAGTTAGAATAAGATTGTTTATACCTAACAATATTCTTATGTTTTAGCTCCTTCAGTAAACAGATTTCTCGCAAAGCTGAACTTGGAATACCCTATAATAGAAAAATAAAAATAATCTTAATATAAAAACTTTATAAAAAGTCTTTACTGTAAATTTTCATTTGAATAATAATAAACAGGGGCAGCTGTTCAACTTTGAAAGTGATAGGGCCATGATGTAGTGGCAAAGGATGCGAGGAGCGGCGCCACAGGTTGGCGGCTATGGGCAAACAGTTTTTTATTCTGACACTTCTAGATCGCCTGAAAACAAACCTCATCATCTTCATCAAGACGAACTCTCTTCAATGCTACAATCTCCAATGTATCTTTGTGTTTTGCTTTGAACACAGTACCATATGTCCCTAGACGAAAAAAATATAATAAATTACATTCAATAAGTTTTCATTCAAGTCAACTTGTGTATTAATACTTTGTGATATTGATTGTACAATAAATAGGGCTCCGATCTCTTAATTTAACATCAATGCAAAGAGTGTAAGGGTATCCCCACTCAAGTGCTTTGTGACTGGCTTTTTTGGTTAACCATGGTTTTTAAAGTAAGTCTGCTGATCAGATGTCAGAGTTTGTAGCATTTTCAAAAAGCTTTTTTTTTATATCAAGTTTTGTTGGGCAACACAAAAATAAATCTATTCGGAAGCACTGCAAAACTTTGGAAAGCAATCAGTACAGAACAGTCAAAAATGCACACCTTCGCCAATCTTCTCCAGCTTTTCATACTTCATCAACTTGTTGTTACTCATACCTTTCAATTGTATTGACTTAAATCTAAGATGAAACAGAAATAATTCCCAAATTCAATATTTGGCTTTTTAAATAGATAAAAATGTGTATCATATGTGACACTAGAAAATTATTTATAACTTATACTGAAATACTCCGGAGAACCAGGGAGAACAGGGAAGAGTTTATTACTAGGAAATATAAGATAATTTTGATGAAGTACCTTTCACATCTCTCCCTCCCCCTTAACCAACTTTAAAAGTATAAATGATTTATTTAAGCAAATGCGATTGGGACGATGGGAACCCTTTAGTTGATTATCTATTGTAACTATGGTTGATAATTCATTTTATTTCGAACTTCTTCTGGCTCATAGTTTGCAGAGGGGTATGAACCCCCCTAGGTTTATTTCATCTCCCCCTATATACCCATCCCCCCCCTTTTGTAATGAAATCTTATTCCCCCCTTTTTTTTTACAGAAAATCCGTTTCGAAGGAAACTCGCTTTCCCACCTACCAGCAAAATTATCAACAAGAAAGAGTATGAAGTATTATAGTCACGAGCCAACAATGACAGAATATAACTAGCGTTTTTCATTAATCTTGATCATTTTAAAATCTAATCTAAAATGTGTGTGTTCTGTTGAAAGTTCTTCAGGTCCCCCCTTTTTTATTTGATCCCCCCTACTATTCCCATCCCCCTAGTTTTTTCGGCAGATCTCGGTACCCCCCCCCTACAAAGGCCATCCAGAAAGTTGGCATCCCCCCCTATTAAAAAGGGGGGTGCAAACTATGTGGCTTGTCAGCTTTTATTACATTCATTTTATCTATCGACATGGGAGCCCGCAGGTAGTTTACAAAAAATAAGTATATAATAATATGAAACATGCTAATCAACCTGTTGACATCCTTTACAAAAAATTGTTTTGATGTTGACGTTCTTTTTGCACAAATGAAATAAAAACAAAATTGAAATTCACAAAAATTTTATTCATTTTTGCTCTTCCAATTAAATCTTATCTGCGATAAAAAGGAATCTTTTTAGAAAACTTCATTTTACAAGGCCATTTTAGAATCTCATATTTGCCATGCAAGTAGTTTTGCATTGCAGGTAGATAAAACAGCGTCGTTTAATGATGAAAATCATGTGAGGTCATAAATTTCAAGATGACGGGAAGTCAGACGCTTCTTGATGGCTGCTGGACTTGTAACCTCAAATTTAATAATGATATTTTTTATGCATGCCTTCACTTATGATTAGGACTAGGAGATATACATTTACCACCCACAGATTTTGTAAATCAGGTTTGTTTTGATTTAACTTTGTATTTTAATGACCAGCCAGGTCATTCATTTGAGGGCTATGCATGTTAGCTTCCACTGATGCAATTTATCTTACTGTAAGTATTTATCTGTTTATGAATGACCGAGTTCTGTTGTGTCTCGGTGGCACAAGCGTTGAGGTGTTGAGAATCGTTATTAGTGATATCCCTATCACGAGAAACATTCTGTCTGATCTCATTGAATCTGAAAGCAAACAACAACTCCTTTACCCGAAGGACAAACAAAACGTTCCATCAGCATCAAACTTTCTTCTTTCATTCATTGAAGCAGTTTCACCTGAAAATGAAAAGCCATTGCCATATGCCTTACTCCCGATAAGGAATGAACTTTACTTGCTCAGCTTAGTATTTAAAGGAGTTCTTGCGTTTTTTGTGAACATAGAATATTCGTTAGCAGAGCAACTGAAAGCATTCTCCCAAGCTGCTTATGTGCTTATGTTTCTGTACCGACAATTCAAGACTCAACTGATGCCTGCCCAACTTTACCACGACCTGATTTGCACTTTTATTGATGCATTATTCACATGTGCCAAAGGAAAGGAATTTTTTCCAGAATCCCCATTGTATCTTGTTTTGAATGGAACCGACCCTCTTGAAAGATTCTTTGGCAATTGTCGAATGCAGTACAAAAGTAAAGGGATGAACTGTTTAGAAATGATTGATTTAGCTAAGGGGATTTTGGCCTGTGATGACATCTTGACCAACAAACACCCAGAATGGTCAAAAAAGGGGAGAACTCAAAGACGCCTATGCCTGGACTACTCAAATCCAAGGGACTGGCAAAAAGAAAAGCTTTTGTGCAAAGATCTGAACGTACGCAGCACTTGGATTAGTGGGTACAATCTAGCCCTGTCAGAACTAGCAGCCATTGGCATAGAAGATGAAGAAATTGAGGAGCTTAAGGAATCCATTACACTACGGAAGCCCCTCACATCAGCAAATGTTGTTGGAGTCAATGTTCTTACAGCTGATTGGAGCAAAGATGATGATGATGAAGTAGCTACTGAAGGTGAATTTCCAACTATTTTTTATTTGTCGAATTAACTTGAAATATGTATTGTACCAGATTGTACTTATTATCTCATCTAATTTAGCATTCAGCCTGTTTTCCACTCTTAACCACATTTAGTTTTTTCTCTGCTATCACGTTTTTTCTTATGATCACCAGTTACACAAAACTCTTAAAATATTTTAATTGATGTTTTAACCATCTTATCCAATGATCTTATGATGAAAAAAGGATAATGATTTACTAGTATTCAATTATGACTTAAACCTGCTAAAATATCCATTTATTCAGCTGAAATCAATGAAGTGTTTGATGATGAAACGGAAGAAAATTTGATGGAAATGCGCTCAGTCAACACGAAAGCATTGCCCTATTTCCTTGATGACAATGGATCCAAAATTTACAAAACCACATGCTTGACCAAAATCTTCAAGTCGGAACCATTGTCAAAAGATAGATTGAGACGTATACAAGGTCTTTCATCTTTTCCTGCTCAAGCATCAGCAACACCCACTTGTGACAACCTTTTATTGGTTGGAGACCCGGTACTTTTTAGCAAACAATCAGGGGAATTTTTGATTGGCAATATCACCAAGATGACGAATGCCAGCAAACCAATTCGACAAATTGATTTGACTGAGAAGGAGATTTCTCAAATGACTTTGCTTCTCCTTGAAATAAGGGAAATAACATTGACTGAAGTGGATGGTAAACTCTTTTGGAACGGAAACTTTGAAGGGACCGCTTTCTCTGTACCTGGAACCAGCTGTATCCCAATTAAACCAACGCTGGATCTGCAACCACCAAAGGATACAAAAGGCTATTTCTTTGATAAGCAATTGATTCAAGATATGGGCGTTCATCTCTCAATTCTCAATCAAAACTCTGCAGAGCAAGGTAATAGCCAGATCATTTTGCAACATCACTATTTTGTTCTCACTTTGATTTAGATAAATAAGCTACTAATATTCAATGTGATAGAATAGTCTTGTTAGTAAAGAATTCAATTTTCTCTAATCTACTTTTCCTTTTTTTTAATTTTAAAATCAGGACCTAGTCAGAATAATGGTAAGCTGATAAAGAGCTGTTACCAGTGTCGTAAACGAGTGCCTTTAGAAGACATGCGAGCCCACGTCGGAGGGCATACCGTCAGAGGAGAGATTGGCTCTGCAACAACGTGTGGCTTTTGTGGACAGGATCGAAGCTGTGTTGTAAACATCAAAACAAGCAAAAGAAGTGGCAATATCTTTTACTCCCTTGTACAGGACGGGAGCGATTGCCCGTATTTTTCAGATTATGGCAGGAAAAAAACCTTCAACAAAAAGACTAATCCATGCACCAACAGATCACAGGGGTGCCCTGAAAAAGGCTGTAAATCTATTGTTTGGTCGTACAATTTGGAGAAACATTATATGGACAAGCATGATGATGTTTTGATGCCTAGCACACCATTTATTTCTGAAAAGGAGAAAACCCATGTTAAATCTATTAAATAGACTTTATAAGACTATCCAGCACCTGAAAACTGTTCCCATATATTTAGTTTTGGGTACTTTCTTATTAATAACTTAGGGTTACTTTTTGTTTATTTTAATCTTGGAAGCTATTAGGTTATGCTTTTACTTGTAAATGACTATATAATATTTACATTATTTGTTTTTTGAAAGTTTAAGCATGATTTTATTCTTAGCATTTTGAATTTGTTCTTTCATTTTTCTGACTTATTACAGCTTTTCAAAAAAATATTGCGAGATAATGTCACCTAAATTCTGCCAAAATAGTCACATGGGCCAGATTTCTACACTTTGATACCACCAGGTAAAGTAGAAAACTCAAAAATTCTGATTTATATCCTATCTTGGCTTCTTTTATTTCAAAAGCTTTCTTACGTTATTACAGTATAGTTGTGGGATTACTTCTTTATTCAGCTTTATTAAAAAAAACTGTTTGGAAACTTTCTTGTTTTTTTAGCCATTTTCGTATTATATTATTTTGTTTCTATTTACCACAATAGGTATTGCTTGATTGCATGCTTTGACCTGATAATAACTTCTCTAAGACATTCTGGGTGGGCACTCACAACAAAGCTCAATGAAGTATAACAAATGGAGTTTAGATTAAAAGTGTTACAGATTCTCGTTTTTAAAGTGAATTTTACTTGGGTCTATTGCAACTGGTTATATTTAGTTTACATTAGTTTCTTATTTTATGTTTAGTTTTGCTAGTTTACTCTGGTTTATACTTTTTATATTTCCAGATATTTCAGAAACTAGATCTTTTGTTAAAACTGTTGTAAGATTTTGTAAGATTGTGAAAAAGTGCTTTTACATTGTTTTCATCTGTTTTCATGTTTAAAATATAAGGTAATCAATATACCCGAATGTATTACTGTAAATTACGCTTGGCTTATTAGTTGGGCTAATAGTAAAGGAAAATTAAAATTAACAGTTATAAGCGTGGGTTTAATTTTGATGAGTGTAGAATTGAGAAAGATTAATAAGTAATAAATTTATTTTTTGTAGGTATAGGGTCTAAGAAGGAAAAGTCCTTAAGTACCCGGGTACTTTTTGGGTTGGTATGGGGTCTAGAAGAGAAAAGTCCTTAAGTACCTGGGTACTTTTTGGGTGGGTATAGGGTCTAGAAGGGAAAAGTCATTAAGTACCCGGGTACTTATTTGGGTGGGTGGTATGAGTCAAAAATTTTTTTAGATAAGTACCCTCTCTAGGCTATGCTTTAGTACCCTGAGGCTTGACCCCCCCCTGGTTGAGCTTGAAAACCAAGGTTGCTTGCATTTGGTAGTTTGAGCTGGGGTAGGATACCTATTTTCACTGAGAAATACTTAGAAGACAGCTAAAAACACTTGAAAGAATCTTAGTGCAGAAATGGGAAACTTGTAAAAAACTACGGTATGGACTGATCTAATTGGGCCATTCCAGAAAATTTTCGTTACCCCCGTCGGACGACGTGCATATTCAAATTTTTTCTCACCAATTGTTTTAGCACTTAGGGATCTTCGACAAAATACTTACAAATTTTTTATCGGCATTGGGCTGATAAGGGGGTGGGGGGAGGGGTCCAACTACACACAGATAAAAAAACAAGTATTGAGACAAAAATCCTTTCAGCTTATTTCTTTCTGATTTCGTCAAACTCCACTGAAAGCATATGATTTCACTTGCTTTCACCTTTGCGTGCAAATTAGCAACTTTAAAAGTACAGTTTTGAAATAGCTTTGATAAAAAACTCTTTTTTCATTGGCCAGTGCGCTGCCTTTTCCTTCGAAATGTTGCGACTTCATCTCGTCATTTTAACTTTTGTTTTGATTAACAATATCAATGCGGGTATGAACAAACTCAAATAGACAAAAATTCAACGATGACGTGTGGGAAGGCGATGGCGGACAAGATTGGAGGAAATTGTGTTTTCGAAGATGTAAAAATTTGGCCAATAAGAGCAAGGGGGGGAGGGGGTCTGAAGCTTATCAGCCCAATGCCGATAAAAAATCAAAAGTTTTTTGTCAAAGACCCCTTAGAGGAAAATAGGTTTGGGACACTATGGGCGCTAGGGAGAAAATAGGGAGCTATCGTGATGGAGCTGTTTTCGATTTCAATTTCGATTTGGTTGAGTTGCAGGAGGCTTTAGAGGCCTATTCTCGCAACTATAGACGCTTACTAATGAGCGTCCCGTCAGCACCATGAACTGACTACCCAATTCCCCTCACATGGCATGGGTTGACCCGGGCGAAGGAACGTTCACTTGCCAAGTGAACTGCCGTGAGTGGGAATCGAACCCTGGCCGCCTGTACAGAAGCCAAGGTCGACTACCACTATACTACGGCACCTTTGACCTGTGATCAAATTACACAGTACAAAGCAAATTTTGAGGTTTTAACATAAGCTTGTTTATAAGTTTTTTGATTTTTTATAAGATTTTTTATTTTAGAAGCTTCACCCTCTTTAATAATTTTTTTATAGATTTTTATAGGTTTTAAAAATGATATTGCTACTGTATTGGTTTTATTTGCAACTTTATATCTTTTTCCCCCTTAGGTTTGAAGGCTCCCTATTTTCCCCTTTAGGTTTGAAGGCTCCTGATTTTCCTCCTTAAAGGTTTGAACGCTCCCTTTTTTCCCATAAGGCTTAAACGCTCCCTATTTTACCCTATATCTCTATATCCCTATATCCCTATTCCCCGCTTTATTTAAGGTTTGAAGGCTTTATTTAAGGTTTGAAGGCTCCCTATTTTCCCCTTTAGCTTGCATGCTCCCTATTTTCCCCTTTAAGCTTGAACGCTCCCTATTTTCCCCTTGGTTTGAATGCTCCTTTTTTCCCTTTAAAAGCTTGACCGCTCCCTATCAGGCTAGCTCTAAAGCTCTAAAAAGGCATCTAATAACATGAAAACCAAAAAATGATTCATCAATGGGAATCAAAACTATAAAGTGCACTTACAAACATCAATTTGTCAGATCTAACAAAATTAATAACCGCACTGTCATCATTGACAATAAATCAAACATTTCTCTGTCAAGAGCCTTGTAAACATTCCAACAACTTCCATCAAAATGATATATCACAGCTCAGTCTACCATCTTTGACGGTTTGAGAGCGCTCCCTATCTTCTCCTTAGGCTCGAAGGCTCCCTATTTCCATTCTAATATAAATTCTTATAAAAAGTAATATAATAAAATAGAATTATACGAAACAAAAGTTTGAACTACATTACATGAGAAACTTTCATCTATCTAAACTGATAGACCTTTTTTCAAAGAGGACGTCCTGTTGAATAATTATGTAATCCAGCTATAAAAACAATGATAGAGCCATGCATAATTACTGTATCATGCATATTGTAATAATTATGCATGGTTTTATCATTATTTTTCTGCTGGACTACATAATTATTCAACAGGGTGGCCTCTTTGAAAAAAGGTCTATTTTGAAACAATAATGCCCTATTTTTCACACACCTACTTTCCTCTCCAAACCCCTTATTTTTACTCCATGCGCTTGAACAACGTTCTATTTTCTAGCCTCAGAAATATTTTTTTTCCAGTACAATGGTGGTCTGAAATAATAAAAATCACGACCCTGTCGGTGCACCCGACAGTCAGGTGCTGTTGTCGGGTGTTTGAAGTTAGAAATTTAAACACCCGACAGTCGGGTGCACATTTTTCGGGTGCTACTTAAACATACTACTAAACCATATACTTTTCTGCTGAAAGCCTATAATCAGGGCTACATGATGAGCTGGTCGACGTTTTAATTTTTTACTGTCATTAATAATGCCAGACGATCTCAATCGAACGGAATCGACGATCGAACCAGTCGAACCAAATCGAACGCAATCGACCGATTGAAATTCGATTGTCGAACGCAATCGAATCTCAATCGAACGTCAAAATTCTGGGTAATATTCGATTGGTTCGATCGTTGTTCGACTGGTTCGACTGGTTCGATCGTCGATTCCGTTCGATTGAAATCGTCTGGCTTTATTCTTGCAGCTTTCCAACATCCAAGCTCTCAAACATCACAAGCTGAATGAAATTACTTTCGATTTCCCGTAGAAATTATGCGATGAACAATCAGGGGGTCAATGAATCGACGATCGAACGCAATCGAACGCAATCGAACATCAATCGAACGCAATCGAATATCAATCGAATCTGAAAATTGCGGTAATATTCGATTGAGATTCGATTGCGTTCGACAATCGAATTTCAATCAGTCGTTTGCGTTCGATTTGGTTCGACTGGTTCGATCGTCGATTCCGTTCGATTGAGATCGTCTGGATAATGCTGACGCCATCGAAATCGCCATTTTTCGGACTTTTTTTTTATCTTGGGCGCTTTTAACAGCACCCGACATGTAACAAAGTTAGGAATTTTAGCACCCTACTGTTGGGTGCGCTATTGTCAGGTGTTTTTGCAAACCGACTGTTGAGTTGGTGCACCGGCAGGGTCTTTACCAGACCCCCGCGCTCGATAGGATCGATCATCGGAACGGCTCGATGACGGATCGATGGATTACTTAACGATCCCCGGATAGGAGATCGATAGAGGATCGATACTCAAGATTTTTTAAGCTTATGATTAGTTATCGATTATTTATCGATCTATCATCGATCTTTTATCGATCTCGATTTACGATCGATAACAAATCGATTAACGATCGATGACGAATCGATTAACGATCGATGACGAATCGATATACTCGATTGAAATACTAGCTCGATAATGGATCAACGAAGGATCGATACTCAAGACTTTTTTAATGGCTTAATCTTCCATCGATCTCCTATCCGGATCGTTAAGTAATCCATCGATCACATATCGATCCGTCATCGAGCCGTTCCGATGATCGAATCCTATCGAGCGCGGGGGTCTGGTCTAGCGACTCCAGAAGTCATGCAACTTTCGTTGACGTCAAACCAAATGTTTCATTTTTCCGTGAACTTTGAACCCTTGGAACTTTATTTCTATGTATGCTAAAGCGTTCCGGTTTTTACTAAATGAAAGCCCGTGATCTTAGCTTTCCAGCAGTATATAACACTGTGGACACGGGCTAGACGGCAAATTGGTAAAATGCCGAACGTTTTGCAACATTTTGAAAATTGTTTGCCGACGGGAGAAAAAAAATTAGCAACTATCGAAGAACAATTGTGTCTGGAAACGGAGGAAAATGTATTTGTAGGCTGAAACTTTGTATGTTTATCAGAAAAAGGGTGAGGAATTCAAAAATCACAATCGCTAATTCTAGTTCTTTCATTTTCATGTAGTTTTTTTAACTTTTTTGCTTCTTTAGCATGGGAATGTCCCAAAAAAAAGTTTCTATTTCTGCCGAAATGGATTTTCTTTTCATTTGGGGTTTCTCCTTTCAGAAAAACTTATTCTTTACTCATAAGTTTTTGTTCCTCCATTTCCAGAGGCCCCTTGAAAATGGGTCCTACCACCTTTTTTGACTCATTTCAACCTTTTCCAAGCTATTTCTTCAAAAACAAAAATAAAACAATGCAATGTCTTCTTTTTTCAAAAAAAATTATCGTTATTTTGATAAATATACTAAACATTTTACAAATATTTTTATATAATAATATTTTAACACCATAAAAGAATTCTCCCTCCAAATTTGAGGTCTCTAGCTACACTAGAAAAAGAGATATGCAAAATTTAAGAAGCATGACTGGAAAATTTCTTTTTTTTCTTTTTTGACACATTTTTCGAATTTTTCCAAGCTATTTTCCTAACCTTTTTTTGACATTTTTAGTCAAATTTTTGACACTAAAATTTGAATATCTTTACAACCACTAATCCTCTGGAGGCCTATGACCCCTCATTTTCTTTCTTTTTCAAAGCTCTACAAGATAAGATAGATTCTGAAAAAAAAATTAAAACTTGAAAAATCTTCTGGAGTTGCTATCTGGTCTTTAAAAATCCATGTACTTTCGCACTCTTTTTTGCTATTTTTAATTCAATTGCCTTGGAAATTCGGAAATTCACACATTTTCTTCTCTTGCCTTTAGAAAAATTTGAATTTTGGTGAAAACTTTTGCCCTCGTCCCTCGGAAATCCCCTGTTGTCCTCTGGCCTTCTGCCTGGTTTTTACAGACAAATTCTGGAATGAATGGCCCATGCCATTTCATATTGATTTGTGATTTCTAGATATCATCAAACATAAGGAATTAAATCAGAATCTTACCCTTTCTACCACCGCAATGCAATACCACCAAAGATGTCAGAGTTGACTGGTTGAAAAATATATACCAAAACAAAAGGTAGAAGAAGTAGAAAGGTTCGCAGGTTCTTTTTCATAAAATTTGGTGATAGGGTAACATCTCGATTTATTAGACTAGTAACTTACTCTTCGAAAGAAAAGCAAAGCGTGCACACAATGCTTGAAAATGCTTGAAAATCCTAATTGTTTATCGACAGAAATTATTGAGAGTTAGTGCTTTCTTCTAGGTTACGTAGGGATGGTCAGCGGTAGCAATATTGCTCCACAAATTAGTTTATTAAGAGACCAGCCAAAACAACAAAACAAACAGTCAGGAATAGTCGCCTTATTAGGAGACGCCTCCTGATTAGGAGACGTCTCCTGATTAGGAGACATGTAGGTCGCTTGGGGTCGCTTGATTAGGAGACCCGTCTCCTAATTAGGAGACATAAAACTTTGATCTCAATTTTAAGGGCTTTAGGCTTTTCCGCGCATTTTGAAACTAGTTTTAATGGAAAGAGCAGCCTCGAATTGGTAAAGTTTTAAAAAAATTATCAAAATTTCTCGGTGCAATCGATCACAATCCTAATATAAAGCACTACAAGGAAGTCCCTCTTGATTTTTTTCATGTCCGCCATTTTTCTTTTTGAGACGCTTTTGTTCAGAAGACAGATTCTTACTTCTGATTGGTTCTTATGGATTATTAGAATTGTGATTGATTCCACCAGTGGATTTTTCTGAAAATCACCATATGGAATCAATTTTTTGTGCTCTTTCCATTGGGAGCAATCAAATCATGCGCAGTTTGCTCGTTCACGAGATAATTACACCCGTCTCCTGATTAGGAGACGTGAACCTCCTGATTAGGAGACGGGTCTCCTAATCAGGAGGCGTCTCCTAATAAGGCGACTGTTCCTGACTGACAAAGTGCGCCATAATATATTATAGGTACCTGTTTTTTACTGTTTTAAGCTGTTTAGAACTTTCAACCTGACACGACGACCAACAACCTGACAACAGTCCAGCTTTCTTTCCAATAAGAAGGTATGATTTACTTTTGGCTTTGACTTTTTTCTTCTTAAGATACATGTTCCCACCCTACAGAGCAGGCAAATTAGTGAATTATATAGTCCCGCTGCTGAGGTCGAAAAAAGTGGCTAGAAAGTGATTTTCGTGACACATCTCTTAGAACTAACTTTTTTTTATGGAAACTCGCGAATTACTATGTCCTGATTGCAAAATCGAAAAGTTTCCGCGATTTTAGCGTGCAAGTGTCGAGAAAATCGGCTTAAAAGTTGACTTTTATCGAATTAATCGATTTTAATCGATTTTCATGAATTTAACAGTTTCTAGGTCATGAGTTTTCACTTTTATGGTGCATCTTGCTTGTAAATACTAATAGCCATCAAAATATTACACTAATAATAAATTTAAGCGATGAAAATGTAGGAAAACGGCTAAAATCGAAAAAATCATCGATAAAACATCGAATGTCAACTGAAAAACTTCGAATGAGTCTGTAGACTTCAAAAACTGTCTGATTTGCCTGAAATTTTGAACACTTGGCCCTTGGGTGAATATCTGCAGATCTAAGTTTTCATTTTTCTGAAAATTTGGATTTTTGGGGTCTGGGGAGGAGTTTTTTGTTAAAACGAGGCTGAAACTTAGGGGCGGCCTGTAGACTTCAACAATGGTCAAATTTTGCTGAAATTTTGCACACTTGGCCTTTGGGTGAATATCTACAGATATAATTTTTCATTTTTTGAAAATTTGGAAAATCGAACTAGAAAATCATATTATCGAGTTCATCGGTTTATCCTTGTGGCATAGATAGATTTCTTTATCGGTAAAGGCTTGACTAGGAATATCACGCCAGGTCTTGAAAAAATATTCCATTATATTCTCCTTGTATTTGCCGGACTTTAAAAACTTTTTCCATTAACGTGGAGTTTTTTGCGAACCACCATATTATATTGATAACAGCTGCACCAGCACTGCCCCTTTTGAGACGCTCAGCTTTCATCAGGATATCTGCCACAAACTACATCGACTCGAATACAGCAAAACTTTGATGACGGTTTTAAAGATGGTTGTAGAAAGATTTTCGAAGGTATCTGGTACATTTTTCAGCACTTGCAGCATGGCCATTGCGTCGATGACCAAACAACTTTTTTCAGGAATGGATACAATGCAATCAACTTTTGACTTCGTCTCGATTACTTCGAGTAGCTTTGATTTCCGAGTTTTGACCATGCTCCCGTCGTACAATGACAATGGTGAAGAGAAGGGGCGTAGAGTATATTTCAGCACTTCTTGCATATCAATATCCCGACTTTTGGCAAGTAGACATGTTTTGCAAAAAGATCTTTGGTCGATTTGATTGCAACAATTTCGTTTTTTGTGTTTCTTTCTTGTGTTCATTGTTTGGGACTGAGTACCAAAGGTTTTCAATTCGGTTTTCTTCATCGTTCGGTAAACGTCAGCTCTTCACTTAACAAATTGTCTAAGTAGTCGTTGAGTTCAGCCTCGCCGATTTCCCACATGTTAAGAGCAATTGAAGACGACGAGAATCACTTGGAAACGTTTTCATTACTTGGCACCTCGCTATCAGAGGATTTGCCCTCTCTCAATCATTTTGTTTGTCAATTGTATGGTCACAAAGAAACAGACGACCTTAATCGGGTTCATTTTACCATTTTCAAAAGTGGAAAATTTTCCAAGGAATCGCTCCGAACTACTTACGATTCTCTCTTGTTGCATACTCGACGTGCTAATTATCAAGCATACATATGGAGGAGCTCTGTCACCCCAATGAGATTACCTTCTGCAAGTGACCACGGATGGGAGGTGAGAGATAGTGGGCTGGAAATCAAATGGATATCATACCCATCGCCCCCGATAGCATCTTATCAATTCATCAGCTGTGGATGTAAATCAGGTTGTTCCACAAATCGCTGTTCCTGCAAAAAAGCCTCTTTGAAATGTAGTGATTTATGCAAATGTGAGGGTCGTGAAAATGGTAACGGCGAGACTACTGTGGAAGATGACACAGAGGAAGTAGATTACAATCTAGAAATGTGTGATAGTGGTGATGATTCAAATGATAGTGATACTGAAATAGAATCTGACAGTGACAATGATGATGCACCAGTTTCAGAGTGGGAAACGTCTTTTAAATATTTGAATTTACATATAGAAATAAGTACTTAGAAGGCACGAAAAAGCTTAAAATTAACTCCTTTCTACGACCCAATTAAGGTTTGAGCAATTTAAAAAGCATTTTTATCATAAAAGGGGCTCCCCCAGGGGCTGGCGTGACACGTGAATGAGCCTATTTTCTGACGTGAATACGTGAAATGGACTTTTTTAGCACGTGAATACGTGAATTGAGATATCAGCGTGAACGTGAAAATAAGATTTTTCCACCGTGAATTCGTGAATCGAGATTTTTAGCGTGAACGTGAAAAGCAAATCATTGTCTAAAACACAAGGAAACTCTAAAAATCTATCTAAGACCTAAATACCTAAATCTGTAAAGTTTTCTTGCTCGCTTTGCTCGCATAGTCTTGGATTTACTTATTGTCATATTAACTTAGTGATGTCATTCAAAATAATCAAAAATTTATAACATTAAAATTCTCAAAGATATCTAAACAAATATTTTTATTTTTTCGAGGGCGTATTTTTTCATTTTTAACGACAAATTTTGTTATGCAAATAATGCATCCAACGAGAGTGTCTTTAGCCAAAACAAAAGAGTGTAGAGAAAAATTTTCTCCGTCAGCGTTTAATGATGGTCGTCTCTCCGTAGTTACTTATATTGTTACTACAATGCAATACACAAAATGATACCGCGTTAACTTAGAGACTTAGAGATTTTTCCACCCTCAATAATTTGCAAGGTAGGTAGTTCAGAGTAGTTCTAAAACATCTTCTATGCATGCAGCATCGAACAATTAAAAAATAATTCTCATAGATGATGCATGCACATGATGCGTTTTCATTCTAAATTTTAAAAGATTTTTCTTTAGCAAAACTCTTGGAACACCGAACCGGGTACGGCAGGTACGTCGCTCGCCGTACCAGATTTTTGCCAACAAATGGTCAGTGTTAAATAAAATCAAAGATTTTCAAAATAAATTGTGTACGACCAAACAAGGCATACTTGACTAACAATAGCGTATTAAGGCCGTTTTTCAGTCATAAAAGACGAGAATTTTCGAATAAATTTCGCGCTCGCTTCGCTCGTGTTGTTGTTTTCCATACATTAGTGAAGTTAAGTAAATCGGTAAAATCGCGAAGACGAACGAAAACTTAACAGGCTAGTGAGTTTCAACCAATCAAATTTAGTATTTTCAATATTTTATTACATTTGTCGTCTGTCGTCGTGATTATCCTGGTATGCTTAACCTCAGTATTTTCTTCCATGAGATAGGGGTCCAATATTGGAATTTGCGTCCTCTGCTTGTACTACCGCTCCACCTGAAGCTTGTGTTTATACGGCTTCTCAAACCATGATTGGAGATTAAAAAAGACTTCTTACGGGTCTGCGAGGAAGAAAATCCCACATCAAAAGCCCACCTTACGCCAGAAGGGTAGTTCTTTGAAACTTTGGCGCGGCAGACCTAACAAATTGCTTTATTAAAGCTCAAATAGCGGTAAAAGATGCCTTAAAAGGTCGACGCTATCGAGAATTAGGTCACAAAACTGCAGAAAACTTCATATTGGCGAAAATGTTTGGCATAAGCCAAAGATATAAAAGAAAAATTGGCGCGTGAACGTGAACATGGTTTTTTTCGCGCGTGAATACGTGAATTGGCAAAATTTTGTGCGTGAATACGTGAATTGTGTGTCGACTGGGGGGCCTCATAAAAAGAGTTTAATTCGTGAAATAATAGGTAAAATCGATACTTTATCGATAAATTATTGATAAATTAACGGTATTTCGATTTTTTTCGATCTAGAATTTGATCTAGAATTTTTATTATATTATCATTTTCTTAGACATTGATGTGGTGAAGAAAAATAAGCTGTTATAATGTATTTTGATGACCTGAAGTACCTTTTATACGTAAAAATTGACATTACCCGATAAACTCGATAATATGATTTTCTAGGTCGATTTTCCAAATTTTCAAAAAATGAAAAATTATATCTGTAGATATTCACCCAAAGGCCAAGTGTGCAAAATTTCAGCAAAATTTGACCATTGTTGAAGTCTACAGGCCGCCCCTAAGTTTCAGCCTCGTTTTAACAAAAAACTCCTCCGCAGACCCCAAAAATCCAAATTTTCAAAAAAATGAAAACTTAGATCTGCAGATATTCACCCAAGGGACAGGTGTGCAAAATTTCAGGCAAAGCAGACAATTTTTGAAGTCTACAGACTCATTCGAAGTTTTTCAGTCGACATTCGATGCTTTATCGATGATTTTATCGATTTTCCTACATTTTCATCGCTTAAATTTATTATTAGTGTAATATTTTGATGGCTATTAGTATTTACAAGCAAGATGCACCATAAAAGTGAAAACTCATGACCTAGAAACTGTTAAATTCATGAAAATCGATTAAAATCGATTAATTCGATAAAAGTCAACTTTTAAGCCGATTTTCTCGACACTTGCACGCTAAAATCGCGGAAACTTTTCGATTTTGCAATCAGGACATAGTAATTCGCGAGTTTCCACAAAAAAAAGTTAGTTCTAAGAGATGTGTCACGAAACGAAACGATTTTCGACCTCAGCAGCGGGACTATTAAGAAGATTCTTTGAAACATTTTTTTCATTTAGCCAATCAAATTCATTTATACAACTCAAAACAAATTATGACATAATCTTCCCATTTTCAACACGCAAGACATTCGTTCAAAATGGTGGAGTTGCTTTGATTTCATTTTTATGATTTTGTTTCGTGTGCTAGGCCTATACGACACGGTGTAAAATTTCATTGCGATTGCAACAATTTGTTTTTGTTGCAATTGCACAAAAATTGTTTCCGTGTCCCCTTAGCTTAAGTTTTAATGGGTAATTAACCTTTTTGCTTCGAACTTTTTTCAAACTGTCCGCAAAGAATTGAACTATTTTAAATTTTGCAGAAAATTTTTCTAAAAAGATGTGTCAAAAGTTATGACTGTTGTTTTAAGCAAAGTCATGATGAAAAATTGATGAAAAACCACTATTTTGAAGATCTCGAGACAAAGAAGCATTTCAAAAGTTTTCCGCAAAAATTTTTAATGTTCGGTAAAAGATACACCATCTACTGCGAAAAAAAATTCAAAATGTTTTTTCTTCGCCGAAACTAAGCTCTTCAAAGTTGAAATACTCTTCCTCGCAAAAGTCTTCATTTTCTTCTTCATCAAACTTTTTCAATGCAATTTTTGAATTTTCAGATTCAGGAATAGTTTGTCTAACAGAAAATATATAACATGCCATAGTCTTGTTGGTTACATCAGTCAGAAAACACATTTTAAACACCGCAATTATGAAAAATTCACTATGGTCAGAGCCCTTTATAAGGGAACTATTTTTTGCAGGAACTAATTTTTGCGGTTCGCAGTTCAAGATTTAATATTAAATATTTGCGGGAACTTAATTTTGCGGATTTCTCACTTGAAAGAAAATTAGAGCCGTACTGTGAATTATTCGACCTTTGTTTTTCGTATTTGAAAAATTTTGCGGGAACTTAATTTTGCGGTTTGGGCCTAAATCCGCAAAAACCGCAAAATTTAGTTCCCGCAAAAATTAGTTCCCTTAAGGTATATCATAACAAAGATAACAGAGGTAAAATCTTCGTCAGCTTGTCAAAACTCCGACTAATATTTCTAAACTTTGACTTAAAAGTGTCGAATAATTTTAGAGAGTGTCACATTCTAATTCTAATATAACTTTGGCAAGCTATTTTTATTCAAGTTATAAAAAAAAATTATTGGAGTAAAAAAAGGGATTCAAAAGTATACATGTAGTTGAAATTCTGCATTTCAGAGTTGAAAAATGTTGATAAAATATATTGCAAACTTGTGAAAAAATTCAAAAATAATGTTTTTGTGCATTAGGAGTAATGTTCAAGCTCTATCAATCCTTTTACCTAAATAATTCAAAGAAATAAAATTATGACGGCGAATATTGTCGGATTTTTCATACCAATTTTGAAATACAGGCGGCAACGAAGCTCGCTTCAAAGAGATACATGTTTTTTTTTTTATAAGCAAGTGTATGCCCCTTGGTCAGGCTCGTGTATGCTTAATTTCTCAATGCATCCAGGCATAGTTTATGCTTATTATATGCTTAAGAATCATGCTTATGATTCACCCCGAGCCAAGTTTTTAATGAAATTTCAGAAATTTTGTAAAAATTTGTTCAGACTTTGGGAGCAGTGGAATGTTAGCGAGCCGTGGAATGTCTTATTTTTTACTTGACCTCTACCAAACCTTTTTAAACAGATAAAAATGACCTCTTGAAAAATATTTTAGGCTGACTTATATGCTCATGTTATGCTTAGGAATTTTGCAAATCTGAGCCTTCGTATGCTTATAAGCGTTATGCTTATAAAAAAAAAAACATGTAATAAAAGATAAATGTCCAGTCGTTTATCTGTTCATGGTAAAAGATAAGTCCTGGTATTGGCTAAACTAGAGTTCTAGTCCTAAGGTTTTTTTTCGAACCTCGACAGTATACACCGGTCGGCAAGAGTGTAGTAGTATTCGCCGTAAGTAGTATTCATCTAAAACCGGACATCATCTCTTTAGTAATAGGAGATATTTGGATATCATTATTATTTTGGGACATTGTTGCATTGTTGGTTAAAGTTGCCTCAGGATTTTTTCAAACCCTAGGTATATCTCAACAACTTGACATCATGACAAACTATATCAATTTTCTAATGTTGCTTTTCCAAGACAATTGAATTGAAAAACTTGAATCTATCGAAAAATTCTGTAACAATGCTTAGACTTCAACATCGAAATGCCTAAAATGAGCAAAGGTAAAACGCCCTTAATTAAGGGGGAAAAATCCAATGAGCGTACCCTTCAAACAACACCCACTTCGAATAAACGCCTTCCTCTCTACTGGGCCATTATACTTTGGATTTGAATTTCAAATTTCATCGCCGAATTTTTTGTTTCGACTAAAACTGTTCATCGCACTGAAAAACGCACCTCTTCTTAACATCAAAGATATACCACTAAACTGTTTAATAAACTGAAAACATTATTTTGTTAAAGTGTCCTTTTAAACAAGAGGGAAAAAAGCTTGAATGTACAATCAAAGTGATAATAATTGAGAAAAAAGGGAAATTCTCACGAAATCTTACAACCACAAACGATTTGGTATGTAGCGCTCTAAATTAGGTTGGACGGGTAGAGTTTTAACGCTAGATCTAAGAGGAACTAAAAATCCAAGAATGATCCAATGGGGCTCAGAATATAGCTAGAAAGTCTATAAACCCCTCCCGAATTGAAATATTAGAGTAAATTTATCAATTTTCCAAAAGCGACTTTAAATTGCTGAAAACGAGGAATTTTCTTGCGATGTAAATTTTTCAAAAGGAAACTTGCAAATAAAAAGTTTATTTTACTCCCCTCGAATTACTCCTCTGTTAAAGGGGGGGGGGGGCGTACGGGTTTGTCGGTGTGTCGGTATTGACCCTTTTTTGCATCGGTGTTTCGGTGTTTTAAGTAAAAAGTGTCGGTATTTCGGTGTTGGACATGCCTTGCGGTGACGGTAAAATTGATTTTTTGGGTCGGTATTTCGGTGATTCGAGAAATACTGGCGGTGAATATGCATATTTCAAAGGATCTCTTAAAGTTTTTGAATCTGCATTTCAGCTATTGAATATCTTATCTATACAAGAATTGTAGCTATGACGAGTAGAATTGTAGCTATGACGAGCAGAATTGTAGCTATGACGAGTAGAATTGTAGCTATAATATAGCTATTTTTGGTAGCTACCCTGTCTCATCCTCTTTTTAAAATTGTGTGCACCACTTCTTTACAGGAAATGTGCACTTTATGAAAAAAATCATAATAGTGGGTAACAGGTAAAGAAAGCTAAGTTTGCAGAATTTCTCGAGGTCTCGAATGCAGCACTCATCAAAAATCAACAATCGTTAAATTCTTTCATTTTACGGAATGATCCATTAACCTATGATTTAGATGCGTTTTTCAGCATTTCTGGCACCTTAAATTTCAAATTTTGCCTCCTCGGGCCAAACCATGGTTGGCCCTCGAATCATATCTCACTTGCCTTTCAAAATAAAATACTTCCCGTGGTCCTCCCCTTGCAGAGCTTTCTTTGCAGGCTTTCAATACCAGTTTAGTTTCAGCCTAAATCAAACGAACTATTTATCTGGATGGCGTAGTAAAATGACTAGTTTTGTGAAAAAGAGAGCGCTTTTAGCCAAATGAGATTTCCTGAAATATTTTTCTGTCGGCGAAAACCATGCTTGTGCCCAGTGGCGTTGTGGCATGGGGGGCCGAAGAGCAAGGGGCGCCAAAAAAGATTTTTTAAACGCCCCAATCTTAAAAATCATACTTTATACTCCTGAAATTGCGCCCAGGACCAATTTTACTGAGATAATTTTAAATTACTTGCAATTTTTTTCTCGCTCGCTTCGCTCGCAATAAAGTTAATTGGTGACTTCTTTATAATCTAGCAAATTTACAAATTTTTTTGTGTACAATATAGCATTATTAAATAAAAATCTACTCTTAGGTTCCAAATAAACGGGCCCCCCGCTTGTTAATTTTTCGAAAATTTTCCAACCCACCCCCCCGCACCTTCCCCCCCACCTTATTAGGACCCCCCCCCGTTTATTTATCTCTAAGAATATTTTCAGCTGTCAAAGAGAAAGCCCCTTATTTTGCTCTAAATAGCCTGATTTTAGCCTATTTTTACCTTATTTTTGGGTTTCAGAAGTACAATTTCCAACCCCCCCGGCAATTAGGTCTCCCCCGTTTATTAAAATCTAGAAGATTTCCCAACCCCCCCGTTTATTTGGAACCTAAGAGTAACTGCGCCCCAATATCAATTTGCTGACAACAATATTGAAATCATGAAACATCAATTTTTTCGCTCGCTTCGTTCGCATTTACACATTGTTTCTTTAAGTTTCTTTTCACTCTAGCCAGTATGAAATTTGTCTATTTTTATTTAGTGATTTAGGGTATCCTGGCAGTCGATTTTCAAAAATTTTCTAGTCGGCCCCAACCATGGTGGGGCCTGTTTTTCCCCTTTCCATTCATCAAAAAAGATATATCTACTCTTATCCACTAAATATTTCCTTCCTCATTATGCCGTTCAGCAACTGATGGGTGGGGGCGCCACTTTGGAAAATTGGGGGCGCCATTTAAAAAAAATTGACTTTGGCCCCTCCAGAAAAATTTTCCCACAACGTCACTGCTTGTGCCTTCTTTTACCCGCGTGGCTTTGTTTCAATCGGTTTGCGACCCTGTCTGGTTAAAGCGTTTTAAAGACAATGTAATGAGAAACATGCTAAGGCTTCAGGGGTTTCGACCCGTGAATGATTAGAAAACCCATTTCTTGGGATCGAGAGGGGTTCTCCGTTATAACGTCATGCCGTGAATAAATCACCAAATGAGAGATTACCAAAAAGATCGAAACTTGTTGATGTTGATGCTCGCTGTGGTTTTTGTGGTCTTATGCTGACTAACTTGCTCCTTTTTAGGAGCTCTTTTAAAGCCACTCTATACATACATGAGGCTCTTTGCTTATTCTGCAAAAGCATAACATTACTCGCGCTACTGCATTAAAAACACAGACACTTTATTTCAATTCTTATTCATCTCTTAAAAGTCAAAACATTGCAAACTTTCGGTTCGTTAAAATGTAATTTTAAAAAGAGGACATTCTATTGTTTAATTGAACAATGAAATGACGTTGTGCGCGTTCTTTTGTTTTGATGATTGGTTTAAAAAAGTGCTATATGTATAAAATATCAGCATTTTTTAAAACAGCAATTCAGACCTCGCTAAAAAGCGTCAATGTGGCTTTAAGCTGGTTTGACCTTTCTCACACCAAAGATTTTTGCCTGCGGCGCCAAAATTTCAAAGAACCCGTTTCTTGTTTCCGTGCCCCTTATTCCTGCCTCTTTTTAGCCATTGATCTTTATTAATGGAATTATCAGGTAATTTTTCTGAGAAAATTTTAGAAAACAAAAATGTTGTGTAGAACAAATCGCCTTAGGTACAAAATTTCAATTTCAAGTATCAACAGCTCATGTATTTTATTTGAGGGGCTTTATTTTTGGTGCTAAATCGTTATAATATGGGGCGTTTTTAGACAGATTGAAAGTTGAAAGTTGAAAAATTTTCTGTCGGCGCAAACCATGGTTGCGTCTCCTTGTCCAGAAGATTTTTACATTTCAAATTACAAGGAAATAAATATCAAGTTATCATTACCACCATCTTCGTATAAATATAAAAATTCCAAGTTTCTTAACTCAAAGATTTCGGGCGCTACTTTCAACCATTCACTGCTCTTACAGTTTATGTCACTTCTCTTTTGCGGCGCCCTTTTCTAACGGTGCTTTCGGCTAAGTTAGATTTACTTCTAATAACGTTCAAAAAGATCTCTTTTAGCTAAACAAGAGGACAAAAATGGGAAAATTTGAACTAGTGCACTACGTACTATTGAGCATTCGTACTAAGAATAAAAATCTTAAGCTTGCTCTAAAAGACGTCGGTGTCGCTGTTTTAGGAAAATTTTGTCGGTATTACGGTGATTTAAGAAAAATCTGTCGGTATTTCGGTGTTGGCAACCCTCGTACGCCCCCCACTTAAAGCAATTCTCATTAAGAAAATTCACAGTATGATAATCATCCACTGCATCAACCTACTGATCTTTCCAACCAGGTATAGTTCGTTATAATGTAGCCCGGGGTCCACTTAAAGCTTTTTGATAGACTGGATGGCGCGATTAAGTGGCCCGGTAGTATATGGTAATATGCTTTTGCTTAGGCGGACTGTAAAACAGTCCGCCAGATTTTAGTTGTTTTTGGAAGATAAAAACAGTATGAAGCAATGTTTTTATTTGAGAATAAGGGATTAGTGTGGTCGTGTTACAAAAGTACAGGCTGTTTGTAGGAAAAAATAATATATAGCTGAAACTTTCTCCAGACCTTTTCTATAGGATGCTTATGCCTCAGGAAAAAATCCCCTATAATCCCACTGGTGGAACATCCCTTTTTTGGGCAATTTCTTTTTTCCCCAGGCAAAACCCTAAGGTCAAAAATCTTTGAAAATTTCAAACTCTTTTTGAGACAACATCATGTATACCATTCGAAAGCTCTCAAAAAACTATATAGAAGACTTTTAGACGGGTATAGCCGATTTCATTACCTTACTCGAGATAATTCACGCAGAAGATGCAATTTTTGGTCAATTTTAGACCAAAATGTGGCGAAAAGTGGAACTTGCGCATGAAATATCTCGAGTTAGGTAATGAAATCGGCCATACCCGTTTAAAAGTCTTCTGTATAGTTTTTTGAGAGCTTTCGAATGGTATACCTGATATTGTCTGAAAATGAGTTTGAAATTTTCAAAACATTTCGCCCTTAGGGTTTTGCCTGGGAAAAAAAGAAATTGCCCAAAAAAGGGATGTTCCACCAGTGGGGTTTTAGGGGATTTTTTCCTGAGGCATAAGCATCCTATAGAGAAGGTCTGGAGAAAGTTTCAGCTATATATTATTTTTTTCCTGTAAATTATGCTAAACGACCCCACTAGATTGCAAATCTGTTATTGATGTTTGTTTCTCATTTTTGATTATATCTTTCAACTCCAAGTAGTTTTTTTGTTATTTGGATTTTAAACATTCTTTTTCAAAATGGCAACCTCGCCAAATGCTCCTAGTCTACTTCACTGGACCAGCGTCATCAAAAATCATCAAAAAGTAAAGTTCAGCCAGAAGTTGACTCTAGTCTAGTTATAATGTGATAACTTGAAATCGAGAAACTGAACTAAATGAAAAATTAAACTTTTGTGTTCTTATCAAAACCTCGCGATCTTTATGAAAATTCGGTTTGGTTACCACTGCACTGAAAAGTTCACTTGAGAATGAAAATTCCATCGCTCTGAACCACCGCCAAAATTGCAATAAGAAGGATGATGAAAAAATTACACTGGTGGAACTGGCACCTTATGTGTATTACCTTAAGTAGATTAATTTTCACGAGCAGATATTTTCAATGGGGATTAAATTCTGCAGATTTTGCGATTTAGGGGAAGCCTGCCAAGCTTAATACCTGTCAAAAGTAATGAGGAATCAGCATTTTCGAGCTCAAGTATCATAGTAATCTTTACTTTACTAGTACCATCGTTTTTTATAAGTTTCCCGTTTCCGCATTAAGATTCTTGTCACTTTTCCGAAATCTTTTCGCTATTTTGCCGGGATAACCGGTAAGTGAGTGGAAAGGGTTTGCTTCTAAAGGCACGGAAAATGTTGTGTTTACTAACGAAACTGCCTAACTTTCCGAAGCTCATTTTTTAACTACCCAAAGGAAGTGACAAAGGAATCTTAGTGTGGAAAATGGAAACTTATGGTAGTGTTTTAAATTTGTGCAACCATCTAACCTAATCCCCACCAGAACCCATCTAACCTAATCCCCACCAGAACCCATCTAACCTAATCCCCACCAGAACCCATCTAACTTAATCCCCACCAGAACCCATCCAACCTAATCCCCACCAGAACCCATCTAACCTAATCCCCACCAGAACCCATCTAACCTAATCCCCACCAGAACCAAGCCGCCAAATTAATAACCCTTCAAAAAAATAAGCCTTTCGGTCATCCGCTAAATTTAGTACACTTAAGGTAACCATGGTAATCATGGAAATTCTACACTACTGTTATTGGTTTTTTGATAGTGAATTTCCCCCCGTTAATCAATGTCTAAAGAATAATTTGATGAATGTAGAGCAGGTGTAAGAAGATATTTTCGTGAGCTGGATGTGAAGATAAAAATATTAGCATGTTATTTCTTGGGAATTAAATAAATTAAACTCATTGTTAAAGCGACCCCCTCCTGCAGATCGAATCAATGCAAATTCATTTGAGCTGTGAAGTCTGAAACTGTTTGATTTTCGCAGAAGGCAGAATCTTATTTAATCAATTCCATTTCGTTTATAAATCTTTAATGTTGATATTTCATTCAGACAAATGTCAAACTACGATATTTTGTTGAGACGGGAAATGCTGTAGACTCTTGATTGTGTCAAACAGTTATTAGAGAGAAGAACGAAGAAGAATTTTCTCAACTTATTAAAATGAAATGGTACATCGTTTTATATATGAACATCTTTGTGTCCTACTGCAATTGCCTATCTCTCAAGACAGACCTTAATCCAAAATGGAAAGCTCGTTTAGAAACAGAATTTACAAAAGCGAAACATTTCAATGTTGTTCCTGTGAAGACAGGAGACATCGCAACGACATTCAGATCAAATCTTGTCCGGATGTTGTTTTCTAAAATGTTGGAATTAGAGAAAGTACGTCAACGATTACAAGTAGCTTACAATCAACGTTCATATAACCCAGATTTCAAATTTCTGGATGCTCGTAAAGAGATCAACATGACAAGAGTAGTAAACAGTTTTTCCAATGAATTAAAAGTGAGTTGGAATCAGAGCTTTGTTTATGTCCCTTACAATATTTACGATCGAAGTGAGGAGATTCTCACGGCAGCCAAATACACAAAAGAGTTGGATGAAGTTTTTATTGAGAATCGTGATCAAGATGAAACGACCACTTGGCAACATTTTGGAAGCGTGACTGGATTATGGAGAAATTTCCCTGGATTATGGAAAGATACATATACGTGAGTTGCTTTAGGTATGGAGGGGGTATGGATACTTACAATGGCACCAATAGGAGTGTTATTTGGAGCTTTAGACTAAAACACCAATTCCTTCGATTTGAAATCTACTTTTATTTATAATCGATTTAAACACCCCTTTCTCAACACAACGGAAAGACATATCAAAAGAGAATCAAACCTTTTCATAACGCAAAACTGAAAACGTCCATTTTTAAAACTTTTTTTTTGATTTCATTTTCAGGGAAGAAATCTCATCATCCACAAGGTAAGCCCTCTGTCTGTTTCCTGTCATGAATAACATTATTGAATTGGACTTTTCCGGGGATAACCGATTCGGTAATGCTGAAAAACATGTAAAATTTCTGAGATATTTAATCCAAAAAATACAGGTTATATTTTACGACACTGGTAGAATCGAAATAGATCGCTCCATTCGAAAAATCCCCCCGAATGTCCCTTCATTCCATACGCAATACCCAAAAATTGCTCAACGGTCCATTGAGACTCGATTTGTAGAATAGTTTTCAGTTTACTCAATAAGGAATTATGTTACAAAAGGTCGCCATGTCACCACCTAATTAGAAATTTACCCTAAAGTTTCAGCGCCCCACTTGAGATTCAAGGAAAAAGATTGCACCCAAAGACCATCTCCACTGGATTTTGACTTTGAAACAATATAGTTTCCATCCCCCATCGAGACTTCGATAGAAATCTTCAAGCCCTCTGTGGAAAAAATTCTCACCGGGGCTGTGAGACAGGGGTGTTACAAAGGCGTGGACTTGAAGGATGTAAAATTAGTGATTTTGTAGGACTTTATATAGTCTATGGAGAGAATAAATTGAAATAAAGGCAACCTGCTTTCGAATAGCTTTTATACATGTTTAATAGACCAACGTGAAGTAGGAAATCAAGATGTAAAAGGGTCACAAATTTCTCTAAATTCTAAAAAATACAATCGAAATAAAACCTTTCTATATGGGAAAAAATTCAAACAACTTGCTTCGTATGAGGAAAATAAAAAAATAACCTTAAGCTACCGCGCCTAACAAGGCTTGCGGTAACTGTGGGAACACATAAAGAAAGAACCGAATTTCGATAAACATTGGAAAAATAATTGAGTGTCTTCAATTCTTATGTTTGCTTCAGAGAAAGAAATTTATGAGCTGATAAATGTTAACTGGACCATAAGGTGCATACTTTTAAAGAAAGGGAAAACTTTCCCAAGGAAAACATGATGATTAAATAACAAAACTGGTTTGAAAATGAAGTGTTTGTAAGTTTGCACTATACTTCAAAATAAACATAGATTTTGTATGGTGTGGTTGAGATATTCCATGAAAAACTAGAATGCGACTTTTGGAAATGCTTCCCATCCTTGTTTGTCTGTCGTTATATTGTCACTTTGGATGTCACCAGCTTGCATTTGCATCCAAACCATGGAACCGTGAACACGCAGGTTCATCAATGTTAAAAACGCCATCCAAATGGGCGGAAGGGTTCCGTCAGACATACTACCAACAAAAGGAAGGGCCAGAAGCAACACACCAGGTCATAGAAGTACCCACTGTCGACGTTTTCGAACTGTTCGCAACTCGATTAACAAGGACTTTACTATCCAAGGAGTACGCATTGGAGAGAATAAAGCAAGGTGCAATCCACTCTTATAAAACGTTCCATTTCAATCCACATTTCAAATACCTCGATTCAACTAAGGTGAAAAACATGACACAAAAAGTGGTACAGTTTTCAACACATTTTAACATAAGTTATAACACCAGTTTTGTGCATGTCCCCGTTGAGATTTATGATCGTAGTGAAGAAGTAGTGGCTGCATCTATTTTTACCAAGGCATTAGATCAAGTGTTCATTGCGAATCGAGCCAACGACAAACAACTGGTTTCCGCCTGGCAACATTTCGGAAGTTCATCTGGTTTGTGGAGAAATTTCCCTGGTAAAGAAAGGGACAGATACACGTAAGAATTCAGTTACCAGAGTTGGTGATTTTTGTGGGGAAAAAGTGTCGATTAATGAAACAAAACTGTTTGAAGAAAGTGAATATTGTTGTTAAGCTCAGTTGTAGAATATCCCTAGAATGTGAAGCTGTAAAGGGGACCATTCAAAAAGTACACACGCTAATCGGTGAAAACTGACCACCCTCATGTACGCTCTCGCCCCCCTTGCGTACGTACGCTCTTAATATCACCCCATCAGGAACGATTTGAGGTAGTAGTTTTTGTGTTTTTGTTAATGAAATATTCACTACATCTAACCAAACCTTGGCTGAATTTTCGTTCTATTATTTAAAACTGTCACAGCGTACGTACATTTCCATCCGAACTCCTCCTCCCCATGTACACTTTTGGTGGTACCCTCCCCTCCCCCTAGAGCGTATGTACCTTTTGAATGGCCCCAAGAGTGCTCTTGAATATGTGATATTTTGAACTCGACGACTAGTTCACCTATTTCATCTGTAAGCATTGCACCTTTCTTTTTCTGTAGGTTCGAAATTTCAAGGTCAACAAGGTAAGAAAAGTCCATTTAATTAGAAAGCATAACATAATTGTTGAATTTGGATATAAAATACCTATGCATTAAACGGTCAATTTAGTAAGAGTAAGTAAGTAAACACCTCACTCACTTTGAAAATTGGCCAAAAAATTGTTCCCAGTACCACTTAATGAACCAGCCCAATTTGAAAAGTTAGAGTAAATTCTCATTTTCATCGGGAGTATGGCACTAGAGGTTTGATAGGTTTTCTGAAACACTCCCAAAAGGGTACTTGATACTCAGGAACTAAATAGGCGAAACAAGTGGGGGCAATCCATGGAAGAAGTGGCGCCCAAAGAAGAGAGACAGTCAGACAAAAGGGAGCCTTCGAGTCGCCTTCGTGACTGCGCTCGCAAACTTGCTACTAATCTCGTTGAAGATTTTTTTGCACCTAACAATCTTTAAGGATTCACTCTATCTTTTAGTTAGACGATAGATCTAGATATTGGTGTTAAATTAAATTTCCGATAATGCTTTTTACTAGGAACAAAAACAAAAAGCAACACTTATTTCCTAAATAGTTATCAGTTCCATGCAGGGAAAGGATATAATAGGGGAAAACTTTTATTCGGTGCATATAAAGAGACTACTGGCGCGAAGTAGCAGTGATTGAAATGTAAACAACCGGTCCAAATGCTTAGTATCTTACCGAAACAGAAAAATGAGTTTTGGTAGATTTAAATAGAAATGGATCGTTTTCGATTGTGATTTATAGATTGGATATTTCTACAAGCGAATCAAGGGGAGGGAAAATAGTGGTTTCCAATTCAAAAGAGTTTTTTTTGCTTTTTTGAAGTAGGTCAAGGATAAAGGACGAAGATATAAAAAATACTTTTGATTGATTTGTAAAATAGGTTACTGAAGAAAAAGATGTGAATAATAAAGAAGTAGAAGTCTAAAAATGAGATTAATTCCCATTTTTTCCAATTTATCAAACATATAAGGTCTTCGGCCATAAGAAATGATTTAGCCGATTGAAAACTAGTAAGGAGCTTTATAAAATTATTGGCATTTTATGAATTAGTGGTAATGTTCGGAGAGACTTGGTTTCTGGTCATTCTTTACACCAGTGTGGTTATAGCAACTCAAGCAAATGGCGACTGTCTTGGTGAACCTTATTGCATTCAAGGTTTCCTAAACTCATTTGGTCACCTCAAAAACCGTTTCTCACGGAGTATTAGAGAAGGAAAAACAATGCAAAAATATTTACATCCTTCAGGAATATGTCGAACATTTGTTGATGATTTGTATTCATTATTGAAGGAAAAACAGGATGAGGTTGATAATATTAAACAAGGGGCGCAAGACTTGGAAGAGAGTTATTTATTTGATGAAGAAATTGAACCTTTTAATTACTTCCATCGCAAAAATGACCCTCCGAACCTTGTTGGAATCCATATCCCTTTCTCCTTACAAGTAGCAGTCAACATTACACGGAGTCACGTACAAGTTCCAACCGAGATCTTCAAAAACGACAAACAAGTGTTGAACAATGCACGGATGAGTGAGGGTCTGGATGAAACATTCATGAGCAACTATGCGAAAGACCCGGCCCTTTTGTGGCAATATTTTTGTAGTGAGGCTGGTGTTCACCGTGTCTTCCCTGGAGAAAAGTAAGTTGTTGAAAATCTTAGTTCTTGAAGATAACATCGTTTGACCGCGTCGATAGATTCCACCCTTTGACGTCATGAATCACGAAGATCACGCATGGTTAGTTCAAGATTGCATTCCAGCTAAGCCCGGTTGAAAATCAAAGTCAGTAACATTTCTCTCTGTATAGGTAGGAAATACTATTGGCTGTCGTGCGAATTTAAGCTGCTTTGCATTCAAAATAAAACATCAGAAATAAGGCCTTTGCAATTACTTGAAATTATCGCATGTCAGACGGTGTCATACGAGTAAGAAACCCATGTCTCACAGCCCCAATTGAACTTTTTTCCACAGCGAGGATAAATCCCAATGGGGATAGAAATTCTATTGTTTTTAAGTGCAATTTTTTTACATTGAATTTTGAATTGGGATAAAATCAAAGTCAATTTCCCTCCAGGGAAGAAATTTTAGCCAATTTTCAAGTGGGGCTAGGGTCCCAGCGGGTATAATATTTGCGATGTCCTTTATCTACTAACTAGTTTCCAAAATATGGCCTTAGGATCTTTGGATTATTTATACAGTAAGGCCTCAGATTATTTGCTTCTCCTCGGTGTACATTGTGAAAGGTTCTCTCTAATAGATTTAATCTAACATTCTAATATAATATATTTTCGTATCCGGCTACTAGGGAAAAGGTTTTGATCTACTAAATATTGACATATCTCATTTATAACTTTTCTAAGATTTTGATAAGATTGGAAACTTCTAAAAAGTTTTCAAATTCGTGCTTTTATCTCTTACTTCACTTGATAGAATCTACGAAAGGGGAAAGCACTTATCACTAAAACTTGACTTATGAGCAACCTCAAAAATGAAAGATAAAGGTGTCATCTCATTTCTTTGGTGAAATGGAGGTGAACCCTCATGGTTAAACAGAAAATCTTCTTATTTTGAAAAGGTGCAAAGAAAATGAAATGGTAAAATAAAAAAGAAGAAAATTAAGTCAAAATAAAAAGATTTTGAGGTCAAACTTGATACGAATCTTAGGATAGAAAACATTTTGATGATGAAGATCTGTAGAGCAAATATTTTGACGAATTGATATCAATTAAAGGAAATGCTTTTGAAGGTATCACAAATGCAAACATTACGAAAAATGAAATTTGTTATGCTTTTGTTCACCTTAATAATCACAAAACATCAAACTCAATGCAGCAAAATATTGGAAGAAATCGGTGTTTTAAACACTGCTCGCCATTTACAAACAGAATCGCAAACACGACATTCTATAAGACTTACCATTGATCCTAAAAAACTCACCACGAGATTCAAAGAGGGCTTACAGAGATCACTCAAACCTTTTAACGATAATTTAAAAGCCATACAACGAAGAGCGGAGAAACTTTACTCCGAACATCAAAGCATCGAATTAAAGGACAGATACTATTATCACCGTCGTATCAATTACGATCTTCCAGTCAGAAAGGTGATCTCATTTTCTGATAATACCAACATCAATGTAAACGAGAGTTTCATGCAAGTACCGACCGACGTATATGATCAAAACAAACTACTTGTCAATCAAGTCATCTGGTCCAAACGTCTGGATGCAATATTCCAAGAACAGTACGATTCAAATCCACAATTCTCTTGGCAATATGTTGGCTTCACAACAGGCGCTACCAGACAATACCCTGGATCACACTTGGTGAAAGAGTAAGCTATAATTTTCTCACAAATAACTGAATAAATCCGTAGTATTGAGTGAGAGGTTTACACTTCAGTTTTATAGCACATAGCCGCTACTGTCAATTGAAGTATTGTTCATGTTTACGTTAGTGTTAGTAGTTCATTTTTCCTCTACATAACATCAGTGTTTCGATGTATGTATGTACTGTGTAATCGCAGTAGAGGCGATGTAATTATCAGCGTTGTCATATTTCTACCCGCACCAAGCTGCGGGTAGAAATGGATTGCAAAAAACTTGATTTTTTTTCTTGATATTAGGTTTGGATGAATATAGCTTTAACAAAAGAGCTCTATGATTCGCTTAACCAAATTAACCAATTGCAAGACAAATCAAGACATGGCGTTATAAATCCAGATTTAGACACACCATGGACATAGACTACTAGTAGTAATTTTCAGCGAAAAGGGCTTACGCAGATATTTCATGTTTTTAGAAAAACAAAAGGTCATCTGTTCGTATCTAACCGACTCAGAAGAATCTGCTCGGAGACCAATTTCTTCAACAATTTCTCTGATTGGAGCTTCATGTAAGGGTTACGAGCCGGGAAGTATCTTATCCATTTGGTGGACTAACTTTCTTGGGGTTTTTCTTGTTCCTTATGGTAATAAGAATATTTTAAGCTTCTGGGCCACCTGGATTTCTCACCTGGGTATCCATAATGGCGGATTTTTGGTCATGTGACCCCTGTAGGCAAAACTGAAATTTTTTCCAAACCAAATATAGGCTTATCATATATCAATCGATCGGAAATTTGATACTGATTAATTTTGAGATAAAAAGTTAGGTCCGAAAATTTTCCTATCTCGGGATATAAATCACTTTCGTTTTCTCAGGTTTGGCTGCAGTTGTAGGCGGGCTTTCATGGAGTGAGGCAATTCTTTTAGTAATATCTCAAGAAATATGCTTTTAAACATATCAAAACTTTATGTGCTCCTAGAAAAGGCATTAAAAATTGTTTTTGCAAATTTTCAATAAGTTTGCAGTAAAAATGTGTATTTTGCAGACCAGAGTACAATTTCCTTACCTTACCCTTTTCTCTCAAAATTGGCCTTTTTGTCTGAAATGAATGAGTGAAATGATTCTTAATAAGGTTTAGAGCCACTCGATTCTTTATATTATACTCAGAGAGGTATTTGGGGAATATATAAGGGCTAAATGTGTCTGGTCAGCACTTTATAAGCATGTTTTTTTGGTAAGATTTGATCCCAAAAACGGTGAAATTTCCAAGTTGTCACTCAAAGATTTGACAAAGTCTCTCATTGTATCTCGACATTAAACAAAGTTGAACCTTATTCCTTAGTTTGACACATGCAAAGAATTAAGAATACATGTAAATCGTTGTGTGTATTTTACAGACCAGAATTAAGTGCTTCTAAGTGGTTATATTGCTCTAAAATGTTTAGACTTACCACGGGAAAACCCGAGCTGGAGAATTTTACTGAGAATAATCCGTCAAAATCCTCTAATTCTTATATCTTTATTATTCATGCATGTAACGAGACATCTGTGTAGCCTGGCTTTGAGACTTCGAGAAGTGCTTAAAAATTCCAGAACTACGTAGCTATCAAAGCATAAAATTTTGATGAAATTAGTCTGGCTTTGAGCTCACTAAGCCTGGATAACCTTGTATACGGGAGACGTCAGACGCTTATTATGTATGTATTATTTTCCAAAAAAAGAACAAAGCCTGAAAGTTTTTATTTCTTGCATGCTTGCTAGACACTAGCACAGATTTGTCACACAGTCGTTGAATGGCCTGTAGAGTTTCTGTCCACCCAACGACCCTCACGTGGTATGGGTTAGTCCTAGAAAAGTAGCATTTACTTTTCATTAAGTGAAACACAGCACCGAGTTGGAGCTAGTCCTGATCTCCTAGACGACGGTCAATACTTGGTACACTACTGTGCCTTCACATGGGATAAATCATAACTGGACGTCTGTCTTCCATTGTGTTTTTGAAGTGAGCTTCGTTGCCGCCTGCATTTTAAAATTGGTATAAAAAATCCGATAATATTCCAATGCTATTTCTTTGAATTACAGGTAAAATGATTGATAGATAGCTTGATAGCTTGAAAATTCTATACTTTAATCGTAGAAATTTTAGCGAAACTAATTTTTGCGTGTATATTAGCGAGTCAGAAAAATCTTGATTTTTTTGGATTTATTTTAGCGAATCACGATTTCGAAAAATTTCGCGTAGATAAATTTTATCGAATACTTAGCGTGGATTAATTTTGGCGAGGGCAATGATTTTGGAGAAAAAATCAATGTACGAAATGTTTCCCTGAAAAAAGTTTCATCCTTTTCAATGCATTCACATGTCTTTGTAACACATTTCTTGACTGAGAACGGATAAACTCGGAAATTTACGCGCCCATCCCCGGTTACTAGTTTTTGAAAAATAATGAAAATGATAAAAAATGAAAGAAAAACATACTGAATTTATATAGCGTATCAGCTTTTCGAAAAATTTCGCGCGGAAAAATTTTAGCGATCTGTCGATTCGGCGTGTTTTAGCGAGATTTATTTTAGCGAAAATAGGGAAAACTTGCTAAAACGCTAAAATTAGTCTCACTAAAATTTCTACGATTAAAGTATATTAATACGCTAAAACGTGTGTGTTTACAACGTTTTGTAAAAAGTTTTCAAAAATCTAACAAAGCTCTGCAAAGCCTCCTTCATGACGTTGAACTTTTTTCTCCTTTCTTTTATAAAATCAAAAGCTTCTCATCAATCGGCAGCTATCTTTCTTCCATTAGGGTTTTTTAGATGTATAGCGATTTTATGGATTGGGACACGGAGCGTGCGACGCTGCGCATACGGCTAGTTACTCTTAAGTCACAAAATGATCATTTTCAAATTTTTCATACGCTGAAATAGAGAATTTCAACTGCGTGTATACTTTTGAATCACTTTTGTCATTCCAATTAGTTTTCTTATTGATTTGAAAAAAAAGTATGCCAAAGTTGAGAGCCTGTGTCATAAGAATATCATAATTTGAATTTAGAAATATTAGTCGGAGTTTTGACAAATGACGATGATTTCGCATCTGTTATCTTTGTTATGATATAGATAAAAGACTTGAGAAGAGTAGAACAGCAGAGACTTTTGTCGAAGTTTTGACGTTGTTAGCAAGGTATTCCCAAGGTAGATCATCAAAATTTATTGTTTCATTCTATGTTTTAACGAGGCGGCTACGAAGGTAGCAGTGCTTTCTACGAAAATACGAAGGAGAAGGATGATGTCCAGTCGTTTATATGTTTATGTTCTGAGGAAGCCACAGAAACCAGATGATTATAAATAAAACCTTAAAACCTCATGAGGGGAAAGGAAAATGTAATCACCGTCAGCAAGCCATGTCCAAAACAAATAAGAATTTTAAAATCAAGATTTCTTAATATTATACTTAGATTTTTGTAAGAAAACGAGGATAATTTTGACATGTAGCTTAAGAGGAAAAGGGAAGCATTATTTTATGTGGCAATAATAACTTCTTGAAAGCGCTTTTAGTTAAAATTTCTAGAGTCTGGCTTCTTCAACCAGCTGAAGGTGTTGCATTCATGTAGTTAAAGCGGATATACAATGATGCATTGGACCATTATACGCCTCTTATAATTGTAACAGTAGCCAGCATAGCCCCGAGCAGGTTCACAAATATAGCTCTATCACTAGGCTTCCATTACAATGGCCTAGGCTTATCGTCTCTAGAAGCCATATTATGCCGAATTTTGTGGCCCTACAGACAAAACAGATTCTAAGCCCTCTAAATCTCGTTACATGCATGAATATTAAAGATAAAGGAATTGGTGCAATTTGACGGATTAAACTCAGTAAGTTTTCGGGTATTTCTGTAGTAATCCTAAGCGCTTTAGGACAAGACAAGCTCCTAGAAGCACTTAAATCTGGTCTGTAAAATACACACTGTAACGATTTACATTATTCATAATTCTTTGCATTAGTCAATCTAACGAACAGAAGGTTCTCATTTAATGTTAAGATGCAATGAGAGAATTTTCGATTAATTGTTTGGAAATTTCACCGTTTTCGGGATCATGTCTTACCGTAAATCATACTTATAAAGTGCTGACCAGACACATTTAGCCCTTTTGTTGCTAAGTACCCCTTTTGTTGCAAAGTACCCCTCTGAGTGAGATTACGAAGAAGTAATTGGCCCTAAACCCTGTTGGGAAACATTTCACTCATTCATTTCAGAGAAAAAGGCCAATTTTGAGAGAAAAAGATCTTTTTTCTACGGTAAGGAAATTGTACTCAGGTCTGTAAAATACAGGTTTTTACTGAAAACTTATTGAAAATTTGCAAAAACAATTTTTAATGCCTTTTCTAGGAGCACATAAAGTTTTGATATGTTTAAAAGCATATTTCTTGAGATATTACTAAAAGAATTGCCTCACTCCATGAAAGCCCGCCTACAACTGCAGCCAAACCTGAGAAAACGAAAGTGATTTATATCCCGAGATAGGAAAATTTTCGGACCTAACTTTTTATCTCAAAATTAATCAGTATCAAATTTCCGATCGATTGATATATGATAAGCCTATATTTGGTTTGGAAAAAATTTCAGTTTTGCCTACAGGGGTCACATGACCAAAAATCCGCCATTATGGATACCCAGGTGAGAAATCCAGGTGGCCCAGAAGCTTAAAATATTCTTATTACCATAAGGAACAAGAAAAACCCCAAGAAAGTTAGTCCACCAAATGGATAAGATACTTCCCGGCTCGTACCTGTATATGTACTGATATGTCAGGCGTTCAATTCCACAGGGTCATCGATGAATATTAAGGAGTCTAATTAGTCTGTGACAGTCATTTGGAAGGCTAATACCAACGATTCAATAAATATACGAAGTATTTTAAGATGAAGATCATTTTACAAAATAGAAAAAGAGAAAAAAACCAAAAATGTCGTTCTTCATCGACAAAGAAAGAAATTAAGAAGAAAACGTGAACGAGTGAGAAGCCAGAAGAAGATAACATATTTCTCATTGCGATTCGATCAGGCTCGCCCTAAACGCATATGTTTATGCTTACGGAATAGAAAACTAAAGATTTCTGGTAATTTGAAACAAGTCTCTTTTGTAGACCCTCCTCTAATCCGAAATTGAAATGAAAAACTGATTAAATAAAGACATAAATTAGACTAATTAAGAAGATTAGAAGGGAAATAGGAGCTGGATTATTGTTTCACCGGTAAAAAGCTTTCTACTTTTTAGTAGAAACTGTTTGAAATTGAAGTTAGTGTCTTCGTTACTGTAAATAAATGTACGAGGAAAATATGAGAACACATAAATAATGAATTATTTGGTAGTTGCTAGGACAAAACATTATATAATGATACATTAAAAAAATATGCTTGGTTAACTATCACAGTATTGAAACATTTTGATAATTATTCAACAACCATTCGCTTTTTTTTTGAAGAAGAAGAAGAAGAAGAAGAAGGAAGAAGAGAAAACAGAAGATTAACATTGGAAAAAAAATGTTCTCGACGATAAGTTTTTGAGAGCAAGTCAAGCAGTCGTTATTGGAGGCACTAAAGATAACTTTTTTTTCAGCCAAGACCAAAGGAAAAAGACCGTCGTTGATGTTTGAGAAAATTCAACAGATACATACAGATCATATCAAACTCGCGAAGTTGTGAAAAAGAAGTCAAAAGCTTTCTCTTTTTTTAATGAAGTTTCGTGGGAATGAAAAAGAGAAGGGATGCAATGGTCCAACAACATTGAACAAACAGTGAGAAGGGCGTCCTTTTTGAAAGAAGAAACGCCACGGGTGGTTATTGCTTTTCAATCTTTTTTAATGAAGAAGTTGAAGGAAAAAGAATCAATCAGTTTATAAGTTTAGAAAAACTCACTTCATTTTCTATATATTGATTGCTTTGGAATGACATTGTTGAAGTTGAAAGAGAGAATTCTGTTGGAATTGACCTTACGAAATTTTGGAATTTGTTGATCAGTCAAAAACTTATTTGTCATTATGGGCAAGAAGCATATTCAAATGTTCATTCGACATCTTCACATGATGTGCATTTGGTATGTCAAATTAACAATCCTAATTCATTATTGTCAAAGCGTGAATAGCAGTATGATCGGAAGTTTGGATCAAATGTTTAAGGTGGAGAAATTCGAACAAATTTACACAAATAACCGCAAAGAAGTTTTCCAAATGAAGGAAGTCAAAGTTGGTGAATTATCGCAAAAATATGGGTCAGACTTACGCGCGTTTTTACTGTCCCACATTAATGAACTCATGGAAATCAAGAGAACTTCACAATTTCTTGAACAGAAGTACACTTATGATCCCCTTTTGAAACCTTTTTATCAGTTTAACGATAAAGACCCGAATCCTGACCGCTTGGAGATCAGTTATTCAACAGAATTCAACGTTAACATCAATAACAGTTTTGTGCAAGTACCAACTGAAATCTTTCGTAACCATACTACCATTTTGAATGAGATAAATTGGTCCAAAGGTTTAGATGAAGTATTCAGAAGAAATTACGAACGTAATCCAACGTTACAATGGCAATATATCGGTAAAGAGACAGGGGTGATGCGAACATATCCAGGTGTAAAGTAAGTAAGATTTTGGGTTGATCGAGTCATTGCTAAGTCCTTCAATCCAGAAATTATATTTCAAATGGTTGAGCATTTACAATTTTTTCTTTCCTGTAGTAACCTTTATTTGATCTTTGACGCTTATAGAAGGAATTTATTGGGGAAGGTGGATTCCATATCAACATGGAACACAAATTTCTTTTGTCCTTTGCGCAATTCATTTCCTTCTTACTAAGTTCTACAGTGAGAGTCGCACATTGACTGCAAAGTCAATAACCAAGATATGACTGCTGGCAATGATGATATACCAAACAGAAAATTTATAGTGAATTTGTGAGAGTGATAACGCTGCTTTCAAATTTATAAACTTAAAGACAGTTAGTGTGAATTTATATTCTGCGAACTCGTCATTTTTACACCTTATTTCTTTTATAAAAAATTTAAGACCTAAAATTTTCTATTTAGACTGTTTCAGCACATATTGTGACATAATAGACAAAATATTCTAGAAGGTCTTTCTCATGAATTATATACAAACTACACAGATTTTATTCGTTGAAAAAGATCGAAGAAGGTAGAAAAGGAATATTGATTTTTAAGATAGGACACCCTTAACATATGGTAGGAATCGTATAAGAAATAAGAAAAGTTCGAAAGATTTGAAATAATTAGACACTTTAAATACATGTTACAGTGGAGTCTCAATAACTCGAACACGTTCGGAGAACTAAAACTTGTTCGAGTTATACCGTTATACAATATTCGAGGTTGTTAGCAGAAGAGGCAGTAATATTTGTTCATGTAATGGAAACATCCGAGCTACGAAGATTCTACTGTATGTCGAAACTTCGCGAAACTTTCATTGCAACAATTCTACCACTGTCCTATGTTTTAGCACTTGTCTTTTTCCACGGTTAAAGAACAAAGGCACAGTATATAAAGAGAAATTTGATTTTTTATTACAGAACGATGTTTAGGAGTCAGGGTTTTCTGTTATAAAAATCGTTTATCACAATCAGTTTATTTATCTATTTATTTGAAAATATTAGAACGACATAAAATCATGGCTGCGATTTCAATCTTGATTGATGAAAGTAGATTGTGTTCCTGTTCAGTACAAATGAAATATTTTATTTTCCCCTTCAAAATTTTCCTCCATGTTCTTAAAGAAGATAGATGTTCCATTGAGGTTTGAGACCTAAAATACATTTTGAAATTGCAATGGTCTTTTTCTTTTTCCCATAAATTAGATTTGTTTTTTTTGCGAGAAAGGTTTACTTGGTTGAAGAATGTTGTTTCTTACATTTTTGTAAGGATGAGAACATTCCTTTTTAAGACTTAGTTTTTGCAATGAAGTATATAATTTTCAAAATTCTTTATAAAATATGAGGCGATATTTGTTTAGCATGAAAGCCCGAGGAAAACGTTTGTGATGAATGGTACAGGTTATTAGGGCTAAGATAACAAAAAATATTTATTAAAATAAAACAGAAAGATTTGTATGAAAAGAGGAAAATGAAAATGGAAAAGTCTAGATTGCCAACAAAACAACTTTGATTTAGTTGGTGGTGAACGTTTGGAAAAGATCGAATCCACCATCATGGAAAAACGTTTGATAATCTTTCTGTATTGGATTTTGACAAGATTTACAGTGAATATGGAATGCAGTACTGAAGACCTTGTAAAGAACACCTTTCAAATCGTAAAACACCACGCATACCAAAATACTATACAAAATACATTAACGAAAGGGTTGGTGATAGAACAGTCCATTGATTTGGAAAATATCAGTGTATCATTTGAAAGTGATTTACGCGCATTACTGATGCCACGAACCAATCTACTAAACAACATCAAATATAAAGCTAGAGAGCTGATAGACAATTACAAATGTGACCCGGATATAGAAAATTTCAACTACTTCAACCGAAGATATCTACCTCCGAACCCTGTACAAATCCATCCACAATTTTCAGAAGAAGTTCCTGTTGCCATCAATCGCAGTCATGTTCAATGTTCGACTGAGATCTTTCAAGGGTCCAAAGTTGTTTTGAACATCGCCAAAGCGACCGAAATGCTAGATGAAGTTTACCGCACAAATTACGCTCAAGAGCCAACTCTTTTGTGGCAGTTCTTTTGTAGCACAATAGGCACACATCGGGCTTTTCCTGGTAAAAAGTATGTAGTTTTGCCGGTGTATGGAAATGATCTTTATTAGGAATGGATATTTGCAAACGAGTCTCTCTGTTTTTTTTTGTATCTGCTTCCTTACTCTTTGTCCAACATGTTTCTATTTTTAATGGCACGAATAAATCGATCCATTAAGCTTCACTGTGGAAATTAAAGCAATGACATTTCTTCTTCATATCATCCAGGGGATTAGGTCTAATTATTTGAAGAGGGAATTATTGCCAATATCGGGGATAAATTCATCAAAATTTACATCCACAAGTTTTCAGAGTACTGCACTCATCTTTTCATTGTCATGTTAATCTAATATACACATTAGTGCCAATTTTATCCAATAATATCGATCGAAACAACAATAAAGTGAAAACGTGTAAAGAAAGAAACCAAAGAGTTTGAAAACAATCATCTATTAATTAAACAGATAAATTGGGATTTGTTGCATTGGATCTTGAGGTCTGAAAACAAAACAACATTTTCATTTCTAAACATAAGGCGAAATACCATGAGTAAGGATCAAATGAATGTTATGTTACGAAGCACATTTAGAGAGAATAATCTAAAGAAAGTCTGTTCACTAATACACAAATGAACCGTATCGTATTTTCTTTATTGATAGCTCGAACCGGAAGATCGATTTATACGACTGCAGACGTCGATTATGGTACAACCAAGCCATCAATTCTCCCAAAGATGTGGTCATTCTAATGGACATGTCCGGATCAATGACTGGTGCTCATTTCAAAATCTCAAAACTAATCGTCCAATCACTGCTCGATACTTTACAACAAGATGACTTTTTCAACGTTCTCTACTTCAACCAAGCAACAGGCTTTCTTATCGATTGTTTAAATGACACACTAGCCCAAGCGACCTCTTACAATAAGAATCAATTCAAACAAGCAGTAACCAGGCTACAATCACCGAAATCAGTTGCCAATTTCCCTACAGCACTGAAGAAAGCTTTTCGCTTGATTAACAAGGTAGATAATGAAACAAACAAACGAATATGTTTTGAAACCTGAATGTAATTGAACAAATTTTTAAAAGAAAGCAATCAAGGTATCCAAATGACTTTAACAATGATGAAACGATGAAAACCACAGCATGCCATAAGATTGCTATTACTTTTGCTATAATTCCAGATAATTCACGATATTCAAGTCGTAAAGTTTTTTATAGAAACATCACGTTTTGCCAGTAATGGCAAATTTAAGCTAGAGAGAAATTTGCCACTACTGACAAAAATAGTGGTGTTTGCCGTGGAAAACATAAAACGAAATAAAAATCAGAGATGCCAAAATATTTAAAACAGAAAGATTTCAAGTATTCTGTAATCCAGCAAGTGAAATTCTCTGTCCGCCACTCCTCATCTTGTTTTAGTGTAATTCTAATGCCTAATTTTAATAGATATATTTTGCCTCTATTTTTTACCGCAGGTTTCGACACACCGAGCCACGTCTTCATCGAGCTGCAACAAAGTCATCATGCTCATCTCAGACGGTATTGATTTTGATGAACACACACATGAAATATTGGACGATGAGAATGCAGAGAAAGAAGTCGTTATCTTCTCTTACATCGTTGGTCAGTCTACCGATGAAGGACGGGCGGAGATGAAAGATATTGCATGTCAGAGTGGCGGTGAACATTATGATTTCCCAACCGTCGGTAAGCTCGTTTCCTTTCATCTTGCGTATTGCAAGGAGTATATACTATCGTACCAGAATTGAGCTTGATTCCTTTGCAAACGTGGCCCTTTTGATAATTTTGAATCTCAAATGCCCAATAAAGGCCTCAAACCGTTTATAAATTTATCAAAAATAAAGTTACAAAACCAAAAGTTTCTTATTTTGCATTACGTAGTCCGATTTTAGTACAGATTTTTGCCTTATATACAGGAGTACAGTTTGCTAACTTCACACAATATATGTTGCTTCCTGGGTTTGTTTTTAACTAAAAATATCTCGTTAATTTAGTAAAAGAAAATGATTATGATTATGATCAAGTTACTCACTACGCATCTCTTTTTTAACAGGCAATGTCTTAGACGGAGTGCTAAAGTACCAAAAACGTTTAAGTCAACCGCTGGGCCAGAGTTTGGATGATCACGTGATTTTCACACCTTTATATCTCGATGGATCGGGGTTAGGGATGATGACCACTATATCCACAGCTGTATTCAGCAACAAAAATGGTAGCGATACCCGAGAGCTGATTGGTGTAGCTGGAATGGATATTGTTGTCTCGTTGCTACAACAACAATACCCTGTCCAAAAGATGGGCGTTTTCGGACATGCTTTTGCGATCAACAATAATGGTTTGTTTTTAATGCACCCCAAGTTTAAAGACCAGTCAGGTTATTTGCCTGACCCAGCCACCGTTTATTTGGACGAAGTTGAATTTACTACCAATCCATCAAAAGGGATCGAGTTAAAACGAGCTATGATCAACAACGAGACGGGATGTATGAGTGCCGAAGCTGATTGGCTGTTTCCCAAGCATTCCAGTCAACGGGTGGTCCGTTTAAACAATACCTATTGTTATCGACCAATGGAAAAGACTCCTTTCTTCGCAGGTGTTTCTATGCCACAACAAAACGCTATACAGATGGTGGCTGATAAAACGAAAGCTCATTTATTCCGTCGATCAGGTATCAATGCGTTACATTCTGATGATCCGAATGTCATCATTGAAGTTGCTGAATGGTCTTTTTGTGACATTCGAACGGAAGGTGAAAAGAAACAACCCGCTTCCATCAAGTATTATCCAACAGCTGAAGACTTGTATCAGTACTTGAAAAACAATGATGAAGATCTAGACGAAAAATGTGACGAGGAGATGTTGTTAACTTTACTTCTATCAGCATCAGTGGTCGCAAACTTCACCAGAGATCACTGGTCTGTTGAAGAGCTCACTCATAACAACATCACTGACGCTTATATTATCACCTCCTCCGGTTTCACCTACATCTTATCGACAGATGTCAACAATACTAAACGATTGGATCGAGACATCTTTGAAGAGATTCGATTCACACATCCCGCATCATTCTACCAAAAAGAATTTCATAATCAGCTGACTTTCAGCGTCGACATCAAATCAGGAAAACCACAGAATCTCCATGATAAAGAGGTTTTCAATGACGAGGAGATTGGGAATATAGCGATTGGTAAATCAGTTTACACGGGAGATGAAAATACGATGCTTGGAGTCGTCGGAATGTCAGTCCGAGTGGATTTTATGAATCGAATCATGCACGAGGCTGCACAAAATATCACTGATTCTGATTGCAGTAAAAATTCGTCACAAAAATGTTACTTAATTGATGAAAATGGGTATATTGTTGCTACAAATAGACCAGTTAATCGGGTCGGTTATTTTCTTGGTTGGTATGAAGGCCAACTCATCGAGGACATGGAAAAAAGAGAAATTTTGGAAGTGCGAGAATACAACGATACACAAGCAGAATGTCCACAACAATCGGATACTTCATCCTCCTCTCCAGCTAATATCTTGAAAACATTTTACTACACTGTCTTTCAGTTAGTATACAACGTGTTGGCACATACATTAGCAATCACGTGGTGGATGTTGACTAGCCTACTGACCGTCAGTATGAACGCTATTGGGGTTTCAGCGGCTAGTAGAAATGTCAGTTGTACCAAAACTATCGAAATCTATTTACTTAAAAACAGAAGTATTGATACAGAGGGAGCTTTTAATTGCTCCTCTAATTGCAGTCAAAAATATATCATCCAAAGTATTCCAGATACTAACTTAGCTCAGGTCATAATAAATAACAATTGCCGTGGGGCTGACGAATGTCCATTATTTTCAAAAAACAATGAGCCGAAACGGACAAGGGATCTCACTGTATGTGAGCAGCCTCTTCGCTATCGAAGGGCTTTGTCAGTTTGTTATAAATTGACTGGAGAAGACAAACGAGCGTGTTTTGATGTTAATGAGAACAAAGAATCGAACATTATCATTTATCTTATCGTATTCATTTCCATCTGTTTTGCAATCATTATAGCGATTAGTTTTAATATGTATTTTCGTAAATATTTTCATGGCAGGTGTATGTAAGATATCTAAAGGATAATTCTTAATTCTTGTGCCAATTCTTAAAAAAATGGAAAGGGAATGCTGCTTTCCTTAAGCATTGGACCAATGTTTGATTGAGATTTCATACATTAAAGGAAAAATACTCGGCGCACAGATATGGCATGTGAGAGTGAAGGAAAGCGATAAATATTTGGAGGGGTCTGGACACACCGGCAGCTATTTTAGTGCAAAAGAATGTATTAGCAATACCTTTACAAGTTTAATCTTATGCGATTCTGATAAGACATTCTATTAATATTCTGTTTCGACATCAATTACCAGTGCTCCAACTCAAAAGCAGGTTCCCTAAAAGTAAAGAAATTTCTTATAGTTAATTTATTTTAAAGTATATTTTCCATTATGTAGATACTGTAAATTTTATTTATATAAAGCACCACTGTTGCATCGTTGCATTTAGAAAAAAATATTTTCATGAAGTTTGTTTAATAACAATATATTATACTGTATTTTGAAAAGAGTGAAACTAATAATTAACTGACCGTTCATACCTGTTATGCTCATAAGCCAATAATGACGTTCCATAATTGTGATACACCAGTTGTTGAATTTAGACAATCTCTTTTCTAATTTCACTTTATCTTTTATATACACTGGAAACAAGATGGACAAGTAATGATATAAAAGTAAGCAAAAGATCCAGTAAAAAAATGTTCAGGAAGAAGATCTAGAAGAACCCCAAAAACAAACATTCAGAAAACGATCTTTCAAAACCTGTACTGTCCTACACGTTTCTTATTGACTAAAAATAGAGTGTTTTGACAAAAATTTGGGTTAATTTCTAAAGTTACAAAAAAGGTTAATTTTTGCGATCCAGTAATTATTTTTAATTTTGGTGAGAATTAGGCAATTTTGAAGAAATTCGCCGATTAGTTAGAGTCAAATATAATATCACTACAGTCATAAAATTACGAGCCATAGAAAAAAGAAAACCTTGGGACAGGATAAATTTTGATTGTTGATTGTTGAGTTGATTCAAATAATTCTAATCAAAACAATTAACTAAAAATTATATCTAAGTACAGATTTACAAGACAATTTTGGTTGAAATCCTTGTGTCGAAAAAAGGAAAGCTTCCTTCAGCGTTCCTTTACACTGGCGCTTGGATTTGCCGATGACATTGACTATAGTGAATTAAATAAAATTGTTAGCAGTGATTCCCAAGAACAATGTACAAGAAAACATAAATGACACTTTATATAAAAAAGATGAAAAATAACAATCAATATAATATTCATGTGTGATTTTTTCGTTTTATGATGGTAGTTCAGGTAATCCGAATTCATCGACTTTGACACCATCCTGTGTAAAAAAATTGCAAATATTGTATTTAAAACTAAAATGAAACTAAAGTGAAATAAACCAACCAAAAAGGTATCATCAATATGATCTCTCTCTAAAAATTTAACAAAATGAATGAAATGAAGGGGAACAAAACTTTGTCTCATTTTTCATGACCAGCTTTTACCTTAGTTTTGGAACCAGAAGTGTCAGTTTCACCAGGAAGTGTTCCTGGAACAGAAGGTGCACTGGAAGCTTCATCTAAATATGCTGCATCATCTTCCAAAAACATATCATCACCCAAAGCATCCAATTCTAAACATTATGGAAAAATGAAATAATTTGGAAATGTTACAAAGAGCCATTTGTCCTGAAGCTGATCACAAGAGGAGATGAGAAATGTTGACATCGCTACTTTCTTAAGAGATTCTCTTGTCAGAAACAGGCCATGTGTATCAATGAAGGTAGAGAGTCAATCATCATGCTTCTATAACACTCTGCCTGGAAGTATTTGGGATTCAAACACATTATTTTCACCATTCGCAAAATTTCAAATCTCAAATGTAGAACGAATAACTTGCTATATATTCACAGACCTTGTATATTTTTGAAATACTTGTTAAAGAGATTAGGAGCCCAAAAACGTAGATTAAGTAATTTGTTATTTTATTGATTTTGTAGCTCTAAGAAAGACTTTTGGAGAATGTGAATAAAACTGGCTGTTACCATCCACACATGGCGAAGGTTTTTCCACAAACAAACATAACGTTTTCTTTTTAAAGTAGAGTCTAAGAATCTATAAACAATCAAGCAGATCTTTTGGCATACCAGCATCAAGGTCAGCATCGTCCATTTCAGGCATTCCATAAGTTCTTCCTAATGCATCTTGTACTTCATTGGCTTGGTCTAACATATCTTCCATGTCGTCTTGTAAGTCCTAAAGACACAAAAACGTGCTAATGTACACACTTTTTTTTGATGAAATTACATTTTCTAGTGGTCACTTTATTTTTTAACTAACAAGGTAGTAAATACTGAATAAACTTTTAGCAATTTTTACAGTTCAACAGAATAACACGAAGAATAAGTAAAAAGGATTTCACCTCAATTTGATCAATGTCAACTTTTTTGTATTCTTTTTTCATTTGTTTGACACCTAATTTCATTGCATCCACCTGAAATGAAGAAAAAACACATCTATTAGACAAAATACAATTTATGCTTCTAATACTTTCCTTTTTGAAACCACATTTTTGTGATGATTATCAGTTTTGTGATAAAACCTATTTAGTATAAAATCAAGTCAAATAATATATTAGTCAATATTGGAATCACAATAAATAATTAATAATTCTACTAATTAAAGAAGATTCGCTCTATTTATGCTCAACATTTAAAAAAATAGTATGAAACTTACAGTAGTTTTTGTATCTTTGAGTGTCTGAGTAGCGAAATTGGCTTGCTCCATATTGAAGGATTGGTTTCTAAGATTTTCCAGTTGACTTTCATACCTAGAAAAAATTAGTACTTAATATTTGAACATCTGACATGAACCATGATTGATAGAATGGAATTTATTTGATATTTTTCTGAGGAAAAATTATTCTTTGTATATTGCTTCCACCTACAGTGAAGCTAAGCTAACCAGTTCCTCGTTATCAAGTTATCCCCTTTAAAAAAGTCAAAAGTCAAATTTTCTATCTTACATCTTTTTCTGCTTCAGGACTCTCATAGCTTTCTGCTTTACCATATTCTGAAAGAGAAAACTAATTATTAGGAGAATAAAAACTTTCAAACCTTTTAGAAACAAATATCATAAAGCAAGACTATAAATATGATAAAAAGGATTATGGGAAATGAAATCATGAAAAATACCTTTGATGGGCCTTCTCTCATTTTTTTCATCTGCTCTTTGTATTTCATCAATTCTTTGTCCAGCATGCTAATTTTCTTCTGAATTGATTCTCCTCGGCTATCAACCTAAAGATAATTTTTATGTAACCAAAAATTAGTTGAGGTCACAAATTTTACTCAGCGTGACAGGAATTACAATCACTAATTAGGTTTTATCAAAAAATTAGCAAGATTTAAACATTCTTTTTGATTTTTAAAAATTCATTTACAGGGGACAATCTCAAAAAGTAGACTCTTTTGAAATTTGTGTAGTTTTTTCAATACCATGCTTTCACTCTTTATAAATTCTTGAAACAAAATGTTAACCCTAATCTAACCAGATCTAACAAATCTTGTAGACAATATTAAATTAATTAATAAACTTACAGTATTGATACAATCCGTAAGATTAGGAGGTGGAGCTTTGGGTTTTCCTGTTCCAAAAATTCTATTCATTTTAATTTCTATCTAAAAGTAAGAATGAAATTTTTTCATTAAACTTTCAGATGGTTTTACAATATATACATTTCGGCCTTATAACTTTGAGCACATTTATAGTTTACGATTACCAATTTTATGACATACACCTTGAAGAAATAGGGAGATTACGCTTAATTTGTAATATAAATCTCTAAAGTCCATTTGCTGTAAGTGTGAACTAATCTTTTTTTTTGCTTGCCAATTTTCAACAAATGTATCAACCTAACTCTACTATACTAAAAAAAACTCAGAGCACTTTAACCTTTGTATACAATTATTTTAAAAAGTTTAAAAAATAACAATGAAAATTTTAAGAAGAAAAAATTAAACTTTCTTTTATTTTTTTCATGAGCCTTCCTATTGTATATGAATACCCTGATTGGCGAGCATGAAGAAATAGAAGAAGAAAAACTAAAAAATTCAATCCCAGGAAAATTTTAGTTGTATTTTGTATACAATCACCATGATATTGATTGTTTTATTCTGTCCAATCAAATAATTGCCATGCAATTGTTGTGTTTTAAAAGAAATATCAAATCAAATAGCGCTATCCAATCAGAAAGGATTCTTTAAAGAAATAATGCTATAATCAAATTTCCACTTTCGTTTGAGAACTGAAGATAAGAAAAAATCTAACCCTTAGAATCGACAATTGAAACAAATTTTTAAAGACTTAATTTCCGGCGAGCACGATTGAAGTTCAGTCAGGCCTTCCTTGGCTCAAAAAAACTTACATAAATAAGTTAATAATATTCAATATACTATTAATTTGTATCTCTCAGAAAATGAATACTTACAGAACGACATTGTTTATCATTTGAAATACCCCCGTATTTGGACCATTCTATCAAGGGCGCAAAATAGAGCAGAAACTAAGTAGCACCCTCAGTGTAAGATTGCCGCCTCATCCTTATTCGCCCGCGCGAGAATGCGAGCTAATGATTTTTTTCTCACACGCTCAAGGGGAAAAGGAAAGTGATCGATACTCTTTGAAGGAAAAACGTCAGAAACAAACCCAAAGACCAAAAGATGTATTTTGTTGTTGAGAATCGATCCTATGAAGATGAAAAAATTTCTGCAATGCATTTTTTTCGGAACGCTGAAAAACTCTAATTTCGATCTTCCATAAGGTAAAGAGGTTACAAGATTTGGGTTAGCGAGACAAAAATCGCTAAAAAGCTGGTAAAATCATAATCCTCAAAAATCGAAGTTCCAGCTTCACTGAATGAGGTTTATGCGGACTAGTAAGATTGTCCAATTTAGCTTTCTTCGGAACAGTATTTATCAAATATGAGATATCTTTCAAGCTTTTACAATCATCAAACCAGGAAAAATAGTCGATTCTAAGCCAACTTTCAGGCGTGAAAATGCTTAACATGCCAGGGTCTTAGGGGGCTTCGCCCCCTCTGAATAATAACCTACTATTATAGGATATATCAGCTTTTTCTTCTTGTTGTTACGTGTTTGAATTATTGATGAAGGGTCTTGTATAGAAGAAAAAGGTGAATCAAACGCAACATCATTAGCATCTATACAATCCTCATTTTTGTCATCTTCTATTTCACAATGCTAACTAAAGTCCAGGCCTTTGGCACTAAGTTCTCTTGCATAACTACGTGCTTCCTTTTGTAAACGCTGAACTTCTGAAATTTTGAACTCATTTATGACCTTTCGAATTTGCATTATAAGTTTATGTGGACCAGACTGGTCGTAAAAGTTGCTATCAAATGAACCACCTCTTTGCACTACTTTTATGATGTGATCTTTGTGTAAAATGTCAAAAAGCTTCAATCCAAATTCAGTATCCCAGTATTAATAACAAAATGGTACTCTGGATTGGATCTGGTAGATTTTGGTGTACCAGAGATGGGATTAAATAGGATTAGATAATAACATTATTGTTATTAATACTGGGATACTGAATCTATACTATAATAATAAACTATTTATTCAATATATTTTAACATTTTTGCGCACAGCGCGTATCTCGTTTGGTAATACTGTTGGTCTTCATCATCAATTTTCTTTCTTCTTTCTGTTTCCAAGTATATAAGTAAAGTATAAAAATTTGAACCTGGAGCAAAATTGACTTTTTTAATTGATGATTGAATTTTACTTGGTGCTTCTTCTACAACAATAATGACACTCATTGTGAAACCTCTTTGTGAGAGGGAAATTTTATAGCGGCCAGTTTGCAAATTTTTAAGCGCTGATAAGTTAGCTAATCCCATTGAATATGGATGTAGATAATTGGAAGACACCTCACATAAACAAAAACTTTGAAATTATCTTCCACTTACGATTGAAATATGGAAAACTTTCGTCGTGAACTATTAACTTTTCCTTTGCATGGGTTTTAAATGGGGAAAACTTTTGTCGTGAAGTATTAACTTTTTCTTCACATGCATTTAAAATGTGGAAAACTTTTGTCGTGAATTATGAACTTTTGTCGTGAATTATGAACTTTTCCTTTGCATGCGTTTAAAATGGAGAAAACTTTTGTCGTGAACTATTAACTTTTCCTTCGCATGCGTTTAAAATGTGGAATACTTTTGTTGTGAACTATTAACTTTTCCTTTGCATGCGTTTAAAATTTGGAAAACTTTTGTTGTGAACTATTAACTTTTCCTTTGCATGCGTTTAAAATGTTGAATACTTTTGTTATGAATTTGGAGATTTTCTTCAACGTGCGCTTAAAATGTGGAATACTTTTGTCATGAATTTGGAGATTTCTTTCAATGTGCGTTTAAAACTTGGAAAACTTTTGTCTTGAATTATGAAATTTTCCTTTGCATGCGTTTAAAATGTTGAATACTTTTGTTATGAATTTGGAGATTTTCTTCAATGTGCGCTTAAAATGTGGAATACTTTTGTCATGAATTTGGAGATTTCTTTCAATGTGCGTTTAAAACTTGGAAAACTTTTGTCTTGAATTATGAACTTTCTTTTGCATGCGTTAAAAATATGTGGTTTAAAAATACTGTGAAGTTGGGTAACTTGCATCAGTGGAGGGAAACTTGCAAAGCCAAATGACAGACCAATCAAAGCAGCAAAATTTCAAAACAAATGAACTACACAGCTCTACTCTACCATTTTTGTTTTGACTTTTAACTTTGTATTTTAATGACCAGCCAGGTCATTCATTTGAGGGCTATATGCATGTTAGCCTCCACTGATGCAAGTTACCTGATCTCATGGTACTTTTGTCATGAATTTTCCTTTTTTGCATTATTTTGGAAAAAAATAAAATTGTTTCCCCGGTTTGAAAGTTTTTTTCTTTTTGGCATTAGATGAGACCAAATTAATTTGTTGTTCTACAGGCCTGACCCACCCTATTTTTTCAAAACAGAAAAAATAATAATATTGAATTTGCAACTGAACAAGTTGACAATTGATGTATTTGTAAATTCATCCCCAAACTTAGATGAATTCAAAATATCACAATGGAAATGACACAAAATATCATTCATCCATAAAGATGAAAAAGTCTGGTGCTTCAAAATGTCAATCTTGACACCTTTTGACCCTAGATTTTAAGAGATTTAATTTTATTATATACTGATTTGCTGACCAGGAATGACCCATATTCTTAGGAAGGCTTTCCTGTAGAACAATAAATAAAATTTTTCGTGCCTTATTTCAAAAAAAATTATATTAAAATTGGAAATAGACTTTTGCTATCTACGATTTCATATTGAATAATTAAAAATTCTAACATTAAAACAAAAACTCAGTTCCTTTTTTTTAGCATTTTTACACATGATACCGTGAGAGGTCCTAAATCCAACACCACTGCCTAAATCCAACCCCCCCCCCAAATAACTGTTATGAAAAAAAATTCTATGTTTACAAACATTCCCTCTCCAAGTTGAACAATAAACTATTGCTAGAACTCTTGAAACAAAACATCTAACAAGATAGCTGTAATGTCAAGATGTCAATTAATGTAATTAAAAAGTGTGAGTTGTAAAAATAATTACCTTTTATTCTGGATCAGTTGCTCATGTTTAAAATGATAACAGTTTTGTAATAAAAGTGACTTGTGCAGGAAAAATACGAAACGACTGGGGCTGGTCTCCATCAAGAAACAAACAGCCTAAATTGCAAAAATGGCGCGAAGTTGAAAAAAGGGCGGATGCGGTAGCACTTAATTTGAATTACAAACATCGATGAATCAATGAGGCAGCAACTATCAACGCCCTCTTTACCACCCATAAGTCCGGATGTTTATTTACGGAAGGCCTGCAATCAAGCCTTAAGTGCCAGTGTAAAGTAATAAAAACCAGGCTTGATTACGTAACGTTTCAAAATGAGCACGCTCGTACACAGACCTCTTTTATATTTTCGTGTGCTTTGGAAAATCAAAACATCTCATAACTTTTTATGATGCTGTTACTTACTACTGTGTCATTTATGACGTTGTGCATATTGCAATAAAAAAAATATGTATTGTTATAAGAAGCAATTAATGTTATATGGTTCAATTGTTTCAGTGTATCAAATCTCTCAGTTTAGTTGACACTTTGGTATCTTTGTTGCGTCACAGCGAAAGGTTTGTTTTTATTCTAGTTTGTATCTTTGAAAGACTCCATCAGATTTAGGCAGTGGTGTTGGATTTAGGACCTCTCACGGTAGTAAGTATGCAAAAAAAAATCATCTCTCAGAAATTTTGACATTTTCCTTGGTTTATTGTATAAAACTTTCTCCACTTTGTAAAGTAAAGGTGTAAGGTGAAGCATGACGCTATAGATCAAATCTGTGTTTTGACTGGACTCACCAACCCTTATGATTATGAGGGTACAGTCTGTTTATTGCGACAACTATTTTTAAGGGGTCACTCGCATATCGATGTTTCCTGCAACTAACGTCATTGTGACGCGAGGGGGTGGGGGGGTCAGAGCCTATGACGCTAAGAAATTTCAACAGAATATCGATTTTCAAACCTGTAACATTTTGTATTCCATCCCATCCTTCGCTACATCTGCCATCTTAATTCAAACGCATAAAATATAACAGAGATGATATCCAATACCCTTCCGTTACGTTTGTACGAATATGTTATTATCTCCCTAACCAAAAAAAACAGAGATACCGCAATAAAAAATACATGGGCCGTATTTTGATATACAAGGGCCGCGCTGACGGACCGTCTACATAAATATGACAAAACAACGACCCGATTGTCTGGGGACAAACAAATGTGAAAGTCATAAGTCAAAACCACTTGTTTTAAAACCGTGCGAAACGAAGCACAAAAATCAATGTGGCTGGAATATCAATATCTGTAATAATATTGAAGAAATTAATTACTTTCATAGATTTTTGGTATAATTATGTAAATGACGCTAAGAAAGGGGGGTGGGGGGGTTCTTCAGATAGCGTCACAATGACGTTAGTTGCAGGAAAAATCGATATGCGAGTGACCCCTAAATTCAAGATCCCTGAGAGTGTTTATTGTTTTCATCTTTAATATACGGCGTTTGATTGTCATTAAATTTTTTGTTTGCAACTTGCAAATCGAGGAGGCTCTGGATCGCTTCGCAACTTATAAACATGACATTCACACTCTCGCCTCTTGCATGTCTTTGCTATGCTAACAGAGTGGAGGGACGGAAGAGTTCTGAAACGCGCGCAACCCCTTTTATATTGATTTATTATTTTTACTGTCTTACTATTTATTACTATTCATTATTGTATTAGTCAGGGAGCAGAGCGCCAAAAAAAATGTCAAAAGTTGTATTTTGGTGGGACTTTTTAAAACTTACATGAAATGAAAGCTTATGTTCCATAGAGCTCAAAACACTTTACTTGCCATCTTGAATTTACTTGTGGGCTTTGAAATCAATCAAAACACATTTCATTTTTCAGTTACAAAAAAGTTCAGTTTTTTGTCGCCATCTTTCTTTCTCATAACACAGCGTTCAAAATATTTGAATCTTTTCAGGGGGTTCATACAAAATGAAACGAATAAAAGAAATGAGAGAATCATTATCTTTTTGTATCTTTTGTATATTCACCTGTTTTATAAAATTTATTTACATTTCTGTTTACTTTAACAAAATTGAGATAAAAAAGATTCTTTGATCTTTCAGTGAAAGAATAATTTGTATACAAACCCCCGTCTATAACTTTTATAAATGAATACATTCCATTGCATTTCGTAAATAACAAAGATTAAAAGTACGCGAGAAAAGCGCGGGAAACCTTTCTACCATGTGCAATGTGTATTGCACCACAGCAGGCTCACATATGCTTACACATGTTTTTTAATTAGAACACAAGGTTCTATCACTTAGGCCGAAACCCGAGGGTACTTAAGCAAAAATGGATGCTGGGTATGGGCGGACCTTGGGTCGGTTTTTTCACCTTCCAAAGTCTCTCTAAAGGTTATATAAATCAGAAAATTTCAAAGTAGTCTCTCTAAGGCCTAAGGGTCGGAACATTCGCATGAGTTTTAGAAAAAAAATTTAACTTTAACAGGAAAAATTGTAAAAAAGTCTCTCTAAGAGGGAAGGAAGTTTTTCGAAAATCGGAAAAAATTTTCCAAAAAAGTCTCTCTAAGGGTCACTTTTTCACTAAAATTTGGTCTCTCTAAGGGTCGGTTGGTTTTCATCGGAGGTCCGGTCCGCACACATACCCCTCTCATCGATCCGCCAACCCTAGTACCTCCGGCGGCCGAAACCTGAGAAAAAAGAAGAACAATAAGGTTCCAGCCAGACCTTTAATCTCAAAATCGGCGAAGAGTATGTTGTTACTTGTTGGGGAGATTATGGAGAGCCTTTTCATATTATTGACAAATATCTTACGGATCTTACGTACATTCCCAGTTTAAAAATCACGAAAAAAGCTGGTTCTTATAAAAAGAAAGCATGTAACAAAATGCATATTAGGCCTGGGCCCTGGCCTTTTTATTTGACTAGATAAAGAGATAGACCAACGGGATATATTTAAAAAGATTTTGTCGTAGGATAGACCTTACTTAGTACTTTCTTAGAGGGACTGAAAAAGAGAAAATAAAGGACATTTTGTGAATTTTATGAGGCTTATAGGGGATAATTTGACCAAATTTTGATCTTTCAAGCAGCAAAAAGTAGAAATTTCCAGTCCATGGGACTCAAATATAATTTTTGGATTTTTTCAACCCTCTTTTGTCTCAAAAAATGCACCCTTGGCTGGAACATAATATTCATATCCAGAAAGTGGCGTCTGGCGATTTACGAATTTACTCGAATTTACTGACTCAGTAAAGGGTCAAATTAAATTCCTGCCAACAAGATTTTATTTTCAAGAACTTAGATTATTAGTCTGCGGCTCAACTTTGAAAGTGATAGAGTATAGTGACTAAAGGCCCCCCCAGCGGTTTGCGTGAATGCGTGAATGGGCTTTTTTGGTTGCGTGAATGCGTGAATTGAAAAAACTTGCGTGAATGTGAAAATCCATATTTCTATTGCGTGAATGCGTGAATCTGCCCTGTTTTTTGCGTGAACGCGTGAATTTTTCCTTTACACAGTTTGTAGAAAACCCCAAGGTGCGCACCTATCCCAAATTCAAGGGATGCCAGGTGAAGGTGCACAAAAAAATCAGGAACTTTCAAATTCTCTATTTTATAAAACGATTCATGATTTAGATGCGCTCTCTTTCTTTGCCCCCTTGAAAGTGTTTAAGATAAAACCATGGTTATGCATGATGAGTAATCGAGGGTCAGGGCCAGCCAGGGCCAGAGCCACTGCGGGCAGGAGGCGGCCATGACTTCACCACGTTTTTGCAAATAAAATGAAACTTATTTCAAAGAAATTTTTACCCATGATGTAGACTTTCGATAACCTGATTTCTTGGCAAAACTAGTCTGAAATGGAGTTGTATTTAAGCACATCAGAGGGTTAAAATATAAATTTTCTTCTGTCGGCCCAAAACATGGTTGCGCTTCCTTTATAGTCACTATGTTTTTGGCCCCTCCACGTTAGGAAATTAATTCGCGAGCCCTGATTAAAACCTTTCTTTTTAAATTTCTTTGATCGCTTCATTCGCAACAAATGTTCATTCTTTTACCTCATTTTACAAGCTATCAAGCGATTGTACCTTGCCTCTATCGAATTTAGACTACATTCTTTTTCAATGGTGTTAAAGAGAGCATTTTTAGACAAACGCAAGTGACAGAAATGCAAAAATTTCCTCTCTGCGTAAACCATGGTTGCGCCTCCTTACCCTGAGCTAAGCATCATGGTGTCATACTCGAGTTTGTTTGACCTATTTTTGATAATGTTTAAGCTATTTTTTGTACAAAAATAGCGTGAATTGCGAAAAATTTTTGCGTGAATGCGTGAAATTTGGGTCCGCTGGGGGGGGGGCTCGACTAAGGAGGTACAGATGGAAAAAAATTATAATCTAAACCCTGCAATCAATCTTGATTAACTAAAATAGATCTTTTTCAAGACTATTCAGGCCCGGTGGAAGCAGGCAGAGGAGGCTTCACTTTAGCCTCGCTTTTTTTCAGCAAAATGCACTATTTTCTCCATATCCTGGTCTGGTGAAATTTAACTCATTTAATATGTTTTCAGCCCCAACATATTTACGGTCGTTCCTCCGGGCCTGTTTATTAAAGCAGAATTTGGATTGATTAGTAAATTTTCCTTTTGCTTTGAAAAAATGTGGTCGGGCAAAGCCAGGCTGCCCCTTCCATACTGCCGTGGTCCCTGCTTAGTTAAATCAAAGCAGAATTAGCTGTCTTGTTCAAGAATACACTTCACTGGCTTATGATACACGATGGAAAATTACGTACAGAGGTGACAGTGGAGTGATAGCGGCTCATTTTGAATGTGTTTCAGCATTTCCTCAGCACCTCTTACAGGTCAATATTTTAAATCTTATCATGGTAGTTTTGAAAGAGCACTTATGAATTCGAGTTAGAGTTTTCAGGACAAAATATATCGCTAAATACAGGGATGTTTTCCTTTACCTTTCTATATATTGCAGTTCATCCGTATACTTTATAACACATAGAACATTCCCTTTTAGAGTTAAGTAATTTTACAGACCGATCGACAGGGTAAAAAATAAACTTTTCTCCATCGATATTCATCAACTCCCTTGACCAAGACACATAAAATATTAGATTTAATATGTTTGTTACAATTTCATTGGTAAAACCGTTACGGTCAAAGAATTCTAAAGTGAAAAGAGTGCAAAAGTATTGGTCTGTAAAATACCCTCTAAGGTCACGTGACTAGACCAAAATACAATACAATCATTTTGTTTTATGAAGGTCTTTTAGTGGTCAAAATTTGGAATCAATAGCATTTGGCGATCCCAAGATATCAGGGGGGTCAAATATGTCCCCCCTGGGATTAGCCATACAGTAAACTTTTGTCCGTGCAAGGCCCCACAAGTAAATTCAGAAAGGCAAGTAAACGGTTTTGTGACCCTTTAGGTCTACTTAACCATCCCTGAAAGTTTCAAAAAGTCCCGAGTGTTATTTGATTTTTTTGGCGCTCTGCTCCATGACTATATAACTATTTATTATTGTATAATATTCTTTTTCCTTTTTATACTTTTTTATTTTTATAAACAAGTTTTTGTTAAATATTTGCGATGTTAGCTTTTTTAGGCTTATGCAAATAAATGGATAGAAATAGAAATAGAAATATTGTAGGTATCATGCATATTGTAATAATTATGCAAGGTTTTATCATTGTTTTTCTGCTGGACTACATAATTATTCAACAGGGTGGCCTCTTTGAAAAGAGGCCTATTGTCAGGGGAAATTATTAAATAAATGTCATTTTAAAAATTTTAAAAGAGTATGCACAAGTGTTACGCGTAAGCCAAATCGCGTATTACGAACAACCTCTAAATTGCCGAGTACAGGAGAAAAAAAATCGAAATTCAAAATGGCGGCCAAGCCCACGATGATAACTATCAAAAATCTTCGTTTTTCATTCAGCTATTGCAGCTCAATAAATCAATGAAATAATTTGAAATTAAAAGTAAACAAACCTTGAACCTTTCATGAATCCAAATAAATAAAAGTATTCATCTAAAGTGAAAATTACATTTCATAAAACGATTTCCAAACCAACCTAAAGTCAGTGTCTGCCAACTAAAAACTTCTCTGCGGGGTCACTGACAAGGAGTTACGACTTCAGACTTTAGATTCCAATTCTTGTATAGGCTGCAACTACACTGCCAAATGATCTGTATTACAAAGACTTCCAAATGGGTCCATAAGTTAAGAAAATGAGATTTTCTTATAGCACGGGGGTTCTGTTTTTAAAAACAAACTTCAAAATAAAATTGTTAATGAGCTTGTTACTTAAAATATCACTTAACATAATTCATTTATGATATAACACCCCTTTCTTGAATAAATGGCCTCTTAAAGTCTTTTATGTTTGCCGCAAGAAGGAAGAAAAATTTCATTTGACCCCCGATTTTTTCTCTCGTTTTCTAGCCATTTCCCGCTTGTTAGTGTAGAGACACAACTTTAATCCGGGGAAATGAAGCGTTTTCATTGGTCTAAAATCATGGATGGTCACGTGACCAGAATTTTTATCCAGGGAAATGCCGTGGCCGCAATGTTTTGCTTTAGTGAGATTGACCATTTTGTTGTTTAGATTTGAGCGGGCGAAATTTCTGTACACACCAAAAAATATGGCTTCGTTGGAATACCGGTTGAAACACTTGTGTATGAGAGAGAGCTTTTAATATTTAAATCAAAAACAGAACACACATAACGACCCTGTCAACGCACCAAACTTTACAAAAAGGACACGCCAGACAAACACACCTGCCTGACTGTCCGGTTTGTTGGCCAGGCAGGGTGTCATCACACCAAACAAACACACACAAGATTTTACCAAACTGTTTGATGATGCTGTAAGCCATCACCACACACATGCTAAAAATGTCTATAAAAAATTGTAGATATTTATCTTAACAAAATGTCGTCTGACTAAAACTAAAAGTGATACGTTCTTCTGTCTTAAAAGAAATCACAAAACATAAAATTCTGACTAAAGACCAAAATTCAGAAATTGATGATACTGCCATATTTTTTGTTTTCATTTTGAGACTACCATTTTAAACATTACGTCATTAGATTTAGAGCTCGTGTAATTTATCATTAAATGGATAAAAGTTTGTGGTGTAGCAATCCATTAAAAATGGTGGAATAAATTCAGTCTGCCGTGCCGGGTCAATCCTCTGAGCCTCCTAAAAGACAACAGACTCAGTTCATAAATTTATCCACTCATAACTGGTATGAAGATAACTTTTTTTCTTATTTTGTTTTTAATTTCAATTGTGATGGCAGTCCTTCTGAGATGATATCTTGGTGATATGCCGGGTGGTAAAATTATAAATATCTCCTAATCATAAAGTGATGTCATGCATAATTATGTTTTAATAATAAACCAGGCGGTGTCACCCGAACCCTATCGAACCAATTTACGAAAATTTTCCCGGTTCGATAGGTGTTCGATTGGGTTCGGTAATCGAACAGCTATCGTTCGATAGGGTTCGATTTAGTTCGATTAGTTCGATAATCGAACAGTTCGATTGACACCGCCTGGTAATAACTGGTAACATTATTAAATTTGAGATTATACTTACTTCCAGCAGACCATAAGTTGGTCTAATGTCGACATCCCTCTTCGATTCCGACACCCATTTTTTAGAAATAGGAATAATAGTAAGGTCAGAATCACTGATAGATAAAAGTTTTTTTCCTCTCTGGTCGCTATAAAGCAAAGAAATTTAGTTTCCGTAAGCAATTCCAGACCTTTCTACTAATCCTATTTCTAAAGAAGGGTGTTGAGATTAGAAGAGGGATGTTGACATTAGACCACATGACGGTAGCAAGATTATGTATCGGATATATTCTACGGCTACAGTTGCGGGGCTGCCCATACGGGTCGTCACCAAAGGCAACATGTCGTCTACTATGTGTATGTACTTTGCTCTGTTGTCTGTACGGGAAAAACACCAAACCACAAATTATTGTTTCAGCAAAAACAACAGCAGCATGATGTACAAGCACAGGAACTAAGCCTGCCTGTTTACACATCTGCATATGCTTATTAAAAAATGGCTTATATCTGAAATAAATTTGTTCTTTAAGTCTAGTCATAATTAGGGAGTGGGAGTGGGGCAAAAGTTGGACCCCCAAAATGGAACCCTTTGAAAAATGATTTTGGCCGGTCTAAGGGTCCTGGAGGGATGTACGTACGGTCGTAAGTTGGCCCAAATGAGCAACCAGAGTTGGCAAAATAGTTCGTTTCTAAGACGTCCTAATTTTGGTTAGGTTGCTGAGACAAAAGAAGAAGCTCGTTAATGATTTTAGTTCTAGTTCTATTAATTAATCACATAATACGCTATCGTACATTATGATGATATTTATAACGTATATTATCATGATAACAGATCGTGCAACAATATTCAGACAAAATAACTGTCAGAGAAGACATGCCAGGCTGATTCAATTTTGTCTAGATTCGCACTGTTTTGCTGTTGGACAAGAGAGTGTCAGACTAGTGAGATGTACCCGCAAGCCGAGCTGCTTAGTTGATTTATTTTGAAATTTTACTGCTTTGAATGGTCAGGCATTTGATGGCTATGCAAGTTTCCCTCCACTGATGCAAGTTAACTTCAATGTAGTCCTTTAAGCCAAAATAGCACTAGTACCATTTTGATAGCAAAACTGCATTTAGCTAAATGATATTGAGGCAATTAAGTGCCCCAATTTTTGTCTCTTTTGTCTCTTTCACCTTTGTTTTTGAATTAAAAATCTAAAACAAAAATGTGACTAAGCAAATTTCTAACATATGGCCTGAAAAGTATTACCTAGTCTTAATGACAGGATAAACTGATTAGCCGATTAATTTCTTACGCTTACTTACTTTTTATCTTTATTTTTTTAGCTATCTTGAGTAAGTTACGGTACGTTCAGCTTTGCCATGATCCAATGCAACCCAATAGCACTCATGATGGGGATACTCATAATACATCAAAAGAAGCGTATTCTGATGTACATTAACAAAATTGCTGTGTTGAAATTAAATTTGAAGTTATACCCGAAATCATGGTTTTTGACGTCATAACGAGTTGGACACACCGTAACTTGCCAGAGAAATTAAAACACCGTGTTTTTGTTGATAACTTTTGGAGTCAAAATGTTATTATGATTTGTAAAGGGCAGTTTTTGAGCAGTTACCATCATTTTGGGTCAATTTGATATGTGTATAACCAGTGTGGAAATGATGAAAATTCACGCTGAATTATTATTTTTTTAAACTGAGGTCTATCATAGATGCATAGACCATCTATGCCCAAAAAAGTTTCGCTTGCAAACAGCGTAGACCAGCCTTAGTTAAAACAAATAACAATTCTGCTTGGACTTTGAGCGACGTTGCAGCCCCCAGTTTTCTGCAAAAAAACTTATGTCCTGTTTGGACATGCCATAAGTTACATGAGTATACAGTAGGCTGGAGCAGCAAAAATAAGGTCATATTATAACTGTTGTTTTCCACCTTAAAAATGAAAACAATTCAATTTCCTAACCACTGTGTGGCTGGAAATGATTTTCTGAGGTATATTCTAACTGATATTTCTCAAAATTTCCTCCTAAATATGACAAGTCTTTCAATCCTAGGTAGCTCAAGTTATTTTGAACTCTAAATTGTAGGTTTGTGGCTCACAAGTTTTCTTAGAATCTCTAATTTTCTTTTTCATAACACAAAAAATATGACAACTTAAACTAAAACTTGAAAATAATGACAAGGTTTTTAGACATGATGTAAGAGGCTTATGGTACACAAGAAAAATATACCATGGGCGTCCAGCTCACACCCACCTCTCCCTCAACTGCCATATAACAATGTAGAGTGTAAATAGAATATAAAGCTTATTTTGAGCAACTTTTAGGCACGAGAGGATCAAATATCTCAACCCCCAAATCCCATAGGGTTTAATAAGTTGCAGAAGTAATTAAAGTACCTTCATACAAGCCATCGAAATTGAATCCTAATAAATCGCATAATCAATTGGTGATTACTACATCTAATAAGAAACCACTTTGTAACCCCCGGTTTTTCTATTTTGTTCAAATCTCAATTTTTTTCAAAAACACACAATCTACTGAACATTATGTTAAATATTGCAAATTTCAAATTATATTTCCTAGTAAAAGTATATATTTTTGAAATCGCCAAGCTTTAAGCTTTCCAAAGATGTAAAAATTACGTTTATACGACCTATCCATAAAAAGTTGAATTTTTTCTTCTTCATTTTTCTTCATGTTCTTTTCAAATTTCACGGAAAAAGCTAACAGTAAATTAATAAGCTCCTTCCTACCTTTCCAACGATACCAAACTTTTTAAGATTGAAGCATTGGTTGAGAAATAACAAGCAAGTCAAAATTTAGTGCACACTTATCGTGAATAGACTTTAATTATGGGGCTCCCCCAGGGGTTGGCGTGACACGTGAATGACCCTTTTTTCTGTCGTGAATACGTGAATTGGACTTTTTCGGCGCGTGAATACGTGAATCGAGATATCAGCGTGAACGTGAAAACGCTGTAAAATTTTCTTGCTCGCTTCGCTCGCATAATTTCCCATATCATATTGACGTATTGTCATTGTAGCGTTATTCAAAATAATCAAAACTTTATAAAGTTTAAAGATAAACAAATATTTTGTCCTTACTTTACTGAGGGCGCATTTTGTAATATTTAATGAAAACTTTTGTGATGCAAATACTGCATCTAACCAGAGCGTTTTGAGCCAAACAAAAGTCTAAATGAGAAAATTTTCTCCGTCGGCGCTACTGATGTAGTAGTCACTTATGTTGTTACTAAATGCAGTACACAAAATGATACCGCACTAACTTGGAGACAGGGAAGGGTATTTGTCCCTTCAATGAGTAGGTAATTCTAAAAAATCTTGTATGAATGCATCATCAAGCATTCAGAAAAAACTCTTGTGACGCCGATTCATGTACGACAGGTACTTCACTCGCCGTACCAGGTTTTTGCCAGTAAATAGTCAGTGTTGAATATAATCAAAGATTTTAAATGAATTTTGTGACCAAGATTGCATACTTGGGTAACAATAGCGTGTTAAGACCGTTTTCTCACCAATAAAAGAGCGAAAATTCGCTCGCGTTCTTCTTTCCAATTGATATTTCCTTCTATGAGACAAGGATCAAACTCTGGAATTTGCGCTCTGTGGTTGCACCATCTCTTTGAAGCCTGCGACTTTCCAGATCATGTTTTCGGCGGCGAACCTCGATTTGACATTTATTCTCAATTTAAAAGATTTTTATATGGGTCTGCGACGAAGAAAATTGGGCGGGAAATCCTTAAAGCTAAGGCTTAACTTTGCATTTGCCTTAAAAAGTAAATTCAGGCAGGGTTTATACCACCGTGTACGCCAGAGAGGTAGTACATCCCTGTCTCAGTACCCCGGTGGAACCTTTTCCCTCAGTGGGGATGAAAATTTCTATCGGAATCCCAATGGGGATAGAAACTCTATTGTTTCCAGCTCAAAAATTCCAGTGGGGATGGTTTGGGGCACCATTTTTTCCATTCAATTTTCAATGGGGATAAAACCCGAGCAATTTCCCAGTAGGGTTGAAATTGAAGGATTTTTTTTCTACCGGGAGCGTTTTTTTTCACCGGGGCGGCGGGGGGGGGGTCCACGGGTCTGTGGCACAGGGGTGTGTTAGTTCTTTCTAACTTTGGCGTGACAGACCTAAAAAATTGCCCTAAAGGGTCGACGCTATCGAAAATAAGATCACAAAACTGCAAAAACTTCATTTTGGCGAAAATGTTTGGTATAGAAGTCAAACAGCTTTAAAAGATGCCATAAAAATGCCATACTTAGCCCAATAAGGTCACAATCATTTAACAAAAGAATTAACAGCAAAATTATCACGTGAACGTGACAATGGGTTTTTTTGCGCGTGAATACGTGAATTGGCAAAAATCTGCACGTGAATACGTGAATTGAGGGTCGACTGGGGGGGGGGGGGCTCAATTATCGAAATAGGATGAAACCTTAGATGCATCCTATTGAGAGGAAGCAATGCATGGGAAAAGCTTTTTAAAAAAAGGTGACATATCATTTATTCAGACAAAGTAGATTTTTGCAAATTCTACTGATGTCATCAGAAAAATTGAAAAACATTGGAGATTACTTTTTCCCTGACTTCTCAAAAAGACAAAATATTGACTTTATTACAGGCATTTCTGAAATTATATCCTAATATACTTCTTTTGACGTATAAATAACCATGTCCGAGGCCCCCAGTTTGTTGCGCCAAACTTATGTCGTTTTTGGACATTAAATAAACATAAAATTTCTCAAGCCTGCTTATAGATCACATAGATGATACCTATGTGAACATAATATATATATAACTATGTATGCAGGCTTGAGAAAAATTTTTTTCTTGAACCAGGCAACTTTCTCTATCAGGAACAATTTACAGTTTTTCCCTACATTAGTCACAGCTCTTGAATAATCAAGGAAAATATTCCACTTTTTGTGTTTAGCACCTTTTAGGGACAGCAGAGCATGGCCAGGTTAAGTGAAACACTTCAAATGTTCACTTTCAATGCTTTATCTTTGTTAGTAAATGAACACTATAGGTAAAAAATAAAATCCTAAAGTGCTCCTAGGCTGAATAATTGAGACTTAAAATTTTTTCAAAAAATTAGCAAAGTCAGACTTTTACACTTGAAAAAAAACGCGAAAACTTCAACTAGGCCTAAACCCGTAATTGTGGATTATGGATTATGGAAAGTTTAGGATTCTAAGTTTTTTCACTATATATTTTCTACAAAATATCCTAAAATAAAGGCAAACTAAATTTCTTACCAATAAAATTGTCCAAATCTGTCTCCTGGTTCTTAGAGAATCTAGCTCTTAAGTAATCGATGTAAGCGTCATACTTGTGATAAGAATGAAGTATTCAATTTTTAATATACATCTTTTACACTCTGAAGTACTTATTACAAAGATACCACTAAAGAGTTGCTTTCAAAAGTATATACCATCATAAATTGAGGAAATTTCACAGCTTAAGGAAATAAATACAGTTGTTTTTACTCGATATTTCAGTAAACAAACATACTATAAGGAAAAGTATAGAGTTTTTGTAATCGTAAAAAAATGAAGTCGATTTCAAGGCTCTGGGATATGGCGCGCCAGAGCGGAAATAAATACTATCTTTTTAAAACATACTATCTTTTTTTTAAAACATACTATCTTCGTTTAAAACATACTATCTTTTTTAAAACATACTATTTTTTGCTTAAAAAATACTATTTTCGTTTAAAACATAGTATCTTTAAAAAATAATACTATTTTTACTATCTTTCATACTATCTTTTTAAAACAATACTATCTTTGTTGTAAACATACTATCTTCGTTTAAAAAATACTATCTTTTAAAAAAAATACTATCTTTTTAAAAAATACTATCTTTTTTCGAATATAGGTTGCCTCGATTATTCAAATTTGTGTAATTTTCATTTTGAGGGGCGTGTAATGGGTGTTGGTTTTTCGTGTTTATTTTATATGGCCTCATCCGCCCACATGCAGGACCAACATAACAAGATGGCTTCCGGCTCCCTACTCCATTTAAAGCAGCTTTCAGGCATTTACACCATAATCAATAGAAGAAAAAAAGGACATGACCACATAACATTGAGATCAAAACCAAAACAGTGGTGTTTTCACCAAATTTAGGTGTTTTCACCACATTTAGGACTTTCTGTTCCGCCATTTCCATATAAAGCATGTTGTTCTTTCCATCCAGCAAGCATGGTCCCGCCCATTGAGTTTCAAGCCGAAGGCTAGAGGTCAATCTCCTTGGTAGGATTTGAAGCCAAACAAATCCTACCAAAGTTGCGCGGCCTTGAGCGATCCGCCTGGTTTTTACACAAATGACAGATTGACACTAAAATTTACCCCTTAATTTTGAAAAATATATCACTCGAAAACAAAGGAATTGCTAGATTCAATCCGTCATCAAAAATACGTCGCATATTTTAAGGCTTCAATTTTTCTTGCCTGAGAAAGGTTAGAGATTGACCTCTAGCCCTTCGGGCTTGAAACTCAATGGTCCCGCCGTCCCACCATGCGCGGGTCATGCATGCAAACTTTAAAATGAGCGAGGCAAGACGTGCCAACCTCGTTTCCAGACTGTTTTCGAAAAGATAGTATCGTTTTAAAATAGATAGTATTGTTTAAAAAAAGATAGTATCATTACAAAAGATAGTATGTTTTTAAACGAAGATAGTATGTTTTAAACGAGAATAGTATTTTTTCAAACGGAAATAGTATTTTTTCAACGAAAATAATATTTTTTGAACGAAAATAGTATGTTTTAATCGAAAATAGTATTTTCTAAAAAAGATAGTATGTTTTAAACGAAAATAGTATGTTTTAATCGAAAATAGTATTTTTTTAAAAAGATAGTATGTTTTAAACGAAGATAGTATTGTTTTAAAGAGATAGTATTTATTTCCGCTTTGGCGCGCCATACTGGGAAGTCAGAGCAAATTACATTCTTAGCATAAAAATCGAATCTAAATAAAGAAATTGTCTTTAAGAAGATAAAACACTGATTCAAGAAATTGCTTCGTCGCCCCTTGCTTCTGTCTTTCTCTTTTAATGAAACCATTGTTTGATTTTTAGTAATGGTTTACAGCAACTTCAATGCCATCCTTGAATTTGACTCCGAAAGTTGTCGTGAAGTATGTTCTTTATAATTTATATCTTTCAGCGGTTTCTCGCATTGACTATTCATTGAACATTAACACCTCCTGTTTCAATTCCATTTCCGCTCGGCTGCTTTGAAGCCCTGACTTTTAATATACGTGATTGAAAATATTTTAATACATTTTTTCTCAATTTTTTTAAGAGTAATTTCATCGTGGTTACTGATGTGAATGTTGATGGCAACTTTTTGATCCACCATTTCATATCCCATTTTACTAAAAGTAAGTGAGTTCTTTTTCGAGATTCTATTATTTTGGTAACCTTTTTAATTTCAAAGTTTTTTGTATAAGTTATCAGGGTCCCCTAAAATGTTTTAATTTTGATCCCTTCTATTCTTTGCTTTACTGATGGATGTCAGCGGATATTGTGTCCATTCCACGTAACGCCCTGCAGGCGACCATCCCAGGGGGGGGGTACTAGGGTTGCGAGCTGACGGGGGATGCCGCCCGACTTTCGAACTTTGGACCCTTACCGGGACTAAAAAGGAGAAAACAAAGGAAAATTTTGGGAATTTTACGACCCTTAGCGGGTCAAATTTGACCAATTTTGACCAAATTTCGATCTCAGGGGGTAAAAAGTTGAAATTTTCCTATTTTTCTAACCCTTAGTGGGACTGAAATTTGATTTTCTGATTTTTCCGACCCTTAGCGGGACTTTGGCTAAGTCCAAAAAAAGGTATCCTTAAGGGCGGCACATACCGTACCCTCCATTTGCCTAAGTAACCCCCCCCCCCCGGGGCGACCATTAACATCTAAATGAAAAAGGAAACTATTCATCTCTCTGAAATTACTCTTTGTCTTTGAAATAAAAGGTAATGGGAGCATCTCAATCCTTGGCATGGCACAAACTCAAACACATTACTCGAGCGCTACTCACAAATTGGTTAGTAATTTGTATCAAAAATGTTCTGCTATTTTCTAAGAATATTCTATAATTTTGATATTTTGAATAAGTGTAAAGTTATCTGAAAAGAAGTTTAGACCTGCTAAGGTTTAAACATCTAAGGCTTAGGTCTGCTAAATTTGTATCATGATCAAAAGCTTCTTTTTTTTTTCATTTCAGACATCCTTCTCTACTGATTTCAATGATATATCTCCTTCTTTTAGGGAGTAAACTTGCAACAATTATTGAAAGATGGCAGATTGAAGTTCATAGACGGCCTCCAATATGTTTGTGATGCCTTTACAGATAAAACTAATGAACGGTTCGTGTCGGAAACCTTTAGCTTTTGATGGGTAAATTTTGAACAAGCGCTCCCTAACACCTCTTGTGCCAGTGATATAATGGTCAAAGGTTTTCTTTAAGCTCGCTTTCTTGGATGGGGTAGAAAAAAGAGGACACAAGCAAAGTGTTTTTAATTATAGTTGAATGGACCCATTTTTTCCTCTGAATGGCAATGACAGTATAATGAGTAATTCTTAATGCAATTATTTCAGTTCGCCGTTGAAAGATTTAACAGTAATAGTAGACGAAGCAATAACAAGCACATCGACGCATCAGAATGGACATTTGTTTGTCATAGATGATCTGACTGCCCTCCTCAACATTGGATGCTCCACTCAAAACGTTTTCGATTTTGTTCATCACTGCAAAGTGATGTCCGAGAAACATGTAAGTCTTAGTAAGCTTTAGTTAAATCGTATGAATATCGTTAAAAATTGTAGACTCCATAACCACCGCCCTGTCCCCATTCTAAGCGAGAATATACCCGATTTACAGTGCAATTTTGAGCTTCTTATTCAAATAAGAACATCACAGACAGCAACGACAGCAGTCAATATTAAGCAGATATTCGATATTCGATATCCGATTTTCACGTTGAATACATGATTTATCGTTCATCAACTTAGCAGAAATTAATTTCCCCTATTTCGTTCAGTCTTTCTCCTTTTTATGACGTTTTGCTTAGAGGTGGACGATAAACAAAATAATTGTCACTTTAGAACATCTCATTCTTATTGTTGAGTCACGCTGACATGGAAGATGATGAATACGCCGTGCTCTCGTCAAGACTTCAACAATATGCTTCTCTACACATCAATGCCCAAGCATTGAGAACGGGTTACAGTAAAGATCTTTCAGGAGAGGTGATTTATGTTTTCTCATTTGATTACTTTCATAATCAGTATCCTTATAGTTCTTTACATTTATTTATGGGGCAGCTTCATTAGCCTCATGGCTGCTTGGCCAATACTTCGGAGTTAGACTGTTGGATTTTTGCACCCTTGTTACCAAGGGAAAATTTGTTTGCGAAGTTTTTTTGATAATGTCTCAGCTTTTTTGGTTGAAAACTGCTTTTTGGTGGGTGGCACAGAAAATGCTGCGGAGGTTAATGATGTGAGATTGGGAGCGTTTTGATGCGCCTTCTCTTTTGGTGACCTTTAAAAATGACCGAATGTCGTCACCATGTAGTTGGACCGTTGTTTCTTTTCACTGTTTCCCTATGTTTAAAATTATTTTAAGCAATGTTAAGGTAACTTAAAAGGTGTTTGACTGTTGAAATACTTTTAATGTTTTCTTTTTCTACACTATTAGATGCAAGTGTATAATTTCAAAAACCCATACGCGACGTCGAAGAAGGTGTTACACTTCAAACTGATGGATCGAGACATGCGGACTTTTGCACCTGGCACATCGAGTGCTGTGCTTTGAACATCAAGTTTGTTTGCTACAGGTAACCTATCGTTGATTTGTCCATTTATCTCTAGACATCGTTTCGTCGCATCACTTCTAAAACATTAAACATAGCAAGAATGTGAGGGCTATTTTTTTCTTCGGGTGAACATTTCGGCAATACAACACTTCTTAAGATAACTAAGACGAACGAACGGAAGGGAAATGAAAGAATGTTGGTCATTTGAAGAATAGTTTCCATAATATCATACCAAATCTTTATAAAATACTAGGAAATGCTTGAAAAAATATTTTCAAAAAGTTTCAATGGAATGATATGGACATATTTTGCAGACCACATTAACGTCATTTTTAAAGCGATATATACCGGCCAAAAACTTTTAAGTATCTTTGATTAAAAATGAATTTCGAAATCCTTCTTTTTATCTTTTCCCTGATATCAGGGGCTCTTACGCACAAGAACTGAAAAACACAAACCACGTAGTCGTAGCAGTTAGTAAAGGAGGTATTTTGTTTTGAACAACGATTCTTCCTCTTTATGTTATCATAACTTCCCACCACATTGGTGTATACAGTAACTACTCTTTGTTTCGTTCAATTCAGTTCAGTATATATTCGATGAAAACGCTCCCTTTCTCAGCAAAAAATGATCATTCATTCATTCAGCTTATTTAAATTTTGACCTATTAAACATTATGAACTATCAAGTTTTTCCAACCATTCTCCTCCTCATTTACACGACGAAAGGTAATTGATAATAAGGGCGTTCTATTTCATTGGTTATACTTGTGCTTGGTAGTCCAGTCTTTTCATTTAAGATCAATTAGTTTTAAAACCATTGCCGATTGCGTCTCCGCGTCACTTATCACCGTATTATTATTTTCACGAACTTGATGAAACACGTAACTGATTACTAATTAGTTAATGCATGCTCTCATGGTGTACGCCAAACAACTTTCAAGTATATTTGTTCATACACTCGTTTTATTTCTTCTTTTACAGGACGGACCATATGGAATGCACGACAGATGCCGTTAGAAGAATCCCCACGAAACGATCAAACAGTGGAAAACATGAAACGCACGAATGGCAATGAGGATGAACGAGCCTTGATGTTGAGAGATACTGTTAAAGAACTTGTCCTCCAAAAAATTAGGCTGTCTTCGCAGAAATATGGCGAACAAAAAGAGCTGTGTGGTACTTTTCGTCGTTTGAAAAGACGCTTGCAAGAAATTGAAAATGATAAAATGGCGGGAAAATGTCGCTCACAGATATGCGTGTGGAGAGGTCGTTGACTCGTTGACACTCTTTGGATCCTGCTTTTTAAAGAGACAATACCCTGTTATCCTTTTATATAGAAGTACAGATTGTATATACTTCATTTCTTCTCTAAAAATTAATTTTTCAAGAAAAGTTCAAACTGTCAGGATAGCAGGATTGAAATTACCAAGGTAGTCGATCGTTCGGAGCAATAGAAAAGTCATTTCTATCTTTGAATATTTTGTTCAAATTGTGAAATCCCTCGGTTTTTTATGAGGTACTGCATCATTTCGCCGAATTTCTACTATATTTAGCCGTTTAAGTGCCGATTGTTCCATTTCGATGTCTGATATATTTTGACATCGCCAGTCATGTTCAATACAAAGTTGGTGGGCATTTATTCTGTATTCAATTTCAACAGTAGAAATAGGATTTGGTATTTTTCACTGAGGCAAAAAATGCCAAAACTTGACAAAAATCATAGCTTTGTCAAACCTTAACAGATTTTTTTTCACCCTGGCAAACCTTCCCTTAACCCAGTCTATGTTCGTCTAGAAAAAGAAAGTCGAGACCCAAAAGACAAAACCAAAATTTGAAGAAAAAAATTCTGCCATGATATAATAGCCGTGGTATATCAGGAATTATTCAACAAAACTTATTGAATATATGTTTTATTATATACCCAGAGGCAAAAACAAAACATAAATTATGTCAACAGTCGAACGTTTCACTTAAAACACTTCCCATAATCGAACACGTTCGAATGTTTTTCTTTTTTTCGTAAAATTTGTTCATAAAATTGACAATAGATTTATTTTAATGAATTTCTTTGATAACAACAAGAGCGACAAAAAAATCAAACTTTGAAGGCAAAATTTGAAAAAAAATTCTACCGTGGTATAATTGCCATGGTATATCAGCCCGGGGGGTAACAAATTGAACATTTACAAGAATTTTTGTCATTGGATTGGTCGTTAACTATTCAAACAAAAACATTTATTATATTTTTCCAAAGAACGCGTCATCTCTATTGTTTTGAATAACCAATTATGTGAGCATCTTGTAAAAACTTCAATATAACTGGCCCGGGGGCACTCATATGATCTGGCCTACGTCATGTGCCGCGCTTAAGGGTGGGGTTTTTCAGCATCCCAAAATGTAATGTAAGGGTGTGTTTCTGTGAGATTGCTCTGCAAGGGTCGAATTTTGAAACAAATTCAAAGTAATTGATAAAAAGAAAGGTTTTTACTTCTCGCTTGTTTGAACAAGTTTCTATTGTCTGATAATTATAGTGCACTATAAGGGTTGGGTAAATCAAGAGAAAATTTACTGAAAGGGTACTTTTTCAGCCATATTGAACTGCACTGTTAGGGTACAGTTTTGAAAATCAGATTTTACGCGGCATATACCGTCGTTTCGAAATCGAGTGACCCCCGGGTATATCAGGAATTTGGGCACATTATTCAATGGCTGTTTTTGCCTACATGTACTTTTATGAATAACTTTTACAAATAAACAACTCTCAATAACTTTAACGGGGCTTTAACGTCATGAAAATTGTAAAGAAAGTTAATTCTTTTTAGTCATAAACTCGGTCATAAACATAATGACTGTTGTAAAAACAATTATTTTGTTAAACACTCACAACAATCTTTTACTTAGACTCAAAATTTCAGAAAAAAACACTCTTACCTCAACATACAAAGTTTCTAAAATTTTAGAGTCTGGTGCAACTAAAAAAGTTGGGTACAGTTTGTCACTGCCTGTGAGTGAACTCTTGTTGACAGACTATCAAAACTTTGTAAACCCAGGCAGACACACATAATTAACTTACTATAAAACCTCTTTAACAAGCTCAAAAAACTTTCAAAACTACTTCAAGCTACATCAAAACATCAGCCACATTTATAAAGGCTCCTTTCCAGCGGCCATTTTGTTTAGAAATGAACCTGCATTTTCATTTTCATTTGTTTATCTTTTTTTTGCAAGGTCAGCTTTTTCCATAAATTATGCGCGCGCATCGAAAAATATCAAAAACCCCGCGAAAATTCTGCTCAGTGACTGGGCGCGTACTGACCAATTAGAGACACTCGCATATTCAGGGACAGATATCCCTGCAGACGAGTTACTTCGACCAGACCGTAAACCAGAGATAAAATATTAAAAAAACTAGACGGTGAAATAGTTTACGGTCTGGATATCCAGGCTATCTTTTACTCAGAATCATGTTCGAAATCGATACTTTTTTTCCGGGACACCCTGTAGTTTGAGCAAAGTAGACGAGTTTTAATTTAGTTTGCTCTAACTAACGTATAATGTTATAATGCACAATGAATTTTGTTAACCACTTAACACTGAGTTGTTAATTTGGAATCAATTTCGTTAAATACGTCATCGAATTTCTTTTCAGGAATCAAATTTCCGAAAAACAATCTATTGCTCGGAATTGTTCACAACACACTGGTTTTTAAAAAACGACATCACTTTTTAGAACTTCATTAATGTTGGACAGGAAGGCTCATATAATGAGAAGTTGAAAGATGGAAGCTAGTTTTCCATTACCAATGACTTCGTTTCGTGGACTCGAAAAAAAAACTTGTCTTAAACAACGTGAAGAGCCTGATCTCATGTTGTGTTCACTCTTATCCAAAAAACAGTTTTCAAGTTAAACTTCAAACTGAGACAAGACTTTTTCTAATTTACATTATTGGCTTTTCGAAAAAAATATTTTGTAAATCAATCTTCAGTTTTTTCTTTAGAATATCTTTGGCTTTTTTCATACTATTCAATGACGATATCTAGGAGTCAAGTCACCAGCTATTTTAGCCTGAAACTAATTAAGTTCAAAATTATAAGATCTTTCTCAAAAGTAAAGAAAACATATGGTAATTAATAATGAAAACTTTAATAATTCATCTAAGAAAAAATTAATTTTAGCTTCCGTTTGTTTTTATCAGATGGCTCGTTTGCCACCAAGAACGAAAATGGAGAACACGAACCTGCTATACTATGAAGTACCGATCGGTTGTGTCGGCTTCTTATTGAATTTTGTCGAAATCATTTACATCGGGTGTATAAAGAAAATCAGACGAAATCCTGATACGATCTTGTTGAGCTTATGCCTGGCTGATTTACTAACGTGTACTTCAACGACACTTTCGACAGCTCTAGTAAATGATTTCTCGACTCACATTAAAAGCAGTACGGAGATTTTGGCAGCTTTATCAGGTTTGAATGCCGTTTTACTGTCCATCGATAGATTCTTTGCTATCATCTACCCCTTGAAACATCGTAGTGTGTTCACCAAGAGCCTTATAATCAAACTTATCATACTTGTATGGGTGTTGGGCATTGCAGTCGGTGCAATTGGTTTCAAATATACAGAATATCGTTTTCTTTTCGTCCCCGTAGTGGTCGCCTTGGCAAGTGTTGTGTTCGTCTTTGTCTACACTTCGATTGCTATTACCGTCAAAAGACGCAAACTTACCTCCTCAAGGTCTTCCAACAACAAAACCGTCATCATCTGTCTCATAACAACCGTTCTTTTCGTCGCTACTTCAATACCAATTTGTCTCGAATCAATGAGAAATTCACTTTTCTTTTACATCAACGGTATTTCGAACTCATTGGTGTACTTTGTGTATAACGTGGTTGCGCGTCTATGTTGTGCTCGTACCAGGAACAACTCTTCGCGAAGATCGACGACGAGCAGTCGAATCAGTCATTCGACTAAAAATTCTGTCATTGAACGAGGTATATCAAATGGTAACTTTGAGTTGCCCGAAATACCAAAAACATCCGAAGAATAATGAAACTATTCTCTAATTTACACCAAATATGATATTGTTTTTCAGGCATTTGACTTTTTAAAGATCATACTTTTGACGGTTGTATTTGAAAAACCAAAAAGGCACTTCGAATGTTATATACTATAGGTTGTAAATTTCAGTCACACTAAGGGTCGGAAAAATAGAAAAATTTCTACTTTTTGCTCCTTGTATAGTCAAAATTTGGTTAAATTAGTCCCAATAAGGGTCGTAAAAATCGCTAAATTTTACCAATTTTTTCTCCTTTTTAGTCCCGCTAAGGGTCCGAGGGTCGAAATTCGGGTGGCACATACCCGTCAGCTCGTAACCCTTGTGCCCACAGGATTTTATGTGAATCTTTCGACTATTTCCAATACTGTTAGGTTCCAAATAAAATAATTTTTCGAAAATTTTCCAACCCTCCAAACCTTATTAGCACCCCCTCCCCCCCCCCATTTATTAATTTTTAAGAATATTTTCAGCTGTCAAAGAGAAAGCCCCTTAATTCGCTCTGAATAGCCTGATTTTAGTCTATATTTATCTTATTTAAGGGTTTTCAGAAGTACAATTTCCAACCCCCGGCTATTACGCCCCCCCCCCCGTTTATTAAAATCTAGAAAATTTTCCAACCCTTCCCACGTTTATTCGAAACCTAAGAGTAATTGCAAAACATCAAATGGCACTCTCCTATTTTTAATAGTGGCCTTAAAGCCTCTAGTGTTTTGTATCTAGTATTGTATCTGTATTTTCTTAGTTTTACTGTATTTATGTTTTACAGAAATCATTTGCCTGAATGATGTATATGATACTATACGAAATATAGCTGTTTTTAAATCAAAATTTTCACCTTTGCTTCGAATATCTTCGTATCTTGCTTGGATTGATGATTTTTCTCGGACTTGCTTTTATTTAGAAGATTTCTTTTGAAAAAAACTAATTTTAATTACACTTGGTGGTTTCTGGGGGAATTCTTCAATAGTAAACATGCATACTGATAAGTCTGCTGATAAAATTTTTATATTTGGTCGTCAGAGGTGTTGATATGTTTCTTTTAAAAGTCGACCTCTAATACTCAGAGCATCTGTTTGAGGTGTGGTTTACTACAATAAAAGAGCCTCTAATCTAGTCAAGCTGTGCGGGGAAAGACTTTGGTAAATATGAGAGAAGTAGGGGATAGGTAATTAGTTTTGGTTTTCATGTAAATCAAAGATTATGAGATTAGCAAAAGCTCACTAAAGTCTGTTCACGATAAGTGTGCACTCTTTTTTCTTTTACCTATAACTTTTGAAGGAATTCTTCAACCTTTATAAATTTGGTATCGTTGGAGAGATATTTGTGAGTGGAACAATTTGAAATAAAAAAGTCTTTAAAAAAATTTAAAAAACGAAGATGAAAATAAAGAAGAAAAAACTGAAGATCTTGTAGAAAAGTGCTATAACTTTCATTTTCACTGGAGAGATTCTTTGATCTTAGGAGGTCATCTCTGTGAAAAAAATTCACTAAGATATTTATTCAATATTCAATATATAGTTAATAAGTAATTGACCCCAAAAAAACAGCAGAAAACCGTTTTTAGACGTCAATCAGCTTTCTGGCAACAGAAGCAGGGGTGAAAAATTTCATTCGAATTCTCTAACTTTGAAAACAGTAAATAACGGCGCAGCGATTTTTTGAAATTTATACCATCTAGGAAGAGTTGAAACTTGAGTTGAAAATATCATAGTTTATAAATGGAATAAATACCGAAATACCGTAAAATTCTTTTGATTCTTTGCCTAGACAGAAAAATGGGTAATGCATGTAAAGTTATGTACAACTCGTTCCCTGCGTATTAAAAGCTTTTTTATGCTTACTGATAGCGCAGATACTACCCTGGCATTGTCTGTTTTTCGAACTGACGTCAATCAGTAATGTAAATAAAGCCTTAAATACACGGGGATGAGGTTGAGTTATGTAATGCAAAAAGAAATATAGCATTAGCGCCAGAGCATATCCTCACGAAATAAGTGGCTCTCAATCTCTCGTTCTTACTTTTTATTTGTACCATGATTTTATTGATGCTCTGATGGACATGGTAGGATACAATCGTGAGCAAACTAAGGGGCTGGCGATTTTGCGAAGCTCTGATCTGTTGTTAGACCACTACTAGCCCAGGGGCCACTTATAGCTTTTTGATAGACTGCTGCGTAGCGCTGATAGTGATATGGCCCGGTGTAATTTGGCCGAATTGATTTTTTTGCTATGTCTGAGGTGGTAGCAAATACTGCAACGGCTTCTGTAACGAACTGACGTTTTTTTAGAACTGACGTTTAAAAAGTAAAAATCGGGAAGTTTTTCGCTAAATATTTGACCAATTTGCAGTTTAGAGCGCTAAAATATGCATCAAAAGAAGAAGATTGTCACGCTGCTTCTCCTGGTATATTTTTTGTCACGCAGATCGGAAAATTCGCACAACAGATCGAGATTTGCTGCTTCGAAAAATAACAACAAACATAAATTCTGTGCACCGATCCACTTGTATGCCAACCATATTGTTACGTTCCAGCTTAACATCTCAGGTACCGATATCCTTTTGTCAGGCGATATTGAATCCAATCCTGGGCCATCTCTATGAACTTTGTGTGCCAAAACAGTACGCAAAAACAGTAAACTTGTGACCTGCTGTCGCTGCCAACAAAAGACCCATCTTCGGTGCGTTGACCCGAAGCGCAATTCGACAATCACTGGTTGGATTAGCCAGTACCTTCCCACAAACCAAATTTTTTCTTTGTTTTATGGTCAGTTACACTTTGAAGCGTTTGTCGAAAGTTATCGCACTGCGGTGGAGGGTGACGTCGATTCCGTGCGGAGTGCATAATTGTCTGTACACAAACCCAATATCTACGGCTAATTTCAAAATTCATTGCCGTAGAACTACGCTACGATAATCGTGAGATACACTCTGGTACAGAGTAAGTGCATAAAGGCAGGAAAAACACGGAAATCGAAAGCAAAGACTGGAATGGACGACCGAATAGAATTTTTTGGTGGAGAGGTTGCGCGTCGATGTCAAGTCTTAATTTTAGAGTTATGTGCATAAAATCAAAACAAAAGAATCCTCGGGATCGGGGTAAAGTTTTGGTGAGCTAAAAATGCTTGTTTTTCCAAACGAGAATATTTTGATACACCGCTTTATAACGAAAGAACTGTAGGAGCAAAAAAGTCTCCAAGCAGCTCCAATTAATGGTATTGTCCACAGGCTCTTAATTTAATAAAAAAGGAAACCCCCCTTCTTCAAAAGGTTTTCTTCCTTGCAGAGAAACAACCAAAATCAAAAAACTCTCAGCACTAGCCATAGCCAGTCTTTGAAACAGGGGTGTAAAATAATGAGGATTCCAAGACTAGTATTTGATGGAATAAGTCGATCTCGTACAATTCCAAGATACAGAGGTACAAAATAAAAATAAATATTTGCTACATCATTTATTTACTTGAAAAATTATCAAAGTTTTTATAAAAGTTTTAATAAAATTATTACCACGACTGTAAAATCTTAAAAGAAAAGTCAGATAAAAGTAACAAAATTTAGGTACCACAGTTCGAAGCAAAACCTCCAAATTTTACTGGCTATCTAGTTTCCAAAGTTGAGGAATTTGGAAGTTTTTAATCTTCACTCAAAATTAATTGGTAGTAAACCTTTAAACTCTAATTATACAGAACAAAACTTTTCACATAAAAATATAAAAAATCTGTCATTGTATCAACTTCAGCGCATAAGTTTTAAATCAAAATCAAAAAAATAGTGTCAAGCTTTGATATGTCAAGATTTACCAATGACAATGGTCACTGGTGCTGAGAGATGAAGAAAATCATTTCCACACCCAGCAACATTCATTAAATTCTTTCGAATCGAATACAATCAAATTTCAGTTTACTTTCAATCGTATGTCAATTTACATTCTACAATTCAATTTATGTCACATTTTCAAACAAGCGATCACAAACCACGTCGAACCGCCAATAAAAACAATAACAAACAAACAGTTCTTCTTTCCACTGGAATAAGCGAGATATAAATTTTTCTAGGTTTTAAGTGATATCCAAAAGATATTCGTTGCCATCCCAAAACATACAAAAAGTCCAAACCAAGTTCGTATATCATCATCAGCACTATTATGGCTGGGATCCAACCCAAAGCAAAGAAATGATTTGATAATTTTCATTCACCATAACAGGATTGTAGAAGCCGAGAGATTAAACTTTTAGTGGATTTTTAACATACGAGTTGCGAGTTGGTCCTACGAGTTGCGAGTTGTTATCAAATATGCGAGTTGCGAGTTACGAGCTGCTATTTTAACCAAATAAAAGTGCGAGTTGCGAGTTGAAAACTTCACGTTAAGACATCAAAATCACGAGTTGCAGATCAAAATCGCGAGTTGCAAATTAAAATCGCGAGTTGAAAAATCAAAAGTGCGAGTTGCAAATTAAAATCGCGAGTTGAAAAATCAAAAGTGCGAGTTGCAAATTAAAATCGCGGGTTGCAAATTAAAATCACGAGTTGAAAAATCAAAAGTGCGAGTTGAAAATTCAAATCGAGAGTTGAAATGAAATTTTGTTTTCGTACTTTCTTAGTTACATGAATTTCGCATTTTTGCAGTTTGATTAGTATATGTAATCACATGATAACGAGTGCAATTCGAGAATAATTGCACGAGTGATTTTTTTGTTATTAATTTTCCGAGTCCGAAAGGACGAGGAAAATTCGAAACAAAAAAATCACGAGTGGAATTTTCGAATTGTACGAGTTATTATGTGATTACGAGCTAATCGCACAATGGCTGTCTATACTTTTTCCCAGTTAGGAAAGTAAATTACAGAAATTACACTGAAAGTTTTAAATTTTTCTCTTATTTCTATGTTTTTCTTTAACTGTTGTTTATAGATTTTTTTCCTCACAAAATGAATTTCGAATGCAATTAAAACGTTCGATGAAAAAAAAATGTAAGAAAAAACATTAAAATCAATTTTGTAAACATTGGCGCCTCATTAAGAGTGTGATTAACGATTAATTGCTCTCTACAGGATGCAATTAACGATTAATTGCTCTCTTTGAAGGCGCGCCAAATAAGAAAAAATAACTCATCGTGCGATTATTGTCTTTATTTTGCAGAAATACGGTATATTTTGATGGTAAAGAAATATTTTTTTAGACCATCATTGCATCAAGCGTCTGAATGGTGGGGGGCGTACGAGGCTTTGAATTACCGCCATCCCGGCCATTTTTTTGAAAATTACCGTTATCCCGTCCAAAATTTTCGAAAATACCGGTCCCGCTGTTTTTCCCATACAATTTTAAGGACTAGAAGTAAAAAATTCGGCAAAGTGTGGAATAGGATGTGTATGAGGTACATCACTTTTTTCGTATTTTGTTTCGATTGTACAATTTCATCCTAATTAGACAATTTTAGAATTCTTTAGCCTGTCCCAAAGTTTCTAGACTCGTTTTAAGGCTAAAACTCGTGACCACGCCCCTAAATATCAAAATTTTGAAAAAATGAAAAAAAACACCCCCAGATATTCACCCATAGAACAAGTGTGCAAAATTTCAGCCGAATCTGACAATTTTTAAAGTCTCCAGGTTCCAGCCTGCACCAAAGTTTTTAGCATCGTTTTGAGGCTAAAATTTTTTGACCACGCCCCCAAGAAGTCAAAATTTTGAAAAAATGAAAAAAGACACAGATATCTGTAAATCCCGAAGGGCTAGAGCCGCGGCCTTTGATCAAAAAGTGAAGCTCATCCTTGTTGGCTTGCGTGAGTTAAGGCAAGTCCTTAACATATTTTGCGTGACGCACACCGCTTCCCAACATTTTTACGAAGTCATGTATAGCTTTAAAGAAGCGTATTAATGAGGGGATTTCGAAAAGTGACGGGCCATAAATTCAAACCGACAGTTTGACGGTTTTTTTCAACGGATTTCATAACGTCAAAATCAGTTTTTGGCCGATATTTTAGGATAGGCTTATTTCAAATTTATGGCCCAGCACTTTTCGAAATCCCCTCATTAATACGCTTCTTTAAAGCTATACATGACTTCGTAAAAATGACGGGAAGCGGTGCGCGTCACGCAAAATATGTTAAGGACTTGCCTTAACTCACCCGAGGCGGGCTTTGGTAGGATTTCCTACCAAAGTCACGTGACTAAAATCATGCAATTTCACTGGTTTGAGAGATGCGAAATAGTGTTTGCCGCCTACTTTTCTTGATCTCGCACTCCGAGAACCCGAGAACAATGAAAATGCTAGATCCAATCCATCACCTCGAAATGCAAAAAGTCACAAAATCGTGATTGTTTTTGCTGCAAATCTAGAAAAAAACACCCCAGGGATTCACCCAAGGAACAAGAACAAGCGTGAACAGTTTCAGCCGAATTCGACCATTTTTGAAGACTCCAGCCTGCCCCAAAGTTTCGAAATTCGAATCTTTGTCTGGTTTCTCCGTGCCCATTAATAATTGAAATAAACAATACATTTTCATATTTGCATTAATGTTTCAAATAAGGTTTTTAATGAAATGGTGTAAGATCCTTATTTTTTTTAGGTGTTTTTTGCGTTTTTTTACCTTTTTGTTGACTCCTAAGACAAGCTTTTTTATAGCCCCAAAATTTTATGTACCGTCTACGAATGAGTTTTACCGAAATACCGTTGTTTTTTATAAAAATTACCTCATCCCGGACGAAAAATCAGGTGTTTTACCGTCACCGTGGCTCTTGCAAAATACCGTTTCCCGAACACTTTTTATCGTTTTTACCGCTTCCCGGCCCTAAATTAGGCCTTATCCCGAGTACCGCCAGATCGTACGCCCCCCACTGAATGGGTGTTTTTTTGTCATTTCGAAAAAGAAGTCATTGCATTGTTTTTTCGCGCGCGTTCTATTTTATACTGAAAGATTCGAAAATGTTGCAATCATAACAAAACAAATAGTTTCATTTGGGATTTGGGATTTTTGCTTTTTGGAAAGAACACATGTCATATTTGAATTATTGTGATTTTATTATTAAAAAAACTTTAAGAATGAAGTAAAATTATAAAATTTTATAAATTTAGATTTGATTGAAAGAAGTATCTATCTATGTAGGGGAATGAAATGCTTTGTTTGCTTCAGTTTTCACACACAGTAGACTTTTCCTGCCTTCGAAAGGAGCCTTCGAGCCTTTATTTATAAAAACTTTATTTTCATCAATGGTGATTCATTTTTCGACAGCAAAACCTTCCAAGGATAACTAGTAAGTTTTATTTAATTTGGAGATGAAAAATGCCCGAAAGAAAATGAGTAGAAAACATATCCCGTCGGCGGTGATTCGTTAAAAAAATGGATTTCTTTTTCGAATTTTCTTTCTTCCATCGACACTATCAAATTCTCTGCAAGGTTTTTTGTGCGTAACGTCAATTTTCACAAGCAAGATTATTTTATATAAGTGAAAAGTGACGGTTATAGATATTTATAGCTTAATAAAATACCCTACATGTATTCATGCATTGAATTGGTGATCTATTTCTATTGATTTTTTTTGAGTTTCGAAATAACGAATCAAGCGAAAAATAACTCGAGAATGTTAAAGAAGGAAAAAAAATCGATTTAAAACACGAAATAACTCGAAAATTTAAAGGAACGCAAAATAACTCGATAATCTACAGGAAGGAAAATAACTCAAAAATCTAAAAGACCGAAAAAAAATCGAGAAATAACTCGAAAATTTAAAGGAAGGAAAAATACTTGAGTTAAAAAAAACAGAAATAACTCGAAATTTTAAAGTCACGGAAAAAAAACGAGTTACGAAATTTAGAATGATGTCATAAAAGGTACAAAATGACGTGATAACTTGGTTTTTTCGTAACTCGGTTTTTTAACTCGAGAAAAATAACTCGGGTTTTCTGAGCCTCTATTTTAAATGCTCCTAAAAGTAGATCTTCCCATTAAACAGTTAAAGGGTAGAAATTCTAGGTAGGTAGTAATTCTCTATTTTCTCTTGCTAGTAAATGTAGTCGGTCGGTGTGTAAAACAGTGCTAAAGGTGAGTCCCCTTGAAAGGGCAGCCTCATTCGTTCGAAATGAACTTGCGTCGCAAGGGCCCAGTGGATCGGTGAGATGGGATTGAGGTCAGCAGATCTCCGTGTGCAGTTCCACTGTTGCGATAAAAGTGTCGGGATTCTCAAAGTATCGCAAGGACATGACAGAACGAAACTATCGAGCCAATGCTCACAAAAGAACGAGTACAATTTATTATTTCCAATCTAGGATTTTCTTGTTGTTTTCCCGAGCGAAAACAGCAATTCTATCGTAAATATTTATTATACCACCTAATAAGGAAATTTTAAGATTCGAATTACACGAGTTTCACAGTATAAATACTTTTTATATATCAGCTTTTAATCTTTCGATACAAAACTTTTCTCCAATTTTGAACCTAGACATGTCGCCCTAACGACAAAATGCTCCACACTGGTTGAACAAGCGTGCAACTCGCACTTTTGATTTTTCAACTCGCGATTTTAATTTGCAACTCGCACTTTTTATTTTTCAACTCGCGATTTTAATTTGCAACTCGCGATTTTAATTTGCAACTCGCACTTTTGATTTTTCAACTCGCGATTTTAATTTGCAACTCGCACTTTTGATTTTGCAACTCGCGATTTTAATTTGCAACTCGCGATTTTAATTTACAACTCGCACTTTTGATTTTTCAACTCGCGATTTTAATTTGCAACTCGCACTTTTGATTTTTCAACTCGCGATTTTAATCTGCAACTCGCGATTTTAATCTGCAACTCGCGATTTTAATCTGCAACTCGCGATTTTGATGTCTTAACGTGAAATTTTCAACTCGCAACTCGCACTTTTATTTACTTAAAATAGCAACTCGTAACTCGTAACTCGCAACTTGCAACTCGCAACTCGCATATTTGATAGCAACTCGCAACTCGCAGGACCAACTCGCAACTCGCATATTATCAATTCACCAACTTTTATGGGAATAACCTAACGACTCTGCTACTGTTGATGCAATGATAAAATTTCCATCTTCTTTCTCATCCTTCCGCAGATTTTTGTTTCTTTTCAAGAAAGAGCCATTCACTTTTCAAAACAAAAAAAAATCACTCAAACAATGTTCAACATTCGAATCACAAAACTCGAAAGTTCGAAAATATATTTGAACTTTACCGCTCGAAGCAATGTAATGACTTCTTGAAAATCAGAAAAAGGCACATGCGATGGGGAGTGCAACTTGTCCAAAGTCACGGCAAAATGCGCCGCGCCGAAGAGAAAATCTTGGACGGACTTTCCCGTCCAAGAACATTCGATTCCACGGCAAAAAGTAACAGACGTTAAATCGCGATAAAAAAGCGGTTTTCGTCTGACAGGCTATGGTTGGATGTGTTCCCAATGCTTACCATCTGTATTACCATTCTGCAACGTACGAGATCTTTCGCTTATTGATCAAGAGATGCAACAAGAACAATTCCAAGATCTACAATTTGAAAAACTCAATGAAAATAGACATTTGTTTAGCATCGCTTACATCAATACACAGTCCATGGTATCCACGTTCGATGAATTTGTGCTCTTTGTTGATAAATACAAATTCGATGCGGTAACACTCACCGAAACCTGGCTAAAAGACAATCCTTTCTTACTTGATTATGTTAAAATTGAAGGTTACAAACTTTACTATCATCATAACCGAGACAACAGGCGTGGTAGTGGTGTCGGCATATACATCAAAGATGACATCAAGCACAAAATACGCAAAGATATCACCAACATCAACCCAGCCCTCCAACATCTATGGGTTGAAATTGAAGGAAAAAACAAACAATCTAAACTCCTCCTCAATGTTGCGTATCAACCGAGCTTCACAAATTAAGAAAAAGCGGAACAGTTGGAACAGCTGCTCTTGACTGGACAGGAAACGTGGTGATAACGGGTGATTTTAATATCGATCTATTATCGAACTCTCAAATAAAAGATTCCTATCTCAAAACCCTTCGTTCGTTCAACATTGTATGCATCGAACGCCACGCACCCTAAAAAAGAATCAAAGTCACTCGTCCGTAAGCACCCTGGATGAAAGACTTACAAATCAATGTTCTACAGCAAAGCTGCCTCAAGAAGCGCATTGCTGCTCACCAAACTCAATCAGACTCCGACTGGAACGAACTTCGTGACGCTCGTAATGCATTAAAAAGAAAGATAAAACACGCTAAAAAGACTTTCTACAGCAGACTTCTTTCGTCAATCCAACAAAAAAATGTGATAAATATCCAACCATCCGTACTAAATGCACACTACCTATCCACGGCACCAAGAATGCTTGGATCGCAATCAACTTCCACTGAAGAAATGCAATATCTTCTTCGAGATTTCGTTACTTGATCAGGAATTTGAGTTTCAACCCGTCACTTATGATCAAGTCGTCAAAGAGATAAAGAATCTTTGAAGTGACTTCCCTGCCGGGTATGACAATAATCTACCAGTATCACTGATCAAACCTATCGCCGACCATCTAGCGTTACCAATAACTCACATCATAAACACAGAGATCGCTCAAACCACTTGCCATCAGCAATGGAAAATCGGCAAAGTAACACCGATTCCAAAAACTGAACAGTCCGTCACTCTTGACCAATTCAGACCCGTCACTGTCTTATCAAATCTTTACGAACGCTTAATGGCAAAGGAGATCGTCGAGTACATCGAAAGAAACCAGATATATCAACAAACCATGTCTGGTCTCCGCAAGCGTCATTCTACCGAAACACTCCTAATGAAAATACGAGACGACATTATTGGTGCGATGAACAAAAGCGAAGTCACCCTATCCGCCTTTCTTGATTATTCTAAAACCTTCGATACCGTCGATTACAAAACGCTACTGGTAAGATTACGAAAGATAGGCTTTTCGAACAGTGCTGCCATGCTTATGCTTTCGTACTTATGTAATCGTCGCCAATTCGTCCAGATTGACGACAAAAATCTGACCCCATATATATGGAACTGTATCGTTTGGGGTACCTCAAGGCTCTATACTTGGACCAATTATATTTAACCTTTATACCGTCGACCTACAAGATAACGTCGATGGTGGAAGTACAAACTAATATGCAGAAGACATTACTATCTATGAACACTGTAACACATTGAACCTCCCAGCTTCAATCGTCAACTTAACACATCGTTTAAACAAACTTAGAGAATGGTCAACCACTAATAATCTAGCGTTTAACAACAAAAAAACCAAAATCATGCTACTGTCAACACTGAGAATATCGAACCTTCACGATTTCATGAACCCCGATCACGCAACCTTTCATATCTATCACACAGACCAACTGATAGAACGAGTTACCGTGTTTGAACTTCTTGGCATCCAATTCGATCAAAATCTAAACTGGGAAACTCATATTGATAAAATATATATTCGTCTCCGGAAGCAACTGGCAGAAGCCCTTCTTATATCAAAATTACACTACTGTTGTTCATTGTTCTGGAATCTGCCACAAATCCAGTTGAAAAAACTTGATAAACTACTATGCAGAATTGCAGCTTTCGTGACGCTGAGATATTCTACAATCGAGGATGTAGTACAGCTTGGTTGGTTACCGATCCAGCAGCAAATTCATTTTGAACTTTTGAAACTGGCACACAAATCGATTCACCAGGATGAGTGTCCATCGTACTTAAAAGGTTTTAAATTAAGAGTCGCAGACGTAATATTCGCAACGTTGAGGAATTGGATCTAAATACGAGACTAATGTATCGGAAAAATTATTTTTTGGCAAGGCAAGTCGCCTTTTGAATGATATTCTAAAAGCAACCAGGGAAGAACCTGATCACAAAAATTTTTGCAATATTTAAAAAAATGTATTTATTAGAGTAGTCTGGCAATATTTTTTGCACATTATATCTACTAATTTTATTTTCTACAATCGGTAACCTTACAGCAATCTATACATTACACAATCTTATAATTTTCTTCGTTTGAGTTAGCAGTATTTAACTCTACAATTTCTCATCATGTTCAAGTCTTAGCAACGTTTTTCGGGTCGTGTCAGTTTTTCTTTTCAATCTTGGCACCATTTCTCACTTTTGACCAAATTTTATTGTAGATTATATGATCATGAGTTCTAGCGGTTATATTATTAATATTTACCTAAAATATTTACAATTTATATTCACTTAATATTTTAGTCTGGTGGTCTGATCAACACTGAAATTTCCGCAGGATTAGCCACTTCAATAATACTACAACTTAACCGAACTTCTCCTAAATGAACCACTATAACATCAAAGATATACGTTCTGGTTTTTTCTGCAATTTTGTGAGCTCTGTCAGTATCCTTGAGTTTTTTTTGTGTTTTGTTTCTACAGCATATTTTTTTCATAGAATACAATTATCTTTTTATTTAAATATGATTACTTTTACATAGGACGAATAGCCATTGGAAAATATAGAAGAGCCGGAAAGACAATTAATCGGAAATCCGTGAATTTTTGCTTCGAATTTCGATATTATAAAGTTTTTATCCCCCTTTTTCGGAATTCATACATGAAAAATTTAATTTGATGAAAAATTAGTCAAAACACGAGGAAAAATACCGGAAAAATCGGTATCGGATTTGCGAGTATTTCTTACGGAATTTCAGAATCATCAGCATCAAGAAACATCATGATAGGTACAATGACATTTTGACAAATACTTTGTAATGTGTCTTCAGCTTTAAAAATGTCTTTGTAGTAGTAACGAGGACGCTCACAAACGCAACGGACGTCAAGAATTGAATGGCATTACTACTGACCAGTTAAATATCACCCAGGGTACTACCCTTGCTGACCGATGGGGGTGCTCCGCTGAGGCTCGAAAAATATCATATCACAAAGTCACAAAGAGAAAATTTATTCGCGCTGTGATACTCACGGTCACGCCCGGTCACGGTAACTCTTACCACCACCTTGCCTGTACCAGACGACGACCACGGCTTTTTCCTCGACACAGGCGGCGTCGACAAATTTCATGATATTCATGACGTAATCTTTTTTACGGAAGCACCCGAGATAACCCGGAACTAGTGGCAAAATTTGCCACTAGTCTTTTGTTATTTTGCCACTAGTTCCGGGTTATCTCGGGTGCTTCCGTATAAAAGATTACGTCATGAATATCATGATTTACGGCCATTTTACAAAAAAATTTCCTTTGTATAATCAAAATTGAAATTCAGTCGTATTCAGGTAGATAATATAATGTAGTTTGCAAATCTAAGTTTTTTTAGTTACGCTCATTTTACTGATTCGTGATAATATAATTTACTTGAATAATGTTGGAATTAAACTTGACGGTTGAACCCGATTGGTGAAAAAGTAAAATACAATGTGATGACTGAGGAAAAGATCAAAGACCTGCAGACGTCCATGCTCAGAGAGTTTAATTTAGAGTTATTTGTAAAACTTACCAGTGGTCAATGGACAGCCTTCCTACCACTGTATGCGGTCAGAGATCTATTTTAATTGGAAATCTAGGGTTTCTTGTTCAACAGTCCTCTCTGTCTAGACAGCTGGAGAAATTAATATATACAAACAGGAAATTTTAATATTAGTTTACTTTCATTTTTCAATTACCCATTGGCATTGGGCAGTTCCAGTTTTAGTTACCCCCTGTGGATGACATGGATTTTTCGTAACAATTTACCTGTAAAAAACTTCAGGATTTCCGTTACATTCAGTATAGCATAAGGGAGGTTTCAAAATTGTTTATATACCAAATAAATTTATCATTTTCAGTGTCATTCTGAAACAAAAATTTGATCCCAGGTTTCGTGACCTCGATTATTAAGGGGGAATCTGAGAACTTTATATAGAGGGGGGTTGATTATATGGGGGGGGGGTTGATTTTACGGGCGGGGAGTTTGAACCATTGAGTTTCAAGCCGAAAAGGCTAGAGGTCAATCTCCTTGGTAGGATTTGAAGCCAACAAATCCTACCAAAGTTGCGCGGCCTTGAGCGACCCGCCTGGTTTTAACACAAATGACAGATTGAAACTAAAATTTACCGCTTAATTTCGAAAAATATTTTACTCGAAAACAAAGGAATTGCTAGATTCAATCCGTCATCAAAAATACGGCGCATATTTTAAGGCTTCACTTTTTCTTGCCTAAGAAAGGTTAAAGATTGACCTCTAGCCCTTCGGGCTTGAAACTCAATGGTTTGAACACCACCCAGGAAACTATAGTTAGGGTGGTCAGGCCAAAATTTTGTTATAGATCGTGACCTTACTTCAACAAGGTTCTATCATGAATTTTGAAAAAATTGAGTTTTTTGGTTCATAACGTTTAATATGACCAAAACTAATTGTTAAAGCTGTAAACTTATATATCTTAATTCCATGGCTCAAAATAACCGGCTAGTTCGAAACGCAGGTCACAGGTCACAGGTCGCAGGTCACAGGTCACAGGTCACAGGTCAGTGATGACAGGTTGACTCTAATCAATGTCATTGCAGAGGAAAATGTTTGGAAAACACAAAGAATTATCAAAAACATAATTCTCAAGCAATTTCATCCATATAAAACCATTTCAAACATCAAAATTTAACCATGTGCTTTTATCGATCTTTCGCAGTTTGCGCCGTGTATAACGCAGACCAGAAAATTTAAAAACATATTATACGTATAACAGGTATATTACATATTGTAATGTTTGTAATGTTATATGATGGTTACATATAATAAAACTCGTCGCTCTAAAACTACCTTCTCAGAGAACTCACAAGCTTCTGATTGGTGTAATTTTATATCCAGCCATATTGTTATCATCACATTCGGTATGCTAAATTTTTTTGGTGTTTTTCTCTTGTAAGACATGATATTTTGTGATTCTGTCAACATTTTTGTCAAAAATTGTCATTAAGTCATTAAAATAACAATTGAATGATTAATTAGTTTCATCCTTCTAAAACCACTCTCTTAGGGACCTCACAAGCTTCTGATTGGTGCCGTTTTATATCCATTCACACCATCCACATCACATTCTGTATTATAAATATTTTTCGTGTTTTTCTCTTTTCTTGCATCAGATTTTATGATTCTGTTAATATTTTTGTAAGTAAGTGTCACTAAAGTCTATTCACGATAAGTGTGCACTCTTTTTTCTTTTACCTATAACTTTTGAAGGAATTCTTCAATCTTTATAAATTTGGTATCATTGGAAAGATATTAGTGAGTGGAACAATTTGGAATAAAAAAATCTTTAAAAAAATTCCAAAAATGAAGATGAAAATGAAGAAGAAAAAAATGAAGATCTTGTAGAATACTGCTATAACTTTCATTTTCACTGGAGAGATTCTTTGATCTTAGAAGATCATCACTGTGAAGAAATTTCATTAAGATATTTATTCAATATAAAGTTATGATACAAAGTTAATAAGTGATTGACCCCAAAAAACAGCAAAAAACTGCAGAAAACAGCGTTTTTAGACGTCAATCAGCTTATAACTTTGTTTGATATCTTTTGACTGAATGATTATTTTTGAGAAATTTTTTCACAGTAATAACGTTCGATGATCAAGGATTCACTTCACGGAAAATGGTAGTTATAGCACTTTTTTACAAGATCTTCATTTTTTTCTTCTTCATTTTCATTTTCATTTTTAGAATGTTTTTGAAGATTTTTTTATTTTAAATTGTTCCACTAACTAATATCTTTCCAATGATACCAAATTTATAAAGATTGAAGAATTCCTTCAAAAGTTATCGGTAAATGAAAAAAGAGTGCACACTTATCGTGAATAGACTTTAGGTTGTTATTTTATTCAATTGTCATTTTATAATATCTAAATAACATGTATTAATTTTTTGTAATTTAATGCGTTATGTATTGATGTTATGTTATGTATAATGTTATGATCTTATTATCTTTTTTCCGGTCTGCACTTTGTTGACCTGTGACCTGTGACCTGTAGACCTGTGACCTGTGACCTGCGTTTCGAACTAGCCGCAAAATAACATATTCCACTAAGTTCTATCAGTTAATTTGGTCTTTGACACATTACAACAATCGGTAATCTTCAAGCAAAAATCCTTAGCGCGATCCGCAATAACGTCTTTTCCAATAATATTAAGGTCAACAAGGTTCTATCATGAAAATAGAAGATTTCTTTGATATGAAACTGAAATTTGTGAAAATTCCAACTGGAAAAGCTAGTTTATGTCTTATGTTTATTTTTGCATGCTATTTCTTCTTTAAAGTTTATAAAAATAAGGTAGTTTCAGTAGATGGAACCTTGTTGACTTTGCGCATTTGTGAATCTTCGAGGCAACAAGGTTCTATCGAAAATTTTATTTCTTTTTTAACTCTTTAATATTTTGGTTTTTCACAGCTTTTAAAGATTTATTTATGCTAAAATTATATTTCTGTAACAGAAAAAAGCAAAGTGAAGACCCAAGCTTCAAACTAAGGTCTATTTTAAAGTCACTGAATTTTCAAATGCATTTTACTCAGAACCACAATTTGCAGAGTTGGAACCTTGTTGAAGTAAGGTCGCTAGATGTTTTGGCGAGCGCAACAGTCTTTTGAATAACTAATTACTCCACATACATTACTTTTCCTCAGCCAATAAAAACATGATAAATTATCTTGTCTCTAGGTACCGTGAGTGGTCCTAAATTCAACAGGTCTGCCTAAATCCGATTGGGTCTTCCAAAGAAACAAACAAACTAAAATAAAAAAAAACCTTTCGATGTGATGCAATGAAGGTACAAAGTGTCAACTAAACTGAGAGGTTTGATACACTGAACCAATTGAACCAAATAACAATAATCATTTACATGTTTTTTTTATAAGCAAGTCTTTGCCCCTTGGTCAGGCTCGAGTATGCTTAAGTTCTCAAAGCATCCAGGCATAGTTTATGCTTATTATATGCTTAAAAATCATGCTTATGATTCACCCCGAGCCAAGTTTTTAGTGAAATTTCAGAAATGTCCTGAAAATTTATTCAGATTTTGGGAGCAGTGGAATGTAGCGAGCCGTCGAATTTCTCTTTTTACTTGACCTGTCTACCAAACCTTTTTAAACAGATAAGAAATGACAACTTGAAAAATATTTCAGGCAGGCTGACATATATGCTTAGGAATTCTGCAAATCTGAGCCTTTGTATGCTTATAAGCGTTATTTTTATAAAAAAACAACATGTAATATAATTGCTTCTTATACAAAACATACCGTGAGTGGTCCTAAATCCGACATCCCTGCCTAAATGCGATGGGGTCTTTCAAAGATACGAACTAAAATAAAAACAAACCTTTCGCTGTTATCAATGAAGATACCGTCAACTGCTCTAACTTGGGACTATCTGACAAAACATGGGACGGCAATTCTGCCAACATTTCATCCAATCTCCAAAGTCATTTGATTTGAGTTAATGAACAGCGTATTAAAAAATACACGATTTCTCTTTTGCACCGAGTAGGCTTGAAAATGGAAATATGAAAAAAATCTGTAGTGGAACACCCGCAAGTGTCTGTGCACTCTAGAGGAAAGAAGAACTTCAAGTATGATTGATAAACTTTGTGGAGTTATCAAAACAAATTTGTTGTCAAAGAGATTTAATAGTATAATTAATTTTTATTTTTAATCCTATTTTTATATCTACTCTTGAATTTTAACCATACCATAAAGGACTTTAAATGAAAGTGATTACAAAAGAATGAAAAAAATGAAGAAAATCCATTGTATTCATGATATGCACCACTGGAGAGTATTCTGAGAATTTTTAAAATGTTCCACCCAATACGTCACTTAAACAATAGAAAAAGTGACGTATTGGGTGGAACAAAAACAGATAAATTGCATAATTTTGTTAAGTCGTTGCAGTGGTGCATATCATGAATACACAAAGAGTTTATAATTTAGTTTTTTTTTGTGGATAGGGAAATTTCATGGGGAATTTCCCTGATATATTAAGGGAAGGATCAAAGTATCTTTTTATTGGCAGAACAGGACACAGCTGTGTTAGATCATTTTTAACCCTATCCAACCTAGGCTTTTAGGGGCGGTTCAGAACTAGGGGGGGGGGGGCTTTTCCTGTACCACCCCTTAACTTTTGATCTAGTGGGTCTTTTTTGATGAAATTTGGCACACAAGATCCTTGTCATGTAAGGTAACTTTTGACGAAAAATTTTTTTGATGACGTTACTCATGCCCAAAGTGAGCAAAAACCGGAAATTTCCTTTGTTCTTATAAATAGCTATTGTATTCTAACAAAAGCTTTAGAAAAAAGTTGCCTGAGTTTAAAATACTTATTTTATCCTAAATATTCAATAAATTACGGTTTTTAAACGATATATTTGACATTAAAAATAAATTTGTATTGGAAAAGTGTCAATTTTTGTGACACCTTACTGTCAGAAATGTCATCATGCTCAAGGTGTGAAAATCTTTATGTGTCAAATTTTTTTTTATTTTGAAGCTAAATAAAAGTTAGGAATTTACAGAAAATTTCAAGGCAAAAGCTCTATTATTTCAGGAGCTATTACCAATAGTTTGAACTTCAAACAGAAAGAGCCCCCCCCCCCCTAGGCTGAATAGGGTTAAAACCCCCTCTCTCTTTCTCTTCTCTTTTTCCTGTTTAAGTAAAGGTTATTTTATTTCTTCTGATTTCTTCTTTTATGAAGGTTGAAGGAGAAAAATTAAACAAAAGTTTTTAAAATCTCTATTTTATTTTAATTCAAAAATGACGTCCGCGGATCCGTAAACTAATTAAATAAAAAAGTATTTGCCTAATAGGGTGTAGAATTGAAAAAAAAAATTTGCCCTTCGAATCTCCTGCAGTTTTCGAGTGAATCGATTTTCAGTTAATCGATAGAATTTATCAAGGTTTTACTAACGGTTTTTTCCAGGTTTGAAAATCAAATATTTGATGCTACCAACAGATTTAGCGTGAAAAGTAGATGAAGAAAATGGGGTTATTTATTAAGTTTCAAACACCTGGTGCCGAAAAACGGCATTGATAAGGCAAAAAATTGATGTTTTTTGCGTTTTGCGATGACGTCAGCATTTTGCTGGGATCATTTTGCTTTACCCACCTTAAAAATGAATTGACTCGTATTTTGTCGGTTGTTAGCCCCCAGGACTTTTGACCCTAGACACTTTCAAAAAATTGATCCAGGTAAAAAAGGGTTTTCCAATGTAAATTGCATTCAGTTCTAAGTTTAAGATAAAATTTTTCAGATTCATGAGCTTCAATTTGAGTAATTGAAGCCAACTATTTACTTGAATTATTTTAGCCCCCACATTGAGTGATGAGATTTTAACTCTCCCCCCAAGTACATAGGTTCCCCAAAAAAATGGTGTACTTCCAGCCCCCTCCTTTTTTGGGAAAAATTTAGGGTGAAACCCCCCAACCAGCAGGGGCTGATGCTATGGTCAGAACAGATACTTACAGTGTGATCCCTACACGATGATCCAATATCTGGTCTTTTAATGAGTAGTGCACCTAATTAATTGGTCATAAGAAACAAGGAAACAGTAAAATTTTCTGGTCAATTTGTAGATTTTAGGATGCTCTTCCCTTTTAAATACTTTAAATTGAATGTTATAAAGATATTACAATAATGTTATGTCTTTGTATACTAAGATATAGAGCAAGGTCTTATCTACAGTTAAGAGCGACGGAATTACCATACTCCAGCAAAAAATTTCCTAATGATAACATCATATAATTGATTTGGCTTTTGCAGCACAGCTTTTACTTAGGTACAAGATAATTTATCCTGTTTGTACTGGTATTGTATTTTGTAACCAATGATGCACTTTCAATTTCACCATGCTGAATAAAAAACCTGTAAAACCAGACGATCTCAATCAAATGATCAAACCAGTCGAACCAAACCGAATGCAATCGACTGATTGAAATTTGATTGTTGAACACAAATTTAGGCCGTTTTTACCAAAAATTAGTCATTGCAAAATATTTAAAATCTCAAAATTGGTCAAAAACCCAAAAGCAAAATGAAAGAAATACTCTCTGGTACCTAATAGCCGGGGGGGGGGCCTGCTAATTAATTTTTCGAAAATTTTCCACCCAGGACATTCTTATTCCAACCCCCCCGCTTATTGATTTTTGGGAAAATTTTTTTTGAAAGTTACCTCTTTTGCCCTAATTCTGCTGTATCAGCCTCCTTTTCGAACATTTTCCACCCAGGACATTTTTATTCCAACCTTTCCGACCCCCCTGCTTATTCCAAACCCCCCGGCTATTAGGTACCCGAGAGTAGAGCGACAATGAGACTGATTTGCGAAATTTTGTCCACACCAAAATTTTTAATTCTCGATTTGCAAAAAAAGTCTGCGCAAAAATTAATCTAACATACTGATCTAAAGGTGTTTGATCATTTCTTTACAAAAAAAGATGATTCATGGTGATGCCCAAAACATTGTTTGACTTTCAAAGATTTCATTTCTTAAACCAGGAACTCCTTAAAAAATCAATGATTAATGTTCTTAGCCAAATTATTATTTTTATTGGAGTAGAGTGCAATGGTTTGAGTTTTCTAGAAACCTTATTATTAAGCTGTACATTTTTCTCATAGTGGATTGTTTAAAAAAACGTTTTTGATAATAGCTTTTTTATTTCTTTTTCAAAAGTCTTTTTTAAATGTGTTGATAGTTTTTTTTTTGACCAGTTATGTCATTGATTAGTTTTGATAACCAGGTAGGTCAATAAATAAGTATCACTTGTTTTAGTTACTTTTGACAGGTTTGTATGACTTTTTGCACAATTAAAGCAATATAGTGCTCCCAAAATTTGACGGACCCAATATATTGGGGTTTTTTATATATTGGGATTTGTTGAATAAATTATTCATAAAAAAATCTGGGTCTCCAGATTTTGGAAATATTCCAAGAAAAGTGGTTGTTGGAGATTTTTTGAGATTTTCTTATTAGTGTTTCCGGATTTCTTGTTTATTTTCGATTCATTAGCCAGACATGAACATAAAGTCTTGTTTTTTTAAATGTTCTAGAAAATAAAATAAAGTAACATATAAAATTGAATACTAACAACAGATGATCTGTGACACTATTTTGAAGCTAATTGCTCATCATAATTCTCGCTTGATAATATAATCGACAGGTTAAAAAGACCTTTTTTAAGATGCAATGTATTTCATTTTGACTCCAATAATACAATAATGACCGGTTAGTGAGGGCTGTACTGAGAAATATTGCCCGAGGTCAAGTAACGACCGAGCTTGCGAGGTTGTTGCGTTGACCGAGGGCAATATTTTCAGTACAGCCCGAAAAAACCGGTCATTATTGTATTTGTTAACCGTTTCCTTCAGCTTCAATTGATTTTTAGCGCTTTATCCAGGAAAAATAGCGAAATAAAGTGAAAAAAAAACAAGCGAAAAGAGATAAAAAATTGTTATAATTTCTGACGTCAGAAATAACAAATTAGAGAAATGATGTCAACACATTGCTCATTTTCCTTTGAAAAAGTGACGTCACAATGAATTTTCCTAACGACGGGCAACTCTGGACAATGTAAGCCCGTCGTCATGGGAAAAGAACCAATTGCATTGCGCAAAAAGTCATGTAGCCCGCTTCGAAAAAGTAACCGGTTAACAAAAGTTAATAGTGAATGACTTGAAAAATATCATTACATTATTATATTAAATCCTTACTGTAGCACATTTTATTGTTTGGTAAAATTATTAAGGTTTACTTTTTATGTGGGTGTTAGAGTGTCCTTTCCCAATATGGTTTTGTGCTATCTTCAAATCGCTTCCTTTATTTTGGCTATTATTTTCGTTAAACAAAAGATAGAAAATAAAGATTTTATAATGGCACAACCTCCAAGCTACGAAGCGTCACAAAATCCTGGATACCAAGCACCTCTATACCAACCTCAGGATGGTGCCTACCCACCTCAGAATGGTGCCTACCCTCCTCAGAATGGTGCTTACCCTCCTCCTAATACAGGGATGGCTTATCCACCACCAACGCAAGGCTACCAACCAGTACCAGCAGACCAACAGCAACCTTATGTTTATCCTGGAAAGCAAGAACCAGGCGTAGATGTAGAGTACCAAGGACATTCGGACGACAGCGATAAACAGACAATGGGAATCATTTCATTTGATGACAAAAGTATTCGGCTAAGTAAGTCATTTTCCGTATTTGTCCCTCTTCAGCTTATGGCTTATGATTTGTTATTATTATTACTATTACCACTGTTAAAAGGGCTCCTGGATACTACTAAAATGAAGTTGGTAAATTCTTTTTTTAAACTGTCATTAATTTTTATTTTGTTGTTTCAGGTTTCATCAGAAAGGTTTTTAGCATCTTGATTTTGCAAATGTCAGTCACCTTGGCATTTATTGCTTGGTTCATCTTTCAGTAAGTGTACTTCCTTTTCTTAAACATAAATTTGATAGTTGATGATATTCAGTTTTTCTTACCAGTTGTTTTTGGTATCTGGTCTTTCTTATGATCGAATCAGTGCTTTTCAGACTTTTGGTTTTTATGTGTAAATGTAATGGATGGGCCATAGAATTGGAGTCCAAAATTACAACTTAAATAAATAACTGGCGTATTTTTCAATGTTTTTTTGTGGGTTACATCCACCTTTTTGCTGTGCCCTCTCACAATTGAAACCTTTTAAAGAATCTAGAAAATAGTTTTGAAATTTAGATGCCATCTACAATCTCGGTCAAAATATATTAGGAATTTTGGTTAATGCCTCGTTTTCAACAATTTAAAGTTCGGGCGAAAAAGTCGCTTTTGGGCAAATTGATAAATTTATTGTAATATTTCAATTCGGGAGGGGATTATTGACTTCCAGGCTATATTCTGAGCCCTATTGGACCATTATTGGACTTTTAGTTCCTCTTAAGTCTAATTGTTAAAACTCTACCCGCCAAACCTAATTTCGAGCGCTTCCTGGTTGTAAGATTTCGTGGGAATTTCCTTTTTTTCTCAAATATTACTTTAACCCTATTCATACTAGGCTTTTAGGGGCGGTTCAGAACTAGGGGGGGGCTTTTCCTGTACCACCCCTTAACTTTTGATCTAGTGGGTCTTTTTGGATGAAATTTGGCACACAAGATCCTTGTCACGTAAGGTAACTTTTGACAAAAAGTTTTTTTGATGACGTCACTCATCATGCCCAAAGTGAGTAAAAACCGAAAATTTCCTTTGTTCTTATAAATAGCTATTGTATTCTAACAAAGGCTTTAGAAAAAAGTTGCCTGAGTTTAAAATGCTTACTTTATCCTAAATATTCAATAAATTACGGTTTAAACGATATATTTGACAATGAAAATAAATTTGTATTGGAAAAGTGTCAATTTTTGTGACACCTTACTGTCAGAAATGTCATCATGCTCAAGGTGTGAAAATATTTAGGTGTCAAATTTTTTTTTATTTTGAAGCTAAATAAAAGTTAGGAATTTACAGAAAATTTCACGGCAAAAGCTCTATTATTTCAGGAGCTATTAGCAATAGTTTGACCTCCGAACAGAAAGAGCCCCCCCCCCTAGTACGAATAGGGTTAAAGGAAGAAACTTTAAAGGAAGAAACTTTCGTGAATTCGCGATTTTTAGGCCAAATCGCGAATATTAAATTCCGGAGAAAATGCTATACGAATGTGATGATACATTTATTGTTTGTATTTGCTTTTATTTGGTATGTGAGTAACAGACGAAGGTTTACGGAAGTGAATAAAAACAATTTTCTTCTAGAATAGAATAATGTTAAAAATGTTTTTAAATTGCCTTTATTCGCGAAAGTTCACTCTCGCGAAATATAATCAAAGGTGCTATGTATTCGCGAAAATAAATTCCCAAAATTTCGCGATTTTTTCGCCTCGCTAAAGTTTCTTCCTTTAAAGTATGACTTTGATTGTACGTATTTTCAAGTTGTCCAATACTTTAACGTCGAAAATATTTTTGTAGAAAAAGAAAAAAAAAATTAATGTTTTGTTATCGAGCCCAATATTTGTAAAGCGCAACAAAAGAAAGGTTTTTATTCTCAACTTCAGTTGAGTTAGAATCTGAGAATGTGTGTCTGTGTGTGTGTCTGTCTGTGTGTATGTCCCAAAACTTTGGGGCAGCCTGGAGACTTCAAAAATTGTTCGATTTGGCTGAAATTTGGCACACTTGTTCCTTGGGTGAATATCTGGGGGTGTTTTTTTTTATTTTTCAAAAATTTTGATTTTTGGGGCCTGGGGAAGAGTTTTTCGCCAAAACGAGGCTAAAACTTTGGGGCAGCCTGGAGGCTTCAAAAATTGTTCGATTTGGCTGAAATTTTGCACACTTGTTCCTTGGGTGAATATTTGGGGGTGTTTTTTTTATTTTTCAAAAATTTTGATTTTTGGGGCCTGGGGAAGAGTTTTTCGCCAAAACGAGGCGAAAACTTTGGGGCAGCCTGGAGACTTCAAAAATTGTTCGATTTGGCTAAAATTTTGCACACTTGTTCCCCGGGTGAATATCTGGGGGAGTTTTTTTCAATTTTTGGAAATTTTGATTCTTGGGCCCTGGGGACGAGTTTTTCGCCAAAACGAGGCTAAAACCTTAGGGCAGCCTGGAGATTTCAAAAATTGTTCGATTTGGCTGAAATTTTGCACACTTGTTCCTTGGGTGAATATCTGGGGGTGTTTTTTGCATTTTTCAAAAATTTAGATTTTTGGGACCTAGAGCGAGTTTTTTGCCAAAACGGCCAGCCTACAGGCTTTCAAAATGGTTGGATTTGATTGAAATTTGGCACACTTGTTCATTGGGTAAATATCTGGGGGTCTACAATTGGGCCTATGAATAATTTGAAGCCACTGAAGTTGAGCCCAGTGCGTTGCGCACGTTCGACTATTTTATAAATGAGGACATTGCATTGCTACTTTAATTTCTAAATTACTTTTCAAACTGGGCGCGTCATTTCAACTTTGTTCCGTTTGCATACGCATGTCAAAATGAGGTTTTCAACATGACGATAAGGGGGTTGTCAAGAATAATTAGATGGAAAAAGGTGGAACCGTTTGCCATTATGTAAAGATTATCTTTGTGTTCTTGATTCTGGTACAGTGCTCGGCATTATATGAAACAATTAGTTTCTTTCAATTTCAGTGAACCAACGAAAGTGTTTGTCCAGAATCATGTTGGAATGTACATTGCCGGATAGTGAGTTTCTCTTCTGTTACTCTTAGGTGCCTTATATAAATGGTCAATTTTTCACTTCTTTTTCAAACTCCCAGAACCTAATTAATTTAATTTTTGAAAACGTTTTTAACGTCAAAAGAAGAGTCCATTATTTTACTCCAAATAGTCAGATTTAGTCTATAATTACCTTATTTTGGGGGGTTTTTTAAAGGTATAATTTTATTCCAACCCCTGTTTATTAGTCACCTGAGTACTCCACGAGTTTTTTTTAAGAAACAGTTAAACTTTTATTCGCTTTTCTTAATTTTTCAGAAATATTTAACTGAGGTTAAAGAAAACATTCCTTAAACACTTCCCATTTTATTTTCAGTGTTATTTTCTTGGTCCTGTATTTCGTGTTGGTGTGCTGCACAAGTGTGGCTCGACGACATCCAATCAATTTGGTTTTGCTTGCCATTTTCACCATCAGTCTTTCTTACATGGTTGCTGTCATCTCAAGCTTTCACGATACTAAAATTGTATTGGCTTTGTTTGGAATGACATTGGTAATTTTTGTTTAAGAGTTTTTTGGTAATAATATCTTCGATCCCAAGGGACTGGTATGTATATTTCCCCTTGCATGGTATTGCAATAAAGAATTTTCTGTTATTTTTCAGTTGATCAGTGTTGGCATTATTGGATTTGCATCCCAAACAAAGGTTAGTTAACAATATAACGGAAAGAACCGCTATGGAACTGCTAAAACATCATTTAAACGGGATTAGGCGAAATAAAATTTTATTGAGATCACCAGAGCATATATGGGATCTTTTTCACCCAAATGGCCTTTTTTGATTTTTTTTTATCCTTTATCCACGAACTCGAGAAAGATCTCAAATTCGGAATCAAATTCATTTAAATATATTTAGTCATTGAAATCGAGCATGCATCTAAAGTTTTTTGAAGTATCAGCTTGCGAAATGCGCTAAATATTTCCTCTAACTACCATCAACCCCTCATTATAATTGTGTTGCTTTGCTTTTCAGTATGACTTCACCAAGTGGGCTGGTGTTTTGTTTGTCTGTTGTTTCGCTTTGTTCATTTTTGGATTATTTGCCGCCATCTTGATCCCAACTGGTGCTATGCAGGTAAAATTTATTCGTTTTGTTTCATCTCGAACTACCTGTAATATGAAAAATGTCCAACGAGCCTTTCTATCTACATTTCCAGCCTACTTTCGCTATTCAATTTCCCAAACACCTATTAGCATACATATTTTTTTTTTGTGTTGAAAAATGAGGGTGATATACACACTTTAAAATGAAAAGGCTTTCATTAATTCATCTTTTGAAATATTTTCAGGGTGTACGAATGGTGTATGCTGGACTTGGCGCGCTCCTCTTCATGGCTGTGAGTAGTTTTCTGATATTGTGTGTTTAATTTTACCATTCCTTCCATTGATAATTATGCAGTATTTATGTGAAGCTTATTCTGTAGCATAATTATTCGTTTTAAAAAAAATGTAACTTCATGAAGAATCGTGTCTCATAACCTATTTTTGTTTTACATTAGTTCTTGGCATTCGACACTCAATTGATCATGGGAGGTAAAAAGTACGAGATCAGTCCGGAGGATTACGTCTTTGCCGCCATGATGCTTTATGTGGACATCATCTACATCTTTTTGTATCTGTTGGCTTTGTTCGGTGGAAACAACTAACAACTTCCGTCGTCAACCACATTCTGTCAATCTCTTGGATTGAGCAAAGTCAAATTGAATTGTTCAACGTCAAAATTTATATGATGTCCATATTTGATATATTTGAAATTGCTATATCAATTATTTCATCTCAATCCATTTGGTTCAGTTTTCCAAGTGAAGGCTTCGAACTTTTTGTATATATCAAATCAACTTGCTTTTTCATACTCAATTAGCAGGTCAAATTCTCGACTTAGGATACTATATGTAAATTTTCATTTTTATTTTTTCCCAAATTTGTGATGATCAAGAGTTTATTTAGATTAATTATGTGTGATTATTGTATTGATGACACATTGTAGAAAATAGTTGTATGTAAATAACCACGCATGTTTGAAATAACAAAGTTGATTGGATGGCTTTTTCACTCATCTAATGAACTTTGTTTTGGCATTACACAATGAAAAGAGGAGCACATGGGGTTTAATTTCACGAATATGGCTGACAACAGCTGAAAAAGCTATTTTTTGCCACAAATGGAGACTTTGGACTCGTTCCTCCTCCGAAAATGCGATTTCAAAAATCAGTCAGGAATCTTACGCGTTTTCACGAGTTTTAAGTTCGCGAAAATGGCAAAAATTCGAAATCGCGAAATTTAATCTCGCGAAAGTTAGTCCAATTAAAGTACGTTTGGAAAAAAAATACAAAATAAATTTTTTGTTTGGACAATTTTACTAATACTCATAATTAGTAATTACCGTTCGAACGTGCACTCAATTCAATGTAATGATAGGGGGTTTTTATTAATTTTATAATTTTGGTAGGCGCAAACAGCTTCCCAAACACATCATATTTCGTTTCTTTTTGTAACCTAATAAGATCTTTTTGTATGATAAAGTTTTATTTTCTACTAATTGAAATAATAAAACTCTTCTTGTTTGAAATGAATGTGTCTTTTGTTCGGAAAATATAATTTGAACCTCAGGCTAAGTCAAATCCTGTGGACACAGACAGGAGATTGTTTTTGTTTTATCTTGTAAATTGCTAGCCAATCATTTCTTTGAATGTATTTCAATGATATCGATGGAACAAAGACGTTTGATAATCTGAATAAAGTGTGAAATGAAGAGTTATAAAACTTTTGTTCTGTTTTAGAAACGTCAACATAATTATTCAATAGAAAAAGATCTGGTTACCTTTTGGTGGTTAACCAGAATGATGAAATTGAACCCGAAAAAATGTCCCAGCCCAGAGAAGAAAAAAAAGCATAGTCAACAATGGTTATTGGATTTCCCACATGTTTCAACTGCTCTGATTGGTTAACTACTCATGATATTGAATGGCGATTGGCTGCTTTAAACAATGAATCAAAACCGAAACAAAGGAAGACTTCATATCACTTGAAACCACCGGATATGGGTGAAGCCAGTGAAATATCAAATCTTACTTCACCAAGAACAGAACATCAAATTGAAAAGAAAAATCAAAGACAACACACACACACGACTTGTTGTTGTGGAAAAGAGCCTCTTATCTTACAGTGCGTGGCTTGGAGTATTGAGGAGGTATAATTCTTGTTATTCTTTTTTGTTATTCTTTTTTTGATGATTGAATTATTTCTTTGAAGAAATTGGTACAGTTCTTCATCGAAAGATGTATCTGAGTTGAGGTCGCTCCTTAGAATCGCTCTTTTTTATCCATTAAGTACAATCATTCTGTAATCTCAAATTTCAAAACATTTTTTTGATTTCGAAAGGGTGAACACGCCCCAAATAATAATTTTTTCTTTCGACTTTTTCATTCGATTAGGGTAAAAAAACAGGGTGTATTAGGTTGTATATAGGGACATAGCGACGCATATGGTATAAACTCTAGTGATTTCATACAATTTTCTTTTTCCAGGGCGATCTCTCTCATTAGCCAGCCAGCTGGAAGATGAAGCTGTCAGCCTCATCAGCTGCAGGCCTTCTGCTGATTTTCATTTACCTTACTGCAAGTGTACGAGCCCAAGAAGAAGACGACCTATGTAAGAAAATATTCTTCCTTTATTCAATCTTTCATCGTCGTTGTTGCAAATTTTCGAATTATTTTAAGAATTAAAATAAATGGCTTACATTTTGACGGATCAAGGAAATATTTTCTAATGCCTTTGCAAGATCAGTATACAGCTTCATATACAGAAATATAGATATATTATATATAGATTGGTTTTAATGGAGAGAGTTTTAGTAACCAAACTAAGATCTACAATTATAGCATTTTTTGCAACTTTTAATGAAGCTCTTCACTTTATGTAACGTCATTTTTAAGTTGGGAACGACAACAAAAAGCCTGGCAAATGTCCAGTAGTTGAAGACATCCCTGGAGAATGTCCAGATATTGACGATCAAGAATGTTTGACTGATGATATGTGTTCTGGTGATTTGAAATGTTGCTCTGACGGATGTATGTTAAGATGTACGGTTGCTGAGGCTTCCATCATCGTCAAGAAGGGTGAAATTGGCGAACCAGGAGATCCTGGAGAAGATGTAAGATTTAATCATTTGTTTTATATAACGTTTTTAATCAAGCACAACAATCAACCATTTTCATATTAAAATAATCTTAGGTCCTTACAATTCACCCCATCACACAAGTAAAGCATTTAAGCATACATCAAAGGAAGAAATTTTGGCGGGAATTTAGTTTGGCGGATGGCCGAAAAAGTTTTTTCAGCCGGAATTTAATTTGGCGGATGGCCGAGAAAATTAAATTTGTCGGGAATTTAATTTAGCGGTTGCAGGATATTTCGTGTCAAAAATGATAGCAAAATTGTTGAAAACCCTATTTTGGAGCCTAAAATAGGACGAACTTTGGCGGTACATATAGGTTAAGATTGGCGGACGGCGGAAAATATAAATTTTTGAGGGAACTTAATTTCTCGGGGAACTTAATTAATGCATTTCCCAGCATTGCTTTAATTTTTCCGCCCCAGTTCCAGTCCCTAAACCATAACAAACTTTACATTTTTGGAAGCATATTTGTATGTAGAATACCGTATTCGGTGTAACTTAATTTTTTTCTCAGTAGAATTAGAGATATCTTAAGAAAACCTGATTATGATGTCACGATTGATGACGTCATAAATACAAAAAGTTGAGTATCTCGAAAAATATAAATCAAAAGTTAGTGAAATTTGGACCAGTGACAAAGTATGTTTCAATGAGATGTTTCAAAAATTTTAAAAGTATTTCCCAAAATTAATGACGTCGGCAGAAATTGCAAGAATTCGAATTTTTGCGATAAAATGCTGACATCAGAAAATTTTCAATTTTTTAAAAAGAATTCTCCTCTTATTGATAAGTTCTATCCTTGGTTCAAATTTCATAAAGTTTCGAGTATTAGTTCTTGAGATATTCATCTTTTTAAAATTATGACGTCATAAATAAAGACGTCATAATCACTTTTTCTTAAAAAAACTCAAATTCTGCTGAGAAGAAAATTAAGTTACACCGAATACAGTATTCTACATCCAAATATGCTTCCGAAAATGTATAGTTTGTTATGGTTTAGGGACTGGAACTGGGGCGGAGAAATTAATGCTATACACCTTTTTCCGGTTAGCCGTTTCCTATAAAAAGTCACCAAAATTTCGAGTAAACAAACCATCCCATTGGCTAAAAGCAAAAGCATGAACAAAAAAACGTGCAAAGTATGAAAAAAATGTGCTTTCTCTGCTCTTTCTCTGGATATTTTTTATTCTTTTGCTTTTAGCCAATGAGATGGTTTGTTTACTCGAAATTTTGGTGACTTTTTATACGAAGCAGCTAACCGTAAAAAGGTGTATTCTGGGACATGCATTAAGTTACCCGAGTTGGCGGATTTTGGCAAAATTTCTATCTTTAATGTATCTTACGAAAACTGTCCTCAAAAAAATATAACGACGCGATGACCCGAGTCAAAATTAATAAAAAGGAACTTTACCTGATCGAGATTTCTGTCTGATTTGTTTAGGGAGCACAAGGTGAAAGCGCTGTTGATGGAAAAGAAGGACCTGCTGGAGCCAAGGTAAGAAAAATATCTCGTTATTCAGGACGAAATTTTTGTTGCATACACATTTATTCTATTACAAAAACTTTAACATTTTAATTTCCAAAAGGAAATTTTGTGTCAAGAAAGGTCAAATTTTTAAATACTCTTTTTATTCATATAAGTCTTTTCACTATAGGAAAAAGCTTTTCATAGACCTACAAAGTGGGTCTGCTATAAAGCATTGTTTTACAAAATACTTTTTTTAGAAATTTTATCCGTATACCTCATCATCACCAAATCTTTTTATTTTCAATCTGTAGGGAAAACCTGGTAAAGACGGTTCCAAGGGAAAGAAAGGAAAACGGGGACGACCAGGACCTCCAGGACCAGCAGCCGGCGGTGTCGTACCAGGGCCAGTTGTTGAGCGACCCGTGAGTTGTCTTTTATTCTTACCGTATATGAATTAACGGCAAATATGGGGACAATATTAATCATGTTTAGGAGGCTAGGGGTCAAAAGGAGATAAGGATGAGGATAAAACTATATACGAAGATTTATATACAAGTTGACTTTATTGAAATTGCTAAAACTGATATTGTTCGTTCGAAATGCTAATAATGTTCAATTTTTATCTCATTGAAGTTCTCGCCAATTGATGTTTAATCATTTTCCTTCTCTTGAATCATCAGCTTGGCAGCAAACCACAGGCACCATGGTTGAGTGGCGCATTGAACAGTGAATTTGGAGAAGATATCATGCCACCCATCCCAACAAGCAAAGATGCACCAACTGGCGCAAAAGGCGAAGAAGGTCCCGAAGGATATCTCGGACCTTACGTAAGTACATATTGATCTCTCTCTAACGAACCAGGCTGTGAAATATTCATCATTATTATACAGTAACAGTTTCTACAACACGAACATCAATAACTTAAATATCAAATCGAACAAGCTCTTAGAAATCGTGGAAAAAGATTTCTCGATGGACTAAGATACCTACAGTAGTTTGGAATCTCCTGCTGTATCAAGCTATTTTGAAAGAATTAAATATTGTTATCAACATTTTGGCATCAGGATTAGATTGAAAACAATTCATTATTAAATAAAATACATAGCCTAAAAACAGCTTCACAAACTCGAATATCACCGTAATTTGAACGATTTGAGTTATGAAGACTCCATTGCATTCGAAATTTGATCATTTTCTTTTTCAGGGTGAACGTGGCAACCCAGGGCTTCCAGGTGTGATTGGTGCTGGAGGAGATGCGGTAAGACACACCTTTCTTTCGTTTGATTCTACACTGCTAAGAGTGGCAAAGTTTGCACTCACTATGGAGAAAAAGACTTACCCAGGCTAGCTAAATATTTGTTTAGAAAACTAACAAATACAAAACCAATAAAACATCGAGCCAGCATCACCTTCCCCTCGATACTTGAACCTAGGCCCTTGAATTATCACTCTGACTTATTCCCAAAAGTTTGTTTGTTCATTTATCGTAAAAGGTGTCGTTTGGGTTTTTTGACCTGTCATTGTTGTGTAAGATTGATGAAACCGAACGAGTCGTTTTGGAAAACTCTTCTGATGTCTCTTCCGATAGTTGTTTCTTTCGGCAAATCAAAACACTCAATTGATCATGAATATCCACTTTTTCTTCAGGGACCAAAAGGTTACCCAGGACCATCAGGTGCGACTGGACGTTCCGGATTACCCGGACGCCGTGGTCCTTCCGGTGATACTGGAGAAGCAGGATTCCCCGGACCAATGGTGAGTTTGCTAATCATTTACTTCTGTTCTTTTTACTGCTTGAGACTAAACATTAATGCAATTACGGATTTTGCATCACGAGTTAAAGAAAAAACTGGTTTCGACCGAAAGGACCAAAAATGCCAATATTTGACACAAATCTAGCAAATTGATTAGAAGCTTTACCTCTGGTATCCCTTGTATCGAGCCAGTCAAACAGATCCACGCAGCGAAAAAACGATGTATCAATGTAGCTTTAATTACAGCTACAAGGAAATCTTGTTCCAATCTTTCATGTGATGCCTTTTTTGACACCAATGTAAACTTCCTATGACTCTTTTCAAGCTAAAATTTGGAACTGATAGCCTTTCATTGACCCATTCTTACATCGAATGGCAGCAAGTCGGCAGCCTGAAGTAGGTATAAGAAACGTCACATCTTTCTGTATAGGGAGAAGCTGGATCTCCAGGAATCCGTGGTCCATCAGGCTACAAAGGGAACAAAGGAGATCGTGGAGCAGCTGGAGAAGTCGGTGTCGCTGGAGAAGCAGGTGAAAAAGGAGAAGCAGGAGAAGCAGGAGCTGATGGTGACCAAGGAAGAACTGGTAGCCCTGGTGAGCGTGGCCAACGCGGTCCACAAGGACCTGCAGGTGGAGCAGGAGCTAAAGGAGATCTTGGTGCCGCTGGTGCCCCTGGACCTGTCGTAAGTATTGTTGTCTACCCTTCAATGGATTTTGTTTGAAAACTTTCGGTTTTATTTTTAGTTACTCACGTCTTTTTTGTTTTTCAAGCATTTCTATACCTTTTGAAAAGTTGTACATCATAAAATTAAAGGTTTAAGTTTTGAATTCAATACCTTAGGGTGTTGCTGGATTCCCTGGAGACCAAGGAGATGCTGGAGCTGACGGAGTAAAAGGAGAAGGGGGAGACCCTGGACCAAGAGGTGTTCAAGGACCTCAAGGAAACATGGGAGACTCTGGTGCACCTGGTTCTCAAGGAAAGAAAGGAGAACGAGGTCGCAATGGACGCAATGGTAACACTGGTCTCAAAGGTAATACTGGACGTCGAGGAAGCTTTGGTATTCCTGGACCTGTTGGACAAACTGGATATACAGGAGCCACTGGACCAGAAGGATTGATCGGTGCTACTGGAGCTACTGGACCAAGAGGAGACACAGGAGCTCAAGGACCTGGAGGATTCAAAGGACAAACAGGTGATCAAGGAAGTCAAGGTCAATCTGGCGCCATGGGTGTTCAAGGGTCTGTTGGCAAAAAAGGTGCTGCTGGTCCACCAGGAGCAGCTGGCGCACCAGGAAAAACAGGATTTATGGGCAAAATAGGAGAACGAGGATCAGTCGGTGCATTAGGAGCCAAAGGAGGTCTTGGTGACCGTGGAGCTCGCGGAGAACAAGGTAGTAGTGGAAATGCTGGAGGACCAGGAATTGATGGAGCTGATGGAGCTAAAGGAGAAGTTGGTGCCCCAGGTGTTCAAGGTGAACAAGGACCATCAGGAAACCCTGGCAAGCGAGGTGCAGGTGGTAAAGACGGACGGAATGGTGTAGAGGGTGCTCGTGGTGCACCTGGAAGTCCTGGAGCCATTGGTCTTCAAGGAGCCAAAGGAGCAGCAGGTTATCCAGGCAACGGTGGTGAAGCTGGTGTTAGAGGTGCAAAAGGAGCTCGAGTAAGTGGCAAAAAGAAATCTTTTTCAGATAGCAATGACGAGGGACAACAGGAACTTTTTTTTTTACAAATGACCTGTATAATTTATGAGAATGATTTTTGGTTCTTTTATTTATTGGTTTTATTGATAAGCTGCGATACCTCTGAGCCATATTTAGAGAATTAAAAAGTGATTTTTTATGATTTTAGGGAGATATCGGAGAGAAAGGGGGAAATGGACCTGTTGGAGTGAGTGGTTTACCAGGAGGCTCAGGAAGCCGTGGCGCAACCGGTGCACCAGGACAAATGGGTGCACCTGGACCAGGCGGACCCATCGGAAATGCTGGACAACCAGGAAAAACAGGACAGACAGGTGCCAATGGATTACAAGGAGACCGAGGAACAAGTGGAGCTGCTGGACAACGTGGTCAAACAGGACCAGGTGGAAAACCTGGAATGACTGTAAGTACACACTCTTTCGATAAAATATTATCAAGTTGGTCAGTCTGAGGCAAAAACGGCCTGAAATCAATTTTCTACGCACACTTACTGAGCTGGTGTACATAATTCTAGTCTGAAAGAATAAGAGCACATTAGAATATTCCAGCCTTAATTTTGAAAACATTCTAAAGGATACCCACTAGCCAAGACAACTAGTCATATACAAATATTCTTTGAAAAGTAGAACTTGAGTGTGTATTTTGTAGATGGAAAAGACTTACTTTGATTTTAATTCATCTTTTAGGGCACACGTGGAAACGATGGAGAAACTGGGGAGACTGGACCTGAAGGAAAACAGGGTGCTAAAGGACCAAGTGGACCACAAGGACCCCCTGGTATCATCGGAGCCGTTGGTCGACCAGGAATGCACGGAGCCCGTGGATCACCCGGCGGTAAAGGAGCGCCAGGACCACGAGGAAAGAATGGAAAACGAGGCGAAGATGGACTACCAGGAGAAGTTGGTGCTGATGGACCTGTAGGACCCACTGGTACCGCTGGTGCACCTGGAGCTAAAGGAGTGGCCGGACGTAAAGGGTCCAGTGGTCTGACCGGTAAACCAGGACAGCAAGGGTTGGCTGGACCCGCTGGTGAACAAGGAACACGTGGTGATGGAGGACGACTTGTGAGTATTTCACTTCAATTTTGCAAAAATGACTCCACAGCCTTTGATTTGAAAATAGTTTTGGTTTTCTATAAAAAATGAATAACAATGACCTAAAGTGAATTTCAAAAATGTCATAGATCTCTACGGAGAGACAATTTTCAACATCTTTCTTTTCTTTCATTTATAGGGAGAGAAAGGCGGTGCAGGAAGCAAAGGTGCAAGAGGAGTCCGTGGTGACCGCGGAGCAACAGGAAAAGCTGGTGCTGATGGACCCGATGGTATTACTGGTCCCGAAGTAAGTCATCCATTGAAAGTTTAGTATTTTCATTTGAAAGTTTACTCTACACACGCCATTTTTTCAGTTGATCTTTGAAAATCTCTTTCAAAACTCGCATTTTGCTTGTGGTTTGATCAGACTTTGAAAGGGCATTATCGCGATTTTCTTGATCTGACTATATTTTTTATATTATATTCTTTCATATTTGGCTCGAATATCAATGTTCTTTATTCATAGGGTATTAACGGAGCGTTTGGAACGAAAGGAAGCAAAGGACCCAACGGTCAATCCGGTGGTATGGGTTTCCGTGGTGAAGATGGACCGGTCGGAGCACAAGGAGAACGAGTAAGTCTAATACTGTTTTGATGCTTCATGTCTTTGGAATACTTAACAGAGGCCAGAGATTTCATTTGCAAGTTACTAAAGATGAGACTACCTATTCGAATCAAAGAGGGCTTCCGACTGATGGTCTTTCCAGGTGATTTAGTTTGTTACGGAATGCTCTAGAAAGAGTCAACTGATCCTGAACATTTGTTAAAGATTTTCGCATTCTGTTTTGCTTCAAGGTTGACGTTTTACATTGTTTTTAGGGTATCATTGGAAACCTTGGACCACGTGGAAAGATTGGACGCGATGGATTGAAAGGAAATCAAGGTCTTGAAGGACGTCAAGGAGCCGATGGACCACGTGGTGAAGATGGAAGACCTGGCAAAGATGGTCTCAATGGAGAACCAGGAAAAGATGGTGCCACTGTACGTTTACAAGTGTCCTACAGCTGATGATAGACTTTTAGTTCACTATCTTTAGGCTGAAAGTATTAATTATAAAATTCTACCAGAACAATTCTGAAATTCTATTTTTTTTTAGAGTTTGTTTTGATTTTTGATTTTTGAGCAAAAGATTATAAGAAATAGATTTCGCTCTGCAAATGGTAGTGGACATTTTTTTGAGACTTTCTTCATATTAACGATTTCTAAGGGCGAACAAGGAGAACCAGGAAAAGCAGGACAACCCGGATTCCGCGGAATGTGGGTGAGTAAAACTTTTCCATTTTTTCATCTTTCATCATTTCATTTCAAAAAGACTTTATTAAGCTGAAAAAAATTCGAAATATCTTTTAAACCTGTAAACATAATAACAAACTATTTTCAGCTATACTTTGCGATGTTTTGAAACGTAACTTGTCTTTCAGGGAGGACTTGGATTACCAGGGCGTCCAGGACCACAAGGAGAAGCTGGTGAATCAGGAGACGCCGGTCTTGATGGTATTGATGGAGCCAAGGGAAAGAAAGGATCTACTGGTCTCCAAGGACGTGTTGGTAAACGCGGTGCTACCGGAAATGCTGGCCTCTCTGTAAGTTCTTTAGCAATGACTCAGAATTTTAATTTTTAATATCTTTTAAAGGGGACAAAACACATTTCCTGAAGAACCTTCACCGAACGAATGGTTTTTTCACAATAGCCATATCATCGAAAGCTGTCTATCGAAAGTAAGTGCACATCTGTATATTACTGTTGGATTCATTTTTATTTCAATCTTGTTTTTGACAGGGCGTGAATGGCGTTGACGGTAAACCAGGAACCAACGGTGAAGACGGTGGCAAAGGAGAAACAGGGGAGACTGGCCTCGCCGGACAACCCGGATCACAAGGAGATGTCGGCGCAAGAGGACCAATGGGAACCAAAGGAAAAACTGGACCGAAAGGAGAAGATGGTATAATCAATAATTTTCTGATTTGAACTATTGAAGTTTTTCCTAATCTCTGTTTAACTGGAGCCTCCACGATGAAAGCTTTCAATAAAATCGAACGTTGAGGCAAAACTTTAAAATCCTTCAACATTAAAATCTTTCTCTTACTCAAAAAAGACCTAAAATCATCAAAGGTGTTTTACCATTGTATCTACTTTCACCATTTTGTATGTTTGTAGTTTGTATTTTAAAGATTTAAAGACTGATTTAAAAAATTACATTTTTCTCGAAGGTGTCGACGGAGTTTCTGGAAACCCCGGGAGAAACGGTGATGCTGGTGCCAATGGAGATCGCGGAGAGAAAGGAAACCGTGGTGCACGAGGAGACAAAGGAGCAAAAGGATGGAAAGGTTACCGTGGATACCCCGGTTACCCAGGATACCGTGGACGATCAGGAGCACGTGGTGAACCAGGTGTCAATGGTGAAAAAGGAGAAATTGGAATGGCTGTGAGTTTCTCTTTGCTTTGGAGATCTTATTCATAATTGTGATCTTGATTGAAAATGTTTTTTTTGTTAAATGGTTGTTTAACTAACTTAGCTTGTTAAATTACTTTTCGCCCGAAACATCCAAGACATTTTATTTTTTAGTGTTCGCAGATCCCTCTCACTAAATTACCCAAATATCATATCGGGGAAGTTTATAAATCTAACGTTTCACATCTTAGGGATCAGCAGGTGCTCCTGGACCTCGTGGTCGTGAAGGAGAACCTGGAGAAATTGGAGACGCCGGCCTCGATGGTGCCAAAGGAATAAAGGGTCCTCTAGGTCTTCAAGGAGAAAACGGATTTTCCGGACCCGCAGGACCACCTGGACCAAGAGGATCACCAGGACCTGCCGGAGGCTTATTCGATGCAGGCTCTCTTCAGAATTATTACCCATACCAACAACAAGCTCCACAAGAGAAAGGACCAGCTCATTATGGTTATTACTACAATAATTACTACAAATCAAAGCAACGCCGACGTCAAGGTGCAATGGACCTTATGGACGATTTGGAGATCCGTGTTGAGGCTGAAGGAAAACCCGACGGCAGCAAACAATTCCCTGGTAAAACATGCCGTGATATCCAAATGTGCTTCCCTGAAAGCAAAACCGGTAAGAAAACCTATTTCTTGTTTCTTTCTCCTACTGGAAGTTTCTTCTACCTGCTCTCCTTAAATAAATGTGCAATTTGCAGCGTCGGCCCCTTATTTGTTGTTACCATCCATTATTGAATATCTACATTTTTTACATTGAAAAAGGCTACTAATAGAATTTGTTGTTGTATATGACTGGACCGACTTTTTAATTTTAGGTTATTACTTCATCGATCCTAATGGTGGTGGCAGCGACGACGCCATTGTTGCTCATTGCAACTTCGAGAAAGCAGGCGAAGTAGAGACATGCGTCAATGCTGTACAGACGTCTTACGAATTAAAAGACTGGGTACCAACTGGTCAAGATGCTTACAAATGGTTCATGTGGGACATCCAAACCACTTTCGATGATAAGGTTAATATTTGCGCAAATTTTTATGCGGTATAATTTGCGTAAACTGAATTAAACTGACTTAAGCGAATGACACAATATTAATCCCTGACTCTCTAATCAAAATAAACTTTCTAAATTTAAAATTAAAGGATATATTTTGTGAAAGTGAGTTTTTAAGGCAGTTTTGCGAAGAAGTCAATTTGACATTCCCTATGATGTATGATTCTCATGTAATATTTTCATAATCTGGCTTTTCAATTTCATTTCTTTCCTGTAACTAACTTCGTCAAAAGGGCGGTTTTTTATTAGGTGTTTGAAACCTTATGATAATTTTAAGGTTCCTTTTGCTATGACTTTCTCTCCTCTTTTCGTGATAGACTTTCGTGTTGGCTCTAGCACATCATCCTCCCCTTAATGTCAAGGCTAAAGTCTAGATAATGTAATTCATTACATGCAAAGACTAAAATTTTCTTCAATAAAGTAGAAACTCCGTTGAACTTGGTTTTGCTAAAATCGCGTCAGCTCACTGTGAATGACAATACGTTAAGCACTCCTTTCATGTTCTTCCCACAGATTCGCTACGAACAACTGAATACAAACGCACAAATCAAATCATTGAGGATTGGTCACACTCAAGCTCGTCAAAACATCACCTATTTGTGTAAAAACTCGTTCGCACACAAAGACGCTGACGGCAAATCCAACTCTTTCGTCAAAGTTTTATCCAACAATGGAGACGAAGTTCACGTCAATGGACGCCGTCATAAACGACTTGACGTATTGAGGGATAACTGTCACGTCAAAGACGGAAAATCAAGAGAAACTGTTTTCGAATATTCGTCACGACGTACAAACGACTTACCTATTCGAGACGTTGCCGTTTTTGACGTTGCCGACTCCGACGAATCTTTTGGATTGCAAATCGGTCCCGTATGTTTCTCATGAATGTGAGATATAAAAAATTATTAAAATTTATGCACATACATTAAAGTTTTATTTTTCATATAAAATTCTTTTAGTTTTGTAAAATATTTTGAAAAATCAACATTTTAACGCGCGCGCATTGGGACAAAAAGGAACTGGCTGAAAATATGGGGGGTATTAAAAAATGAAATATAACAATGATGAAAATCAAAAGATTTCAGTTTTCTTTCTTCTGGAATCAATACCATTAGCCTGTATTCCTCCGATTAGTCAATTGAAGTGCATTAAATAATATTAACTCGATACTGTAAATTAATCTTGAATGTTTTGACTTGATGGCTGAGAAATGTTTTGACTTTGGTTTTGAACTTTATCAAAAACATATCATGAAAAGAAGTCTATTATGTTTTCATGTAGAAAAGTCACGAAATTCACCCATCATTATCTTATTGTCTTTCAAGAAATCGATAAAGTGCTAAAGATGAGTGAACAAGGACATTGTACGACAATAACAATAGTCAACGAATACATTAACGATTTGTTAATCTTGCAAACACCATCTCATGCTTAATGAACTATCCTTTTGTCTTAGTGCATGACCACATAAAGTTTTGATGCTGATTGGTCCATTTAAAACAAAGGGTATTGTTGACATCCTTCCGGTTGTACACAGGACGTGAAAATCATGCAATGCAAGGGTGGGAACGGGATGAGGGCAAATAGAACAAACTTGAACGAGCGAAGGTGTATACATCTCTTACAGAGCTTGGCTTGGAGTAATTGAAGAGGTTACTTTTTGACCTCTCATTAGCCAGCCAGCTGGAAGATGAAGCTGTCAGCCTCATCAGCTGCAGGCCTTCTGCTGATTTTCGTTTACCTTACTGCAAGTGTACGAGCTCAGTGTAAGTCATTTTAATATTTAAAGTCTTTAAACTTTCAATCTGGAAAAACTATTTGTTTCCCCTTTACTCTTAACAATTGGGAATTTCAAGTCGAGAGGGTCTGTGTAAGGTCTCATGTTTTTTTTTTAGAAGCAAGTGTATGCTTAAGCTTTCAAAGCATCCAGGCATAGCTTATGCTTATTATATACTTATGAATCATGCTTATAATCATCTCATAATTATCACCTCGAGTTAAGTTTTTAGTGAAATTTCAGAAATTTTGTTCAGATTTTGGGAGCAGTGGAATGTAGCTAGCCGTGGAACGTCCTTTTTTTTACTTGACCTCTACCAAACCTTTTTAAACAGATAAAAAATGACAACTTGAAAATTATTTCAGGCTGACATATAATGCTCATGCAATGCTTAGGAATTCTGCAAATCTGAGCCTTCGTATGGTTATAAGCGTTATGCTTATAAAAAAACATGTATGTGCTTAAATTCTAAGATTGGACTACTTGTACAAATTAAACTTCTAGTATCTTTGCTGTTACAACCTACAGCTGACAATTAGTACCCAGAAAATAGTTCGGAAAAGGTTTTCAGATAGTCTCAGAGGGAAGGAGGCTTATTTGAATATTTTGTTTGTGTTTAGTTGTGAAACCTGGCAAGTGTCCGAACGTTGACGCAAAGTCTTTAGAATGTCCGGATAATGTTGCCAGTATTTGTTTATCGGACATTGACTGCAAAGAAAAGGAGAAATGTTGTTCGGATGGTTGCTCGTTGAAATGTACATTAGCCGTCATTGAAGGAGCAGAAGGATTGCAACCACAAAGAATCAAAGGTGAAATTGGAGAGAAAGGATCTCGTGGTGAAAAGGTACACTTCTTATGTTACACTATTTTATATAGATAGAAAGAAAGATAGATAGATAGATAGAAATGAGCCCTCCGAATGCATTCGGGATGGGTCCTACCCACGAAGGAGTAGGAATCACGGCGCTGACAGACACTGCGACTTGACAAGCCATGACGTATACTTTGACACTCGAACAACACTGGGAGAGCGATGCTCACGCGAGACCGAACCTTATGAGTGCCACGGCACGTCACAATGCCTCTGTCTAGTCTACCCACACTCTTGTATCAGAGTAATGGTACTGTCGAGGCCCTACCTGTCTTACCTTTACAAAATGTAATTTTTATCAGAACAGAGAAAATCTGAAAAGGTGTTTTGGATAAATTGGTCGAAATGATTTGAAAAGATTGATTCAGCTTTTAAGAAGTTCAAACTCAATGAAGGAAAACGTTGACAGTGTCGAAACAGCCTAACACAGAGAATTTATATTTAAAACAAAACTTGGTTCAATGGGTACATGGTGTAATGAGATTTCCGAGCCCTCCATCTGAACTTACTAAATTTCATGATAAGATAGAGTACACATATTAAAACAATCAAAAAAAGATGTTGCACTTACATTGTGAAAATAAATCGAAGAAGGTTGAAATACCTTAACCTTTACCACGCCTTCTCTCAGGAAACTTCACCCCCAGCACGCCTTGTGTTTTTGGTAAAAATGACAGTTTTACGCTTTCCGTCATATCTTTTGATCTACTAAACCGATTCAAAAAAAGTAAGCCCATTCTGGAAAGCCCAACTATCCTGCTTTCCAAAATGTTAAATAAAGGATTTTCCTCTACCAATGGTGACACAGTAGTCTTCTGCCTTAGAGTTGAAAAATTTTCAAAACAAATTTGTCATATGTCCAGGTTAAAAAAAAAGTGGGGAGAACATTTGTGATACCATAATTTTCTGGCTTATTGTTTCCACCTTCATAACTACAAATGCTAGCCAAAAAATCACAATCATACCTTTACAAGCCCTAGCAACGTGGTTGCTTATAAAAAAATCTTGCAATTGCATCCTTAACTTGGTGGTTTACAGGAGGTGAATAATTTACAGCCAGTACTAAAGCATAATCTTTGACAAGTATTACTTTTGTTTTCTTTCAGGGATTACAGGGTTCGAAAGGTGAAGACGGAGATCCCGGAGTTCAAGGTGGAAAGGTAAAATAATAACAATAATGACCAGTTATTGAGGGCTGTACTGAGAAATATTGCCCGAGGTCAAGTAACGACCGAGATTGCTTCCGTTTCCTTCAGTTTCGATTGATTTCTCGCGCTTTATCCAGAAAAAAATACGAGAAAAGAGATTTCTGACATAAAAAATTGAAAAATTAAGACAAATGATTTCAACGCGCTGATTTCATGGGCTGTCGTGTATTCAGGCTTTGTCCTGAATTCTAGTTCGACCTTTTCTATCATTGACATCCTCTCTTACTAAAACTTTGACACCCTTTCCTTTGCCACAACATCTTTTCAAGGGCTTCAAAGGCAACAATGGTAAACGTGGCTCCAAAGGACGCAAAGGAAGACAAGGGCGACCTGGACCTCCAGGACCCAGTATTGTCGACCCTGATGCACCAGTCATTGGACCAGTAAGTCACATATTAAACAATAATCATTAGAATCTGAGGTCGATTTCAAGATGGGTTTCTTTAAGGTTCCTAACAGGAACTCGCTTATCAAGAAATGGGAAGTAGAAGACTTGAATGAATATTTTGTATCAGAGTTTCAATTCATCTTTACAGTACTTATAGCCTGACATCAAACTTTCTAGTGAAGAATTTTTCTCCTTTTCAGTTAGCAACGGGAGATATGAAAGGGCCAGGACCAGGCTTGTTAGCAGGTGCAGCAAATGATTATGGTGTGAAAACTACAGAGGATGCTCCTATTGGTCCAAAAGGAGAAAAAGGAATCATCGGGCAACGTGGACCATACGTAAGTGAAATCTTGTTCGGATCACAATTTTTTTATCACAGCCACGGGCCTTCTCCTCGGGCTTTTACTCAACCCACTGGAATGAAATAGTCAAAGATTTCGCTTTAAGCACGAAACTCAGGTTAGCATAATAATGATTGTTTTCAAATTCAAAAAATGCAATTTCATTGAATCACTCAATATTTTACCTGAGTTTGAAAAAGGATGGTCATCAAATCGAATTAGGACTCTTCTGTCACCATTCTTCATTCAAACAGGGTGAGCGTGGAAATCCAGGACCGATTGGAGAGCAGGGACCAGAAGGTGAAAAAGGACCAGACGGACTTCAAGGGCCAGAAGGGACGTCGGGAGCGGATGGTATACCTGGTGTTCGGGGTCGAGTTGGTGATATGGGACAGCCTGGTCAATCAGGAACGCAGGTAATTGACATGAGTTTTACAATCAAGGGCAGAAGTATTGGGAAAACGCAATAATTTCAATAAATTATCTTCCACTTTTTTCAGACATTTCACCCCACCCCTCGCCAATACTTTGATTAGGAGGAAAGGGGGCTGTTCGACAATTATGCTTTTCTCAAAATACTTTGTCTACGATTCTAGTTCTTTTTGAACTTCTGATTCTACTTTCGAAAGAACAATGTACAGTATGTGGCCCCCAAAACGGCGATCAAATTTGAAATTTCTCTCAAATCTAGAGGAAAAGAGATTTTACAAAAATTTTTGCTGCATGAAAACCTTTAACATCTCTACTTTATTTCCTGGAAGTTCTTTTTCAAAATTTTCAATTTCAACAATATTTTTCAATCGCTTAAAGATAGGTATCTTTTTTCTAATGGCCCCCAAAACGGAGGTTTGAAATTTTAGCGATTTCTCGAGATATCTTTAAGATATGAAAATTTTGACCATAGTTTTGAAATATGATTTAGAGGGTTTTGGGCATAAATTTATTTGATAAAATTTTTACAGTATACCCCTGGTTGTCAAAATGCAGGTTTGGGGCCCCCAAAACGGAGGTGTAGTTAAAATAAAATTATTAAGCCCAGTGGTAAAAGGGGGAAAAACTATGAACATATTTGTGTTTTCCCTTAAATTTACGACCCGATGGATGTAAAATTTATGATTTTTATGAAATATTTCAACATTTTCGATATTGCAAAGTCCAAACTAAAAATTTAGAAATTTTCAAAATGACAATTTTGATTTAACAACGTCTTAATCAAGTTTTTGAAAACAAACCTCTTTTGAAAATAGTTCCATTCATGTATGGAATAAGCTGTGAAAATTTTAGAAAAAAAGCTTAACTGAAACTGAAAATATTAAGCTTTAAAGATATTTTTCTCCTATATTTTGCAAAAAAAATACAGAATTTGCCGTTTTTGCTGATTCAGCGAAAAATTTTATATGTAATTTTAATTTTTTGTTATAAACTATTAACTCAAGGTGATAGGAGTAGAATTCCAAGATTTTTTGCTTTTTCTCATATTTAGAATTTTCGGTTTTATCAATGCTGATTATAGGGCTCCAAAATACTGGTTGACCTTCAAGATGCTATATCTTTTACCCAGCCTCTAAAGTCACAGATGTATTTGCATTTTCTGAACGGCATTAGGTGTAGAAAGTTTCCTATACCCCGTTTTCATAACTTATTTTCAATATCCAAGGAGTTAGAGTGAGTTATATGCAATTTTTATCTAATTTTGGTGTTAAAATATTTCCTTTAGACGCAAATATGTTATTTTGAATCTCAAACCAGCAAAAACATGCTCATTTTTAAGTATAACCATCATTCTTTCAAAATAAACAAAAATCGTTTAATTCTGATAAATCTACAAGTCAGAATCTTCATTTTAATGACCTCCGTTTTGGGGGATTCTTCTTTCTGTGCCACTAAATGATTTGGAAAGTCACAGACAATTTTTGTATTTAAATGATTCCCTAATTCGACAAAAAATCGGTCCCTTGAAAATCAGAGTAGAGATGAACAGATAAATGAAACAATAATTGAACGACACGTAATAACTCTTTCCACCACAGGGATTACAAGGCGAACCAGGTCTTCGAGGCCCAACAGGATATAAAGGGATCAAAGGAGATCGTGGAATGAGTGGAGAAAAAGGATCCAGAGGAGAGAATGGTCCCAAAGGTGAAGGTGGGGAAGATGGAGTGGACGGAGCACGTGGACCAACGGTGAGTGGCTTGTAATCAATAAAGAACTTCTTGCCAAAGTTGCTTTTCAAAGTTCAAAACTGAAATGGAAAATAATTTTGAGAGAAGTTTTCAAGAAACACTAGAAAATGATCGACAAGTAAATAACACATGCAAGCTAATTTTGCATTGATGAAACTTTATTCAACTTATTTCACATCAGGGTTTGATTGGTCTTCGAGGACGAAATGGAATAAGCGGCCGCGATGGAAGAGCAGGACCCAAAGGTTTCAGAGGATCTTTCGGTAGACCCGGACCAGATGTAAGTACTAACTAATTCCTTTAGTTGATGGTAAGTAGGTACCAGTCTTTAAAGGGTTAAAATAATGACTTTCAAATTGTTATTTTCAGTTAAGTTTTCGCTACCTCTCTTCAGGGCTTACCAGGTGTATATGGAAAGGTTGGAGATCAGGGACCAAAGGGACCTAAAGGAGAAAATGGATCGAGAGGATTGGAAGGTGAGAGAGGTTCAATTGGACTTCGTGGACTTCCAGGAGATATTGGCACCAAAGGAGAGAAAGGTTTGGATGGACAACGTGGAAGAGATGGTAGAGTTGGAGATAAAGGACGATCTGGAAGACCTGGTTCTATCGGGCCAGCTGGAACAGTCGGCCCAATCGGACCAAGAGGATTTCCTGGATCTGATGGCCTGTTTGGATTACCAGGGAAACGAGGCGCATCTGGAGATGTGGGGAGGACTGGACCTATTGGCTTCAAAGGGCAACAAGGTGATTCTGGTCTCCAGGGACGACCTGGAGCCGCAGGTGCTAAAGGAAAGAAAGGAGAAAATGGGTTTATGGGACCACCGGGACAAGCTGGAAAGCCTGGAAAAGCGGGACCACAAGGTTTACCTGGAAGCATGGGGAATGCAGGGGGACCAGGCGAAAAAGGTGAGCGTGGAGATCAAGGTTTAGAAGGAAAAGCAGGCGAACCTGGCAGCTCTGGAGGTCCTGGCTTAGATGGAGAGGATGGACGAAAAGGTGATCAAGGTTTGCCAGGAGTACAAGGTAAAAGAGGTCCTGCAGGGAAACCTGGCGGTGCGGGATTGCCGGGGAAAGACGGTATTCCAGGACGTATGGGTCAACGAGGTAAACCCGGAAATCCAGGATCCATTGGATTGCAAGGCTCGAAAGGAATGCAAGGAACTTCAGGTATTGGTGGTGAACGCGGTACAAATGGTGCTAAAGGACAAAATGTAAGAACAGTTTTCATTGTAACTATAAGATTTTTGTCATCATTACCTGATTAAAAATATTTCTTGATAAGAAATATAAGAGCTTAGATTTCAAAGAAAGCTATTTTTGAAATGACAACTTCTCAAGTTAATAGTTTTTTCTGACCTGGGTATTGAGCTATCATTGCAGGCGAAGGTTTATTTCTTATTGTATTCAATCATAATTTCAGGGTGAATTTGGTGAGAAAGGAGCAATGGGAATGGAAGGACAACCAGGGATTGATGGAACACCTGGTGACCGTGGTCTCCCTGGAATTACTGGACCCATCGGAAAGACTGGACCAGCTGGCTCTATTGGGCAAGCAGGAAGTCCTGGAGCACAAGGTTTACCAGGGTTGCCCGGACAACAAGGCGACCGTGGACGAAAAGGTGATCCTGGAACTCGAGGACAGCCAGGACGTAATGGAAAGATTGGACCATTGGTAAGCCTTAAGGAGAATTCTGAGAATTGTCCTAGTAGCAAAAAGTATTTATCACATTAATGACTAATTTGAACAATGTTTGGGATTTTGTTTATTGTACGTGTGCTGTTGATGAGACTTTGTTTAATATAAAAAATGAATAAATAAAAATAACAGAAATAAAAAAATTTTTAGGATCTTTATCCTTGATTTTAGGGTACAGCTGGAGATGCTGGAAAGCCTGGGGAGCCAGGAGATGTAGGGATGGCAGGACCCAAGGGGCCGACCGGTGCACAAGGTATTCCTGGTGTGATGGGGCTACCTGGGAATCAAGGACCGAAAGGACGCAAAGGAGCAGGTGGTGGCAAAGGATCTGCAGTAAGAACATTTCTTCTTATATTCACATCATGGTAACTTCTTTGAAAATTAAAGTCATCGTAATATTACGATTCACTCCATGTAATAGAAAATGACGTTTTTAAATCATTGGTAATCGGTCTTAGTAAGTAACATTTTTCCGTCTTGTGGTAGAGGGAATCGAAACGTGGCCAAGCGTAAATCTCGTAATCTATGTTACGACGATATCCAATAATATTACTGGGTCAATAAACATATATAGATGAACTAAAACGACTTCAGGTGTTTGACGAACATTGATTGTAGAACGATGACAAAGCTGATGTGATGAGGATGTTCTGATCAGAAAGTGATCATAGTATAAATCATTCTACTTTCTATAGGGTGTGCGTGGAACAAAGGGTAAGCGAGGTGAAGATGGACTTGATGGAGGACCAGGAAAAGAGGGCCCTGCTGGACCAGCAGGACAACCAGGAGATACAGGACGTAAAGGAGAGCCAGGTCGAAGCGGTTCCAATGGGTTGAGTGGGAAACCAGGAACACCTGGAGGACCAGGAAACGCTGGACAACGTGGAAACCATGGAGAGCCAGGAAATCGGGTTATTATTTCTAACTATTTTGTTTATTTTCCCGCATTTTATACTTCGGAATCAATGATATGCACTATTATTACTAATCGTAGATTTTCCAGCCAGGAAAAGTCTTATAGCACACCGAACTGAATTGAGAATTTGCCTCGATCATCATAAAAGAACAAGATGAAAATCATTACAAAAATAACGAAAATTGTAACATTTACAGGGTGAACCTGGAAGCATTGGACCAAAAGGGCCATCGGGACCAAGAGGAGACAAAGGGCCACCAGGAAGACGTGGTCCAACTGGGACATCTGGAGAAGCCGGACAAATTGTAAGTTGATCAAACCATGTTGAATGTGATTTTTCCTGAATTATAAGGACAATACTCAGAAGTGACATCTCAGTTACAACAGAAAATGATTGAAAGATAGAATGACCTTTTTTGAAATGATATATAATTTCGTGCTTCTTTTATTCATATTCCAGGGCCAGCTTGGTGAGTTAGGGTTGAAAGGAAATCGTGGAGGTCCTGGTTTGATCGGAAGTCAAGGTTTGCAAGGACCAACAGGAGGTCGTGGAGAACAAGGACCACCTGTAAGAAATAATATTTTTTCACATTCACGTACTTCAATGCATTTCAATGGAGAATTTCAGGGGGTAACATAGAATTCACCCCCTCAGCTCACCAATCTTCTTGATTGGAGGCTGTATCTTTTTAAGAAATACTGGGACAAGTTTGCTAGGTGCTGAGTGTTGAGTAATAGAACTGGGGGCAGGGCTGATAGGTTACAAGTATTTTAAATCATGTTAAAATATAGGGGAAGGTTTTGACCCCTTTTGAAAATGTTTTTGCATGTGGTGTCATAAATTTATTGAGAATTTACATGCACAATATCTTCGATATTTTGCATTATGAAAAGGGGGGGGGGGGGCTACGTTTTTTAAATTTAGCCCCGGGGCTGGGCTATTTTCCTTGACCCCCCCCCCATATGGAAAATGCTGGGAGCTGGACCCCTCTGCATTCTATTGGTAATTCCACGATGTCAATTTGAAATTGAATAATCATTTAGTTCCAATATTCCACTATTTACTGCGCAATTTTTAAAAAGTATAAAAATTTCTATATTCTGTTTGAGATCATTTTACTACCAACCAATGAGGTGGTATTAATTTTCTTTTCTATTTTCATCTTTATTAGGGTTTTCAAGGTAAACGTGGCCCTGGCGGAAGCGAAGGACGAACCGGATTAAAAGGACTTGAAGGACAACGAGGACAAATCGGTATGAATGGAGAAACCGGACAACCGGGTGTTCCAGGAAAAGACGGAGAGAACGGGTCACCTGGCGATGATGGATTGATGGTGCGTATTTATTTTTCAGTCACCCTAAAGTGAACAAGCTTCTTTCAATGTGTAATGACGCCTTATTGATTATACTAAGGTTCCTCCCATAAATTTCGAACATATACCAGGATGCATGTCACTCGCTAAAAAGACCAAGTCTGAATCAAACATCAAACTCCTACTTAGTCCCATGAACCGCTGATAAGGCATGACCAGCAGTAAAATCAAGAATAAGTAGTGTAAGTGGCTCTTGGGTGTGAGATTGGTTTAAATGAAGTTTTTAAATCCATGGATCCCTGCAATTTAAGTCATTCTTCGAATTGTTCATTTTTTACAGGGCGAACCAGGACCAAGAGGAAAGGAAGGTTTGAGAGGAGGTCGCGGACAAATGGTAAGCAGTTTGAATTATTACCATGTCTATTTGATTAAAAAAGAACCATTAAAAACGCAATACTCGTGTGCTTTCCAAAGGACGTGGTTTAGCAGCATCAACTATGTTAATGGTCTAATTTCTGTCAAAACTTTGTTTAGGGAGCACTTGGTTTACCAGGTTATCCAGGCAAGCAAGGTGAGGCTGGTGTGAAAGGTGACGCTGGAAGACCTGGACGAGAAGGTTCGAAAGGTCGGCCTGGTGGAGCCGGACGACAAGGAAATGTTGGGATGACTGGGGGTAGAGGAAAGCCAGGAAAAGATGTAAGTGCCTAATATTCATACTATTCATGGAAAGGAATATATCAAAATGAGACTGAAAGCCATTATAAGACTACTATAGATAATAAAGCCTATTTTGATTTTAATGCCTAAAGAAACCATTATACTTCTAATACTTTTTCAACTGACAGGGCTTTCCAGGGACAACGGGCGTTGATGGTCAACCAGGAAACTCAGGAGAGAAAGGTGTAAAAGGAATCAATGGATTCGTCGGAGCTTCGGGAACAGAAGGGATGAATGGGAGACAAGGACAACCAGGAAAGAAAGGGAAGCGAGGAGATGGAGGACCCAAGGTAAGTGCCGCTATATTTGGATATCGATACCAATTGTAAAAACCAATTTGGAATTTGATTCCTATTTGCTAGAATCCCGCTCTCAAATAAATAAACTGACGTGAATTTACGATGGGTGAGATGTCAGAACCAACTTCAACACAATGTGAGGGATTACTAAAATTACTTTAAGTCTGGTTTTAAAGCCCTTTCAAGCCTATAAGTAGAGTTTGATAAAATTAACAAAATGAATAGCTAGTGCAAATAAGAACGGCAATAAAATCTAAATATCAAGTTTTTGTCAGCAAACTATTAACAAAAGAATCTATTCTAGGGTGAAGATGGCTTAGCAGGATTGAAGGGAGAAAAAGGTTCTGACGGTCAACTTGGTGCGCTCGGTAAGAAAGGAGACCGAGGAGAAGAAGGAACGAAAGGAGAGAAAGGACACAAAGGATTCCGTGGATTTCGTGGCATGCCTGGCATCCGTGGAAGGGCTGGAACGTCTGGTGATACTGGTATAGATGGAGAGAAGGGGCAAACTGGTCCAGTAGTAAGTTATTAGCTTCATAAACTTCCTTTTGTGAAAGAAAAGGGCTGACTGATTTTTCTAAGACCTGCACTAAATCAACGGAGTAAAGACAGCGCTTTTTTTTAACCTTTTACGCAAAAACTCTTACAATCTCTAAGTAATGTTAAGGTTATCAAAATGAAAAAAGCAATGACATGAATCTGATGCAGAAGTTGCTTTTCAACAGAAAAAAATGAACGAAGTTATAATAATGTTGAGAAATTTATGAGTTTGAGAGAATATATGAGATATGATATGGCATGGTAAATATTTTCCCTGCAAAGACTTTCCGAACATGAAACCTGTATTAACCAATAAAATTAACATTTTTATCCTTTCAGGGAACAAATGGACTGAGAGGACGTCCCGGCCGTGAGGGCGATCCTGGCCCAATCGGAGATGCAGGACCTGATGGAGATAAAGGACGCACGGGAACGAGAGGACCTGACGGGGAACTTGGCATAGTAGGGCCTAGTGGATCACCAGGACCACCCGGAAGTCCTGGGCCCGCAGGTGGATTATTTGATGCAGGCTCTTTAGCAGGCTATTACCCTCGACCATCGCGGCTACAAGAGAAAGGACCAGAAATGCAACAATATATGGGTCAACACGGGCAATATTACAAATATTACCGGACACAAACAAAGGATATGAAGCGGAAGAGAGGAGCTATGGAATTGATGGATGATATGGAGGTCAGGATCGAAGCTGAACGAAAACCCGACGGCAGCCGACAATTTCCCGCCAAAACATGCCGTGATATTCAAATGTGTTTCCCAGAAAGTCAATCAGGTAATTTGATTGAGTGGCTATGGCTAACTAATACACATTAGCCCTGCAAAAACAATACAACACTCAAGTCAAGCGTCACTTTATAAAGATAGGATCTTAAGCGGAAGAAAACAAGTTTAAAAACCTTTTTCTGATCACGTCTCCGATGCATGAGTATGCTCAGATCTTTACAAACAATAACACTATTATCACTCCTTTCTCACAGGGATGTACTGGCTTGATCCAAATGGAGGAAGCAAAGAGGATGCCATTTTTGTTCGGTGCAACTACCACGCATCAGAAATCGAAACGTGTTTGTTCCCGTTGGAAGAAAAATATCCGTTAAGGAATTGGGTTCATCACGGTGAAGATAAGTTCAGATGGTTTGTCGCTGATATTTTAACCTCTCATAACGAAAAGGTAATTATTTAACAATACTATCGCTTTAATTTGAGAAAACGAATCACAAAGTTTCAAAGCTTCCACTTACGTGCCAAAACAAACGGTCGTATCTATGTTAATAAAACTCCCTTAACAACACTTTAAAGACGAGACAAGAACAATGAAACAACTCTAAATGCATAATGTTCTTCTTCGCTTTTTAGTTGACGTACGAAGCAACAAACGCACAAATCAAATCATTGAGGATTGGTCACACTCAAGCTCGTCAAAACATCACCTATTTGTGTAAAAACTCGTTCGCACACAAAGACGCTGACGGCAAATCCAACTCTTTCGTCAAATTTTTATCCAATAATGGAGACGAAGTTCACGTCAATGGACGCCGTCACAAACGACTTGACGTATTGAGGGATGACTGTCACATCAAGGATGGAAAAGAACGGGAGACGGTGTTCCATTATACGTCGTTTCGATCCAAACATCTTCCGATTATCGACGTCGCAATTTATGACGTTGCTGACTCCGAGGAAGCGTTCGGGTTGGAAATTGGTCCTGTCTGTTTTCTATAAAAGAACAATTTTATCAACCCTCTTTACAGCAAATAAAGAGTGAATCATCATTGTACAGTTAGGAATATATTTTCATTTTATTTAAATTAAAAAATACTATGACGCGCGCGCGAAAAAAATTGGGACAAATGCAACGGCGAATAAACAGGGATTTTAGGCTATTAAAAAAAGTCGTGTTAATTTATTGTTTAATTGGTTCATCCGAAATTCTTAAATTCAAAGTTTTCTCTTTAGCCTGATTAACTACACTGTAAAAATCCTTTCGTGTAGTAATGCGACTCGGCTGAGGCCGAGGAAATTTTTTTAGGAGCCAAAAATTGACGTCAAAAGCAAAACCCCTTGACCCCTACACTTTACGAAGTTTCACAAAAAACAATATAGATATTTCTAAGTGAACATAATTGTTTACCAACGTAACTCGAGTAAATCGACCGGAAATGACGTCAAAACGTAATTTTGACGTTAATTTTCTTGAGAAAGGTTGAGAAATCGACTATATCCACTTATCGTTTTTTGAGGATTTGAGATTGGTATAAGCATGGATTTATTATAGAGACCCTGGATAAACATCGAATGAAACGGTGGAGAGCGAAGTATTGTCTTTCTTTTGTTTCAGAAAACAATCGCTGTACAGGCTTTGTCCGCAAAGGACAACTGTCATGGCGGCTCGAAGGTCTCTGATTTTGAAAAATGATTAATACTCTTATTTCTAAAAAGTTCTCTAACTTTTTCTATGCGTACTTTTGCTGGCCAAAAGTTTGAAAATAAATGCTAGAATACCAAGCGAATACATTTATGAAATCTGGTGTGAGAAAAACATCATCAGACGAGTAAATTCAAACAATTTGCTTATAATGACACGAAATTTTGAATTGGGAATATCTTTCCAATATTTCTCCGAGAAGAGCTGAGATTGACATGTGTTAGACGTGAGTCACATAGCTCCACTGTGGTATAAAAAATCTTTTGGTGGCACGTGGTAGCACCGCAGATTTTTTGAGGTTGAAGTTTAGAAATTTCTGGTGTCAATATTCAATTTCTTATACATAACATGTTTTTGCATCTTCCTCTCATTTTAAAACGTCACAACGACGTATAATTAGTAATTAACTAGATGAGTTTGAATCTCGGAGGAGAACTTAAAGGCTCATTTGGGAATTAGATAAGTGTATTTTGGTGAGAAATGCAATTAAAATGCTATGAAAAATCATGTTAATGGTGGAAGGAGGGTGAACAATAGTGTCATTACTGCGGACGAGGCTTGTACATGAGAAATTGGCGAAAATCAGCGAGTTGTTTTTCCAGTGTCTATAATAATTCCATGGTATAAGTGATTTTGAGTTTTATTGACTTCGAAATTTCGTCAAATTTTAGGGGATGAGGGGTTTTGCTTGTGACCTCAGTTTTTGAGTCCTAAAAAAATATTCCTAGGCCTTAGCCCTCGCAAAAAACCCTTTAAAAACTACATTCTTTGAAATGGACCATAAAAGATGTCACGGGTACTAAGGGTCTGCCCCCTACTTTTAACAAAAAGGATATCTTTGACAATGGAGAAATTCTCAACATCTATAATATGTTATGATTTGGACTTTTTATAGTTCGTGACGATTAAGGGCAATCTAAGTTGACTTGTTTTGTTTTTCTCCGTCAAATTGTTCGTAGTATTTTTCTGAAAATCAGCTTGGTCAAAAAACAACGACGAAGTTACAAACCATATTGTCGATTGAATGGCTCAATTATATCCATTTTACATCCAACATTTCCAGGGGAAAATCCAAAAAAAATTTCCAGGGGGTGTTTTTTCAATTTTCCAAGGGTGTAAAAAGTTATTCTATAATTTTCAGGGGACAAAAGACTGATTTTAGTTCGTCCACCCTCACCTTAATGTATGAGAAGAATTTTTCCAAGGGTATTATTGCAAAGTTTGCCATTTTCCAGGGGGCATTCACACATTTTCAATAATTTGACTTGAAAAGGTTCGTCCACCCCCTTGTATGTTTTCTTTAATGGAACAGCCCATTGGTACAGACTGTTTCAACGTCACTGGACAAAGTTCAGAGTGACAAGAAACGTAAGAAGGGGGAGGGGATAGAGCGAGTCTTGATGTACACTTCACTAAATACTAATTCTTTTGACAGTTTGTCTGATCACAAATAATATAAATAGTACAACATCAAAATAAGATTTCATTAAAAAATAGATGACTTCAAAAGTCTGATAATAAAGCCTTTTCTATCAAATATTAATAAAACTAAACAAAATATAATCAACAAAAATCCAAAATAGAATGATTCCTTATCATCAAAAGAGGATTAAAAGGCGTATCAAGGGAAATATGCGAACGATACCAACTCAAAGAATGCTTTAATAAACAATACAAAGTAAAAAAAAACAAAAAACAATTTCGGAAAACGATAAATACAAAATAACTGAACAAAAAAGGCAATAAAATTCGTCATATATTACTAAACGTTTCCTGCTGGGGAGTAAACCGTATCGGCTTTTTTCTAGACGAGCCTTAATCTAAAGCCGGCCCATTTAAAACTATAGCCAGACATTCAGCTTAGTAATCTTCAAGAATTTTAAGATAGACTTGGATAGTTAATAATAAAAAGGCTTATGGCTTTCCAATTTTGGTCTTATTCTCTTAAATGCAGTATTATAGTAGAATCTTTGCAATGAGAATTCTCTTCATTCCTATCTCCCCATCGTATACCTTTGTTGAAAGCGCTTGGATACTGAATGCTTATAAAAACGTATAAAAATTCAAATACCATTCGGAAACTGCAAAAATACTTTAAAAAATACCTAATTTGATACTGTTAAGTCAATATTAGCGTTGTACACATTTACTTTGAGATGTGTTTTTTTATATACTTTAAAACTACCCACCAAGGGCGTTGTTCGAACTCTGTTTTCATCTCCTTGGTGATGTTCACTTGGTCACCTAGCAACCGATCCAACAAGGCCACACAAACAACACTTGCTTTGATACCAGCTCGATTGCAAAGCGACGCGAAAAGGGTGGATTCCATTTCGATATTACGAACACCTTTTTGGTGAAGTTCCTTCAAGTATCCCATCTTATCTTCTTCAGTATAGTTGCAAAAAGCTCCATCCAGCCTCGCTTGTCCTTTATGTTGGGGAATAGGATTATACGAAAGCATGGATAAACGACAGATCACGTGACTCGAAACAAAGTGGAATGAATTATGAAAATATTTTCCCAGGGGATTAACTTCTTAGTAAAGAAAAATTTTATCACCTGAAGAGAAGACATTTTGGCGGGAAATTATTTGGCGGATGGGGGAAAAAGTTTTTTCAGAGGGAATCTAATCTGACGGACGAAGGATGGCGGGAAAAGTCCAATTTGGCCAAACCCGCCAAATTTTCTTCCCTTAACCCTTTAAGTGCCAATGTCGTATATATCAGACATAGGCTTTATAGGAGGGCGAAGCGCAGCGGACCTGACTGCTTTCGAAGGCACCTAAAAGAAAGAGGTGACTCTGAGCTATCCAACGGACTATAAACGAGCTTCTAATTCCTTTTAGATCCGTAGATATAAGCCTCTAAAGTTTGAACAAGCGATTTTCTTTAAAAAGCTTAGAAATAAATGACCGTGGCACTTAAAGGGTTAAGATACATAACGGTAAACTACTTTAACAAAAATCAAACTTTATTATACTGTAGTGTACTGGTACGATCCCAAACACTGAAAACTTTATGAAAAACAGTGTGCGCATCGCGTTATCTTTTAAGCAAGTTTGGTAAGATAATCGTTTATAACTTTTGAACTTTAGTTAAACCAAAGGTTACATAAGGCAATTGATGTATCAAATCATAATTGGCTGATCCTTTAAAACCATATTGATATTATCTTATGACAGATTTTTTATCTTGTTGCAAACACTTTATACTAGCTAAACATAACAAAAAACAATGTTTCTAATCTCCCTTGCCTACGTCATAAATAAGGAGAAATATACATTTTGACAAGAATTGGTAGCGTCCAATTAAATTCACTGAATACTATTTAATAGCCCTTCAAATGATATCGAGCCTTGATAAATGGTTCAAACAGATCAATAAACTAAAAGAACTAAAAGCGATTTTTTTTGAAATTTCTCTGCAGATAACATCTATCTTCCCACATAACCCTCCCCCACACATAATTGTGACAAACCTTCATAGAAGTCATCACAGCACATGGTATCTCCAATGACCACTTCGAACAAGACTTTCTCTTCGCTATCACGCGTCAACGACATCAACTCATCTGATATACTGTTCAAAAATGATGCATCTTGCTCCACAGTTTTCCCAAGCACTACCTGAAGAAGGAGAGTAATCATCACGTCATTCGAAACATTTAAAAATTTCAGCTTCAAAAAGCACTTTTACTTTCAGGTATTATATATACATCTTCACATCCTTGATTAATTGTATTGAAAACTTGAATCTGGTCTTCAAATATAATGACATGCAACAAACCTGTGTAAATTTTGGCTCAGCATATGCATTCAGGGCACGATTTGTGATAACAACTGTTCCAGGTGTCAAACCTAAGAGTTCAAAAACAAATAGCAAACATTGAAATCATATTATTTCTTCAAAAAGATCTCCTTGCTACGAGTTAAATAATTTATCCAATAGAAAGAAGAATATATATACACAACAGGCATGAATACCTAATCCTCCAGATGTTCCGATCCTAAAGAAAGCAACATCCTCTGCACCAGCATAATGTAATAGCTTGAATAGTTCGTGCATCAAAATGCTTGTTGAGGGGACGCCCATGCCATGCTGCAAAATAATAATAATTCTGGTAAGTTAATTGATTCTGGTATTAGCAGATTTCAATTTTTTAATCCAGTCAATGACAAAACAATTTAGCCTGATGGTCTAAGAGCCTTGATGGTCTAAGAATTATGCCTATAAAAACCTGTATGAGAAAAGTAATTGAAATCTAATGTCATGCAAATGTATGTGCAGGTGGGGGTAATCTTTAAAACAACAGAAACTGGGCTTACATTAGCCATCAAAACAGGACCAACTTTATACATGACATAGCGATCACCAGTGCATAGATTGACAATGTCCTCATCTTTCAGTACTTGAAGTTGGCTATTGATGAACTTTGCAAATTTGGAAATTCTGTTGCTGCTGCCACTAACACAAACAAACTTGAAATAAATGCAAAAAAAAAAGATTTTTCTCGGCGCTTTTTTATGTTTGTATACCGGCCGAAATTCTTGATCTAAGAGTGAGTTTCAGAAACTTAAAATTCGAATAGAAAAAATTATTTCTAGCAAAATCCAACTTTTTTTGTTGTAACAGAAATAACCAATATTTTCTACATAATCAAAATCTTTCAGGAGCTTCGCACTCTGAGCCCCCTGGTGCAGACCATTAAAAACCATATTAACGAACCCTTATATGCGTTATATATCCAACAAATAATAATAGCAAAAATATATATATACATTTGTAAAAAATTTACCTTGACATCACTGAATTTTTTCCTCACGTCAACACTCTGTGTATCGAAACCAAGATGGTGGAAATGATCTGCTTCAAGAGCTTCAAGGTGCTTGTTTGATAGTTTCATCTTTACAAATTATTCTGTTAAATTAAATTCTATGCTCAGTGAAAAAAGGAAACCACAGTCTAAGCTTAAACTTCTATATCAGGATAAGAAACTAGGCTAGTCTTACCTCTTTTATCTTTCCCTTAACAACAATACAATGCTGACAAGTTGACACAACACATCGACTAAGTAATCCCTGAGAGAAGTTTATATTGAAATCTGCAACAAAAACGAAAGTGGTCTCTTCTACTGATTGCTTCCTGGCACTCCTTTGCAGCTGTTTATCAAATTTCCACCAATGAAATTGTTGCATTTCACACGACCCTTATTTTTGGCACCCATGGCTGCTTTTAGTACCTTTCACAACGGGCGGCTCAACAGTTAAGATTGTCAACAGAGTGCCATGAAAAATCATTGAATAAAATAAGAACTTTAAATCTTAAATGTTTTTCAGATCATATCACACTTTGCATGAAAACATTTAAAGGTTTAGAGAAATTAAAAACTAACAGTCAAGAAAAATATTTAGGAAGTGTTATCTAGCCCTCAGAATTACATAAACTAATGCAGGTCCCCCCCAACATAGAGCTCTCCCCGCCCTGTCGGGAAAAACAACTCCAGCTCCCACCCGGTTAGTGTAAAACGCAGGTCACAGGTCACAGGTCGCAGGTCACAGGTCACAGGTCAGTGATGACAGGTTAACTCTAATCAATGTCATTGCAGAGGAAAATGTTTGGAAAACACAAAGAATTATCAAAAACATAATTCTCAAGCAATTTCATCCATATAAAACCATTTCAAACATCAAAATTTAACCATGTGCTTTTATCGATCTTTCGTGGTTTGCGCCGTGTATAACGCAGACCAGAAAATATTTGAAACCATATTATACGTATAACAGGTATATTACATATTGTAATGTTTGTAATGTTATATGATGGTTACATATAATAAAACAAATCGCTCTAAAACTACCTTCTCAGAGAGCTCACGAGCTTCTGATTGGTGTAATTTTATATCCAGCCATATTGTTATCATCACATTCGGCATGCTGAATATTTTTGGTGTTTTTCTCTTGTAAGACATGATATTTTGTAATTCTGTCAATATTTTTGTCAAAAATTGTCATTAAGTCATTAAAATGACAATTGAATAATTAATTAGTTTCATCCTTCTAAAACCACTCTCTTAGGGACCTCACAAGCTTCTGATTGGTGCCGTTTTATATCCATTCACACTATCTACATCACGTTCTGTATTATAAATATTTTTCGTTTTTTTGTCTGTTCTTGCATCATATTTTATGATTCTGTTAATATTTTTGTCAAAAATTGTCATTAAGACATTAAAATAATAACTGAATAATTAATTAGTTCCATCCTTCTAAAACCACTCTCTTAGGGTCTTTGCAAGCTTCTGTTTGGTTTCATTTTATATCCAGTCACACCATCCACATCACATTTTGCCTAATAAATATTTTTCGTGCTTTTGTCTTGCTAGGCATCATATTTTATGATTTTGTCATTATTTTTGTAAGTAAGTGTCACTATGTCAAAATAGGTTGTTATTCTATTCAATTGTCATTTTATAATATCTAAATAGCATGTATTACTTTTTTGTAATTTAATGCGCTATGTATTGATGTTATGTTATGTATCTGTTATGATCTTATTTTTTTTTCCGGTCTGCACTTTGTTGACCTGTGACCTGCGACCTGTGACCTGCGACCTGTGACCTGTGACCTGCGACCTGTGACCTGCGTTTTACACTAACCGGCTCCCACCTCTTATATATGGCAAATTCTAGGTGTAGCTCCCCCGCTCAGGCGGGGGAGGGGTGCGAGCCATAAATCCCTGTAACTAATGGGCAAGCACCCTGTTGCTAAGATGTTGGCTTGAAATTGAAAGTGAAACCACGCACTGTCACTGAAAACGAAAGTAAAATCGGTCTGCACTCCAAATCACGTAATCTTGACATGACGTCCTCCAGCTTTTTGGTCCCCCTAATATGAGCTAAAATCCCCCATCTGGCCTTCCCCCACACCTGTCTTTCAAAATCATGCTCCCCCAATTGGGAAATCCCCCTAGCCGTACTGTATAAGGGTTGCAAAGTGATGATCCAGACTCGCCTCAATTCGCAAGCTAATATAGCAAAAAAAAAGACTCTCAAAATCCCTAGAAAGACAGGCTCATAAGCCTGAATGCCCAAACACACCAGGAAGGTCTGTATTTACCCTAGTACTCCCCCCACTAGGTAGAGGACTGAATATACCCCCTATTCGCCTTTCTCTCCCCATCAAGCTTGAAATTTTCCCCCTTAAATTAAAATATCCACAAATATAAAGTATATTACATATGGACAGGTTCAGCACCCATTTATCATATTTCTGCCAAACCAAACGAGCATTTTTGTTCCGAAAATATTCATTTTTTCCACAAGTTGAAGTAGCTATATATAATAGACAAATTTTGCTTTATCAGCATCAGAATCAAAAGATATTTCTTACACACAGTTTTAAACCATCATCACAATGTGTGATGACATGTAAATTACATTGTCACACGTACATTGTATGTCATTATGTGAAGTGGTGTTAAAAGTGAAAAAAGCAGCCAAGCTGTCCCAGCTCTGTATGTCAATTTTCTGAATGCAAAACAGTCATCCACTTAACAAATTCCAGAGTGAGTGTCAATAATGTGATGAAGAGCTGTCACCACCCTGAACACTGTCACCAGTCGTCAAAGAAAGATGATGCTATTTTCACTTTAATGTGATTTTTCAAAAGGTATTTTGATTTTTTTGAAAAGTAAACTAATATCGATTAATCCGATATTTCCCCGTTTCTTTCCCGATAACGGGTCACTTTTGCGCGGGAAATATCTCGAAGCAAATAAAGCGCGGGAAACATTTAACATGGCGGCTAAGGTGACTTTTTGATAAATAACGAGATTTCTCCACAGATATCTGTAAAGCCCGAAGGGCTAGATAGGCAACTTTAAGCTTTCTCCAGCAAAAAAAAGTGAAGCAAAAATTTGACTTTTTAAATTTCGTGCCGATGGATAGGATCTAGCATTTTAATTGTTTTCGGAGCGCGAGATAAAAAAAAGTAGTCGGCAAACGCTATTTCACATCTCTCAAACCGGTGAAATTGCATATTTTAGTCACGTGACTTTGGTAAGAAATCCTTCCAAACCTAGGCTTCACTTTTCGATAAAACCCGCAAATCTAGCCCTTCGGGCTTTACAGATCTGTGGATTGCTCACGGGAATTTTTTGACCTGCATTCCGCGCGATCGTGTTTAATCGCCCGCGCGTGTACGCTCTGTGAATTCTGTCTGCTGTATATGGGTACTATATACTAGAAAAAGCTCCTCTCTTCATTCTTTTGAGAATTCAAGGAGATTGGAGAGTGTCCTAACCCCCCAGATGGAAATCCCTGCACTAGCAGGGTATACAATCCGTTTGCTGCAGTCCCACTTTAAAAAAGACTAAAGAGTCCTGAAAATCCCCTGAAAATCTCGATGAGTTATCGGCTCCCGCATGTTGGAAATGATCTAAAATCATTTGTTTAAGAAGTTAAATAAAATTATACAGGTCATTGCAAATAAAGAGATAACATTCTTAATCATTGTTCGATAATTTCATTATCTTGAGTGGCCGGCGGAGTGGATAAGGCGATGAGCTGTTAAATATGTGATAGTCATTTTTGAGCGTTCGAATCCTATACGGTGTAGACTGGAGTCGTTTATAATGGATGTAATACTAATAATAAACACAAATAATGATACGGGATTTAGTTTGTATAAACGACTGGAAGAATCCGGTGTTCCAGCCTTATAGATACCGGGCCTAGCTACGCAGAAACTTGCGTAGCGAGAAAACAATTTATTAAGCAACAACAAACTCTCAAAATAAAATCAACTCAAATGAAACATTTTTAACACACAAATCCACACACATTTTATTTTCAAGAACTTTTTTTGAGCGGGAAAAAAATTTAATTGCGATATTGACACTTTTTTTTTTTGTTTGGAGTTAGTGCACAAAGGTTTCTAGACGACTAAAATTTACTTTTTTGCTTTATTTCTAATATGTCTGAATTAGTCGTCTAGCTTGCTAGACTATATACGGTGCGTTGAAGTTTGTGTTATTTTGTCAGCATTGACCAACCTTTTTCTGGTTTTATGAGCTCTTATTGATATTTTTGGAAATTCCCGTTATATTTTTAAGAAACAAAAATTATATAAGTAGTGTCACCTCCCTCAGTGCCCAAGAAGGGTACTTTTTTGTCTTTACACGACACGCACTGGGCGAAATAAGAGATTTCCAATCCTGGAAATATCTTGAAAATATGATATTATTTCCACATACTTTTGTAAATATGGAAATATGACTTTTCTATATTTCTAAAGTTGTGGAAATATCATATTTCATGATTTCCAATTCTGAAATTCAATGAAACGTCATATTTTCCAATTTTTGGAAATATCATATTTCCAAAAGTGAGAAAGAGGTTTGAGTGGCCAAATATTTTGAGTTGTGTGACTAAATAAACAAATCCCTTATCCCTTTATCAATCTCGACCTAAATAAATATATATATAATATATATTTTTTGGCGAGAGGAAAATTTTTTTAGAACTGGGTCGGGGGAAATGACAATTCAATACTTGATCGGATCGGACTAAATAGACAAAGATTTTCTCCTATTTTTCCCTGATTAGGTAACTCTAGGTTCTATAATACGTCATGAAAACAAGTACTCGCTGGCTAACATGTTTGGGGCGCTGATTCTATAGTTATATTCAACTTAAATTCTTATAAGGAAAATGGTTAGTCTCACCTTACCACGCATACTCTTAATGCTTCAATATGATAAGCACGCATCGGGAAAACACACTATTTTTGTGAAATCTCTTGCACTGTTTTAAGGATGTATATATCTTGGACAGCGAGGAAAGAGAAACAAAGAGATTTTATAACGAGTTCGAATTCTTTTGTATGGAAAATACAAGTAGAAAGAATATAATTACATAATATAAGAAAGTTCTATAAACAATTTGAAAGTATGCATTGATCTAGACAGTAATAAGATAAGTTAACCCAAGAGTACAAAGGGAGAAGGCTATTTAATCATACTCGTTGTACCACACATTACAAGTGAAAGCATTATAAGAGCAATAACTCAAATCGGCCTTAAAGCGTAACAAATATTGGTGACATCGGGTTTTTATCAAGTTTTCATGCCAAACTCCTTCTTGTTATGTCTCCTGTTTAAATTTATCCCCATCTAAAAATTAGAAAATTCTACTAACCTGAACGTTATCAAAATTAAATTAATATTCATATTATAAAAGAGACGAAAGGTAAAATTTATAAGAGATATAATAAAAATTCAATAGAGAAAATATTCACAAAGATTTTAGAAAAATACCAAAATATATATAAAAACATTATTAACAAAAAAAAATTATTTGTGACCAGCGTAGGTTGGGTTTTGATATTCTTGTTTGGCACCCTTGTAAATGGGATTTTCAGCCTGAAATAACAAGATAGAGGTAAAAAAATACGATAGGCGCTATGTGATGGATGCGAGGTGGGTAACTTAATAATTCAAAATATTCCTCGTTGATGTTAAACTTAATAATTCAAAATACCGTCTCAAAAAAACTCGAATAAGCACAAAACTATTATCGCAATTACAATGAAGTCAGGGGAACTAAGGATTCTCAAATTTAGATGAATAAAGTTCTGGTGCTCATTTTCAGAAATAGCGAAGGAAAATTACGGCAACCTTTGTAACAAGTTACAAGCTCTGTTTCATGCAAAAATCAGTCGATCCTCTATCATCACTTTAATGACATGATTGATTTCTTACCTTTTCCCATTTCGATTTCATTCTGTCATTTTCAAACTTGTGGTATTCATATTTGTCCTGAAATGCAAAAACGATTAGAAATAACAGCCATTCAAAAAAAGACGATTTCTTCTAAATAATCTAAAATGCAGCCATAAACCAGACAGTGGCTGTATAAAGCTGTATTAGCAAGCAAATACATCAATACCTAAGTGATATCCATGAGGATATCTTTAATTTTGAGCATTCTAAAAAGTGATAAGCAAAGCGGGAAAGGGCTCGTCTTGTTTGAGCTTCCTAAAGATTTCATAATCCACATATCTGGAAAGGAAAGAACTTATCGGGACAAAGCAAATGGTCAAACTTACAAATCCAGTGACGACCAGCTTCCAGATGATCAACAACAACAAACCAACTAAAACAATACCAGCAATCGTACCCAAAACGATTACCAAGATCTTTGTCTCCTCCGTCAATTTCTGACTGCATTCTAAACAGCAAAACATATGGAGGTTGGATGAATATCAATCACTCCATGATATTGATGAATAAATAACTTGTAGGACTAGATTGTGAATTCTTCGATATAAGAGCTATTATTGTAACCATTGCAATAGGAGTTTTGGGTAAATTTTGTAAGTTTTTCGAAGACAATACTGAGTTTTAGTAAATTGCTTACTTCTTTCCTTGACAACAAGGACCGTTTCGTTTTCGCTACCAAAATTCTTCTCGAAATTAAAAACAGTCAGACAGCCATCATCATTATAAACACAATTGGGTTCGGTTTCGTTGACAAATTTGATATTGAGGCTGCAATCACTACAATCGTCTTTGATGCATTTTTGGAAAGCTTGATATAACACACATGCCGCGTGGTTGTCACACTTCTCCGGACAAGCCTGATAAAAGTAAGTCAAAGTATATTAAAGACCTTGAAGAAAACTAAAATGAAGAAATTGAATTGCCACATAAAGTTCTCTCTGGCAAGGGAAGAGTAGCGGGCTCCCCCGGCTATTAGGTACCCGAAAGTACAAGGGTGAGGAACAATTTCAGGTGTACTTACGATACATTTTTCGCAATGTTTTCCTTCATAGCCTCCGTTGCAATTGCAAATACCACAATTACATTCTCCTTTGCCACTACACTCGACCTATGAAGGCAAATAAATCATATACAATTTTTGATATACAGAGGTAGAGTTTGATAACTATTTTTTCTAAAGTAGGATGCGATATTTTTCAACATAATTCACGCTCTTATTTGGAAAACAAAGCGATACTAGAGGCGACTTTGGTATGACAGTCGATGTTAGTAAGACCGGAATTCTATAAAACCGGGCAACAACCACTCCCTTTTTAAATTCACACTATACGATTGAGGAAATTATGTCATTCTGAGACTGAATAGATAACAAGGCGTGAGTCTAACTTACGCCATTTTTATCGCTACATTGTTTGTCAGCGATTGTACAGTTGACTTCTCCACAGTTTTGACCAATGAAAGGCTCGTTGCAAACACATTTGTTACAAACACAGATACCACGATCAGCTATAATAAAAAGGATGAATCAAAATAATCTTTGATTGAGCGTATTTTGCTCAAAAAACAACTAAATCGCCTTTGGTGCTCCTGATAAAGAATAAAAAGAAAAAAATATTTGAAGAGAGGAAGATTGAACACATACCACCACCGCAAACTTCTCCCTTATGATAATCACAACCAAAGTTTGTACATTGACAATATTTACCACTCACAATATTTGTTGGTATGTCCTGTAAAGAAATGAAGCGAAACACTGGATGGTGAGCCTGATATTGAATGAGAATTTTCACAAAGATGCAAATAATGTGTCAACGTACGTAGTCAGAAACTGACACGTTGTCTCGTTCATAACTCAAGAACTTGGGATTCTGTAATGCTGCTGAATGTATAAATTTTTGGTTCACGTTGAGTTAAAAATTGAAAAAGAAGAAGAAAAGTAGCCAGAGAGAAGAGCACACCAGCTTACCTGTCTATGACAGACACATTTTCCACAGACGCAATTTCCCATACCACTACACACCGTCTCTGTGGTGTTGTTTGGTTTACACTCTTTATCGCTGAGTTTTGTGAAGCCATCACACTGACATTGTTCACCATACCGTCCTTCAGGGCAATAACAAATTCCACATTGGAATGTGCCAGTACCGTTACATTTGACAGAGTTTTCTTCGCGCATGTTGGGTAGGGTTTCACATGGGCATTGACAGATGAGCTCTACATCAACCTTGACCTCGCCGAATCCAGGAATGTTGATGTTGAAGCTAAATAAAAAGAAGAAAAATAAAATGCTCTTCTTCTGGTGTGAGAAAACTTACAACGGATTTTTAAATTTCTAATAAAGTCTAAGCTAAAATCAATTTGATGAAAAGTGGAATATGTTAATTACGGACACGAAACGTTGCTAAGTACAAATTATAGTATTCCCCCCTACCTGGTTGCTATTTGACGCTGAAGATGCGTCATTTTGCCACCATTAAAAATTCAAATTAAAAGTAAAGGCAAATTGTAAATGAAAAAAGACTTTGGTCAAAGGGATCTTACGTTCGGTCACCTTTCTTGGACAGGTCGATGGGACATTGAGTGGCAGTGAGAGTGACGGAGAACTCGACTTCTTGCTCGATCTTCACATCTGTACATGTATCATCACCGTCTGGTGAGTCGCACACTTTCGGTTTGTACTCCACTCGAATGTTGTCAACGGGATCATTAGATAGACGAACTGTTTGGAGAATAGCCTGACAGAGAACGGGAGATGAAAACCAGGATAATGTACCATCATTTAAAAGCAGCTAGGCTATATGGAAGAGTAAGTTAAGCACCACCTTGGTCAGTCTTGACAATTGTTCAGTTATAATTCAATGAGACATGGCCAACTTATTAGTACTAGTAATCGTATGGTTTGGAGTGCAATTAACGATTAATCACGAGTAACAAAGGAGAGAATAGTAATTTGCAAGAGTTCGAAGGACGAGTGCAAATTACGGTATTTTCTCCTTTGTTACGAGTGATTAATCGTTAATTGCACGACAAAACATACGATTCCGAGGTAATCGACAGTAAATAGTTTTGAAAAAGAATCTTTTTCTAACTTTTATATTTTTGTAAACATTCGAAAACCTCCTTTTTTTCTTTTGTTTAAAAAGAAAACATTGCAGTGTAATTTTTCTTTGTTTTCAATTAAAAGAAGCTATTGTAACGTAAAATTTCTTTGTTTTTATTATATAGTAAAAAGTAGAAAAAAGTCTCTGACACAGGACTTGGGAGAGAAAAGAATAAGGGGACAAAACTGTCCCCCCGCCGAAGAGTGCAAAAAGTTAACGATTAATTGCACTCCTCTAAACCAATCAGATTCGAGTAATTTTGCACGGCTGACGATTACTTATATTATACACCCTAATACACCGAGAGTAGCTAGTGATATTCCTCATTTAAGAAGCATCGAAATTTCTGGAATGTTAAGGTTCCCTCTCTTCTTTACCTTATAACTGTCTCTGATCAAATTGACGATGTTGTCAGAGTTTCCAGATAGTTCACCAATTGATGATCCGATATCTTTCCATTGGTTACTGATTTTCTAAGGAAAGCGAAAACGACATCTGTTTTGAGTTTCAATCTTGAAATATAGCGAGAGCTCTGCGACTCAAGAGTACGGGAATGTATACAACTTTATAAATTACATAAAATTAGAGTATCAAGTTTTGTATTATGGAATCGATGGTGCACTGGTATCAGATACAAGAGAAAGAAATACACTCAACATTGAATAGAGGAAAAATAGATTCTACAACAATGAGTAAAAACTTACGTTGTACGTATCAACAACATCTCCTGTCACTGCGAAAATTGGAATAATTTTGTTCTCCTTCAGTTTGGCACGAACTTGTGATAGTGATGGATAGTCCTGACAAAAAAGTATTCATTACAGTCATACAGCTAACCCTAAGTTGTATTTGGGCCCTGGGTAGCTAGTAGAAAATTCATATGATTCTGAGTGTTAAGTTCATTATTCGAGAGAGTAGTGCTTATTCTGAAATATCAAAGAAACACCTTTCTTGGAAAATAAATGGAAAGAATCAATTCATTTCCCTCGGAAAATACAATCAAGGAGCTTCTTTAAAATGTTTAAATAAACGAGAAAGAGATTGATATCTTTGACACCAAAGTCTTCACAACCTTCACAATACAGAAAAATAAGAGAAATCTTTGGGAAATTTGCCTGCAGACAGGAAAATCGCTAAGACATTAGAATTTTTCAAAAATTTGAGTATGTTTTTAAAGTGTGATAATAATGCTCAAAAGGGAGAGCCTTAAATAAAGATTTTGCTGTCTGTTTGTTTTAAGATTTTCCATTCTTGCTTATTATAGAGGACAAGAAATTTTTCAATGAGAAGAAGATATAGCTAGAAAGACTGTTCAAAATCTTACCATTGTGTTGGATTCAGTGTAGCGCCCTTGAGCATCCAGATGACATTCTCCATCGTTTGGAATAACAATACCACCCAACTACAGGGTGAAAAAAAAAGTTAAAAAACATCATAACAGGCAAAACAGAGCCTTAAAAGTTTTGTTTTTAAATATCGTTTTCTTACTCATCAATTTTAATTTATAAGCTTTTTCACATTGGATTGACACGGATGTGGAGTAAGATTGGTCAGAAAGAGGGGAGGAATATTTTTTTTGCTTATATCAGCATAATATAACAATAGTAAGACACTGTCCTGATATGAGATATGTGTCTGATATGAAACGAAAACACTTATGTAAAAAATAAAACCTTTAATGCAAGAGCTGTCCTTAGCCCTTTAAGTGCCGATGTCGTATATATACGACATGGGCTATATAGGAGGGCGAAGCCCTCCTGTAATGCCCAGTTTGAGTTAGAAATCGTTATTTTTGGTCGAACTCGTAGGAATTAGATTGTCCTTTATGGTCAAGCAAAAAAAAATTCAAAAGTGAGTCTTTCCAGCGAAATTTTAAGCAAAAAAGTCAAAAAAATGCAAAAAATTGACAAAAATTCACTTTTTTGAGATTCTGACCGTTTTTTGACTATTTTTGGTCAACGAGTGATCCAAGAACCTCCAAATTTGGCCCTGTTTTACTTTATTCTGTCTTCTAGTGAATTGATTTGAAATTTTACCACTGGGCACCTTTTCATCAGCTATATACGAGCTTCTAATTCCTTCTAGATCAGGAGATATAAGCCCTTAAAGTTTGAACTAGCGATTTTTTAAAAAAAACTTAGAAAAAAGGACCCTGGCACTCAAAGGGTTAGTTTGAATGAGGATTAAATAATTTAGCATTGCATTTCATTCAAGTACAAGATAACAAAGAAGGGGCTGCGAGTTTTATCAGCAAACAAATATTTTTACCTTTCCATCTCCTGAGATATGAGGCAGAGCGTCTGTAACAAATACAACAAGCCTCCGAGCTCTATCTTTTTCAGGCCATTGTAATATCTGTTGAGTAAAAAAAGCAAAACTTATTAAAAAAAAGATGCTGAAGGCAAACACCTTTTGTATCTTTGATCGAGTCTAGTTCCTAATCTAAAGAAAATATCGTCTACTTGTAGAGCTAATTTGTTAACCAATGATCTGAAATAGTAGGATATCAATGTTTCTGGTGGTATTTCATTACAAGTTACCTTTTCGCAAGTAGCAACTTGCATCAAACCGTCCATTCCTCCTTCTGGGGTGTCCAAATTTCCTGAAATAATTTGCTTTTTCACAGCAGCCTGAAAAAGCAAAAGAAAGCTATAAGGTTTGTTTGATAATATGTTGTTGTCCTAGCTCAGCAAAACGTTGCAAAACTTCTTTCACCAGCCTGATATTTTTTTAAATTCATCAAACATCACTAACCTCAAAGGCTTGAGCATCTTTACTAAAATTGAAGACATGTCGATAACCAAAAGTAGGTACACAAAACCCTTGGAAATTCCCGTTCTTGTCATTTGCACGGGTACAAGGACGATCTCTAAGAAAAAAGATTACATGAAATTTCATTTTTTGTTTAAATTTATTGCAGAAGAAAAATTATAGATGAATTTGGAACCCTTATTTTGGGGCATTGATGCTTTAGACTATTTTTATATCACTGATCTAGAATTCTCGACAAACAGTTAATGACTTTAAGGAATTACCTCCTAGTGCACATAAAGAGAAAGGAGTTTACAACGAAAAGCTTTCAACAAAAAAGCTTGTTATTGTGTCCCATTTTTGGCCCAAAATTCTTTTATCGAAAATCGGGCTCCGTCACATTCGAGGGTTTACGATTTTGATTCTTTGTGCATATCAGAAAAATTGAATAAGCCAATCTGGAGAAAAGCTCGAACGAACGAACGAACGAACGAACGAACGAACGAACGAACGAACGAACGAACGAACGAACGAACGAACGAACGAACGAACAAACGAACGAATAATTTATAGGACCTCCATCGGTGTAGGTCCAACAAGCAACATGCTGAATGGACCTACCTGTTGATCAAAATCAGATAAAAGTAGGTGTTCTACATTTTACTATTGGTATTGAGCAAACACAATAAGTTTTAGAACAATGCAAAAACGTCTGATTTATTTTCTTTTATCATTGTGTAACTTGGTCGTCTTTTTTTGAAAATTTTATGACAAAAAAGAATTTTCCGAGAAAAATTACTTCAGCCACATTTTAGGGTACCTTGCACTCTATCTTTCTGCCAAAAATCAGGAAAAACTAATGAAGCAATTTTGCACAAAGTCCAAAAAACCTTATTTTTAGGTAGTTTTTGGCCCAAATTTGCCCCCCCAAAATTTTTTTCAAAAATCGGGCTCCGTCACTGTTCAGGCATTGCTATTTTGTATCATTGTGCAAAAAATTAAAAAAAACTAATGAGCCAATTCTGAGAAAATCTGCTAACAGGAAAATGGTAAAAGGGAATTTCCCCAAAAAAGCGAAAATCCGTATTTGACGACGAAAAAAAATTTTCCGAGAAAAATTACTTCAGCCAAATTTTAGGGTACCTTGCACTCTATCTTTCTGCCAAAAATCAGGAAAAACTAATGAAGCAATTTTGCACAAAGTCCAAAAAACCTTATTTTTAGGTAGTTTTTGGCCCAAATTTGGCCCCCAAAATTTTTTTTCAAAAATCGGGCTCGTCACTTTTCAGGCATTGCCATTTTGTATCATTGTGCAAAAAATAAAAAAAAACTAATGAGCCAATCCCGAGGAGAAAGCTGCTAACAGGAAAATGGTAAAAGGGAATTTCCCCAAAAAAGCGAAAATCCGTATTTGACGACGAAAAAAAATTTTCTGAGAAAAATTACTTCAGCCACATTTTAGGGTACCTTGCACTCTATCTTTCTGCCAAAAATCAGGAAAAAACTAATGAAGCAATTTTGCACACAAAGTCCAAAAAACCTTATTTTTAGGTAGTTTTTGGCCCAAATTTGGCCCCCAAAATTTTTTTTCAAAAATCGGGCTCCGTCACTTTTCAGGCATTGCCATTTTGTATCATTGTGCAAAAAATAAAAATAAACTAATGAGCCAATCCCGAGAAAAGCTGCTAACAGGAAAATGGTTAAAAGGGGAATTTCCCCAAAAAAAGCGACAATCCGTATTTGACGACGAAAAACATTTTTCCGAGAAAAATTACTTCAGCCACATTTTAGGGTACCTTGCACTCTATCTTTCTGCCAAAAATCAGAAAAAACTAATGAAGCAATTTTGCACCAAGTCCAAAAAACCTTATTTTTAGGTAGTTTTTGGCCCAAATTTGCGAAAATCCGTATTTGACGACGAAAAAAAAATTTCCGAGAAAAATTACTTCAGCCACATTTTAGGGTACCTTGCACTCTATCTTTCTGCCAAAAATCAGGAAAAACTAATGAAGCAAATTTGCACCAAGTCCAAAAAAACCTTATTTTTAGGTAGTTTTTGGCCAAATTGCCCCCCAAAATTTCTTTTCAAAAATCGGGCTCCGTCACTTTTCAGGCATTGCCATTTTGTATCATTGTGCAAAAAATTAAAAAAAACTAATGAGCCAATCCCGAGAAAAGCTTGTAACAGACGAACGGACAACGGTCAAATTAAAGGACCTCCCGGTAGGTCCAAAAAAGTAGTACAAACGACCATGCTTACTTTTTATTAACTTGTATAAAAGGGGCAACCGTCTTGTCTACGAAAGAGCCAAAACCAAGCTTGTATTTTGTCGTGATTGTTCCAATTTCAGCAGCTGAAAAATAATTGATTGAATTGTATAATAGTACCTATTAACTTCATTTTGTTCTTGGAATGCATATTAGTTCAAATAGTAATTGATTCTTTTCTAAAAAGTCTCCTATCAAGATAATCTGTTTCAACATTTTGCCATTGATTCTTTTCTAAAAAGTCTCCAATCTTCTCAATAAATGTATGTTCTAATTACCAATTTTTGTGCCAAGCGATTGTAGTTTTTCTAAATCATCTTCCATAGATTTTGACATGTCCATAAGGTAATAAAGGTTGACTGGAAAGTTCTTTGCAGGTGTCACTTTGATGCTAAATGTTTTGGGCGCACCTGAAAATTGTTACAAAGTCAAGAAAATAAAAATCTTTTTGAAACCGCAGAAAATGGTTTTCCTTCAAGTGAGGGAAATCCTTCTACTTTTCAACATTCTGAAGGAACACCAGAGCCTTTTGGTTTTTTCCACCAAAGGAGAACAACGTTTCTGATTTGATGTCCAAGCTAGAAAACAGTGATACAAAGATGATCGAGATGATATGGGAGTTGCATAAAATCAGTGCTCAAAATGCATTACCTGGTCGAAGCTTTAATTTGACTTCTTTTGGACGAACTTGAAGTGTTGCATCATTCGTAACTACCTGTGAATGTGACAGAAGAAATAAAATAAAACACCATAAATTTACAGTCAAATTTATTGAAGTTTTTCATTAAAAAAAAAAGGTTTTATCAAGGAGGACTACCAACCTTCACTTCACCTTGTACATTCATTATATCTTTACAATCTTTCAAGTTAGAGGGAAGATCACATCTTGGTTGTTGCACTGTTGATGTAAAGTTCTAGTAAGAGAAAAAAAACAACAACATCGTTAAAATTTATTTTGCTGCTGTTTAAACATAAACGATTTTTTTGGATAAATACTCAGCAAAATAATTATAGCTTACCCAATTCATACATATACTACAAAGGAAAGGCTCTTGAACCACTTCATAATAAAAGTCAGTTACCAGACCACTAAATCACAACAACCGTCAATGATCATCTATCAGAACATAACAGTCAAGAATAGAGACAAATTTATAATAAACAGAAACCACAATCTCTGAAAAAAAATACAAATACCTATGCAGCCTCCTTGATGCGAGTGAGGACAACAACCATCACAGAACCCTTACTATTATCACTAAAAACAAGCTACAAACATCATTCTTCAATAAAAAGCTGACATTACCTACTTAAGCCTACATCGAACCCATATTTCTAATAAAATAGCAAAATCTAGAGTGTGGTTTTTTTATACATCACCATATCAACGGCCCAGAGAGAAACCAAAAAAAACATGGATAAGTTACTAATTAAAAACGACTTTAAGAATCTGAACTTAAGCTGGGAAAGATGCAATGGATATTGCTGGAGGCAAGAAAGAATGGCAATATCATTATCCATGGATAATCACTGTCTTTTATCCACCACCTCACTTCTCCTTTCTGTTATCTGCCCCACTGTGAATTTATAACAATTCATCATTTGTTCTTTTCTCATAGTTTCTCAAGTACATTTTGTGAAATAATACCAGTAATGTAAAGTCTATTTCAAATTAGCTGGCAGTGTTTTTTCAAACCTCAATAACTTTTTGATAGAATTTGAATTAAGTAGCGATTGTGTTTGTTGAAAAGACAAACAAGAGTGGATTATTGTCATAAAGAAAAAACTCAAAAAAGATCAGAAAATGAAGATAGAAAATGAAGAGGAAGAAATCAACTTCTTCAATGATTGTGCTATAATTATCCTTTTCACACGAGTGATTCTTTGATCTTAGAACATCATTAATGTTAAAAAAATTTTCAAAAAAATTTATTCCATCAAAGATATGGTCCAAAAAGCAACAAAAAAGAGTCTTTTTTTAAGTCAACCAGGGCAAAGTTTTAAGCTGTATTTTTTTCTGTATCTTTTTTTGCATCTATGATATTCTAAGATTGAAGAGATTCTGATACAAAAATGAAGATCATAACATTTCTTCTTCTTCATTTTTCATATCTTTGTTTTTCCATCCATTCTTTTTTGATAATATTCCACTCCGAATAATCTTTTTAACAAGCACAAAACTGCAAACTAATTCAAATTCTATCAAAAGTTATTGAAGTTTGAAAAACACTACATGTTTTTTTTTAAGAAACTGGTTTTATCAAGCAGCCTCAATGTTTCCTAAGAAATCGGCCTTTTGAGCCTTAAATGTTTCTTACATGTTTCTAAACTTTTTGACATAATCAGCCTCATGGAAGGCTGAATTGGAAGGTTCTTAAAAGAAACCGAATTAAAAAATGTTATTTTCTCATTCTCAGCCTCAGCATGTTTCTTAGATGTTTCTTAGATTTTAGGCATTCTGAGCCTCATGTTTCTTAAAAGTGTGTTTCTTAAAAAAAAAACATGTACCAGCTAATTTGAAATAGACTGTAGTAATTTTTTTTACAGAAAAACCGAATGAATTAAATGAATACCTCATCTTTGCACCAACTGCAACTTCCACTTGATCTTAAACAACTGCCGCAATCAGTATTTGGAGTACATACATTGTCTGCGTAAGAAAGTAGTATAGTTGGTTACTGTAAAACCCAGCTTACAGAACCCCCTATTAATAAATTGATTTGATGGGAAAATTACAAAAAAATATTATCTAATATCTTCTTTTATTAATCAATCATTTTCCTCATGCCATTGGTTGTATTTTTGCTTTTTTGCGCGACTTTTGAGCATAATTCTAATGAATTTTTGAAAATGCAGGATACCCAGCAGGACAAAGTGACTATGTAAATTATTTCTGGCACACCAAGTAAACCAAAGTCTATAACTAAAACTATGTAAAATTTGATGAATCTAATTAAAGTAAACACTTACCATCTGAATGAATTATGGAGAAAATATTAACCAGCAAAAGAGTGCGCCAAATAATGTTTATTTTCATTTTTAAATAAATTAAATTCTAAAATCAGAAGACAAAATTTTGTGAAATTTTAAAGATTTTATAGATTTAGGTGTCATTCACAAAATGCAAAAATTAGTTTACCATTTATATGTTTATCCAACTTAAAAAAAAGTTTTATCGAGAGTGGAAAATGTACATTGTTTTCAAACCCAACCCCAAAATCTCAACCAGACATTTAAAAGTATTGACCATATAAAATTACTCCACCCATTATGACCAGAAATTTTCTGCTCATCCATATTATGGCAATTAAACCCTAATACTCGAGCTAATACTTTATAGGATGTTGCGCAGGAAGATTCGCAGCGTTATTGCATGCTATTTTTTGGGAGAATGTTAGGCCGCGATCATGCATATTTATCATGCAGTGCTGTCCTCATTTGCGGACGATACAAGACTGCTGAAAGAAGTGTCCAGTCAAGATAATGTTCAGTTTCTTCAAAATGACCTCAACAGAGTACCTTATTGGTAATAAATTTTGCGGGTACGATTTTTGCGATTTTTGCGATTTTTAGGTCAAATTTTGAAAAATTGAATACCTCGCGAAATTAAATACACATGAAAAATTTTCAAAATAGACCGAAAATCGAAAAATACTTATTTGTTACACTTAGTTATCATTTTTGTCACTAGTTTTGTTACTAGTTTGGTTACTATCTTTAGTATGTTTAGACCTATACGTTTTGTTTTAAGCAAAATCAGTCATTTTCTTGCTTTTATTCCCACTTTTTGAAAATGCCCAATTTAATGAATTGTGAAATTTGATACACGCGAAACATGTTTCCTCAAAACCCACAAAATTGAATATATACCGCAATAAGGTATAAATGGTCAGAGATCAATAACATGCGACTCAATGGACTGAAATTTGAACATAAATACATACACGCTTTTTCTTTTATAAGAATAACTTCTATAAGAATATCAGGGTGAGATTTCGGGTTTAAAACAATAGGCCTATTGTTTAGAACAATAGAAAAATAAAAATAATGCTCACCCTCAACCAAAGTACACTATTCTTATAAAAAAAAAGCGTGTAGTATGTGTTATGGGAAAAACGAACAGGAACAATGGTGTAATGCTAACCCCTTGGAAGTCACTTGCTATTCCACACCTTGACTACTGCTCCCAAATGTTCTCCGTCAAAGCAATGCCAACAATTGGAGCTGCTACAAAAATGATTTTTGAATCTGTTTGAATGAGATTTCCTTGTTGAACCACTTAATTAAATTATTGGGAAAAATTGAGTCAATTGAAAATTGACAACGCTGACGCAGACGGGTCGACCCGGGCGAAGGTACATTTACTTGCCAAGTGAATCATCATAGCACCGAGTGAGAATAGAACCCTGACCTCCCAGACAGGAATCAAGGTTGCTAACCACTTACACTACTACGCCAACAGTGTACATCAGTAATGGTCAATCATCAGATTCCACAAATTGGATGAGTACAAAATCAAAATGAAGTAACGACCCTGCTGACGCAACAGACTTTTCGAACACCGGACACGCAAAGCCCGGTGTTGGATGTTGGATGAGGATACTTTTTAACACTGGACAATCTCAAAACCTGATATGAGCCCGGTGCGTTCGCTGCACACCCATTTTTTTTTAAACAAACTTTGTCCGGTGTCCAGAAGAGAAGTTAAAAAAATGAACACCAGAAATATCACCGGACAAAAGGTTTCTTTACTTTTTGGCACCCGACTGTCTGGTGCGTCGGCAGGAGGGTTGTATGAGGGTTGCATCACCTCTTTGTGATACACAAAGAAGTAAGTATCTAATTTCCCGCTTGTTTAACTTGCACCCACTGAAGTGTGGAGTAATTAGTTATGCAATAGACCGCCGTGTATGCCTACTTATAATACTATGTATAAACTAAAGGAGTATTCCCAGGCGGTGTCAACTGAACCCTATCGAACCGATTTTCGTTATCGAAACATTGAACTTTATCGAACAAAATCGAACAATAGCTGTTCGATTACAGAACCCGATCGAACAGCTATCGAACTTTACGAAAATTTCTTGATAAGTTCGATTTAGTTCGATGAGTGTTCTTTGTTCGATGAAAATCGATTGATGGTCGATGAGTTTGATCTAAGTTCGATGTGGTTCAATGAAAATTCGATGTTGTTCGATGATTGTGTTGGATTGATTCTACTTTTCTTTACCTTTCAGAAAATTACGAGGTTGTTTAATCAAAACACAGGCATCGTATGCTTCACTCATTATTGTTCATTTGAAATAATAGAGATGACACTTTTTTAAAAGAAAGTAATAAAAATCATTTTTTTACAAATTAACGACCAAAGAGCCTGTAAAAGATCCAGCTTGATAGATATAGGATGGCCCGCGAGGATGGCCCGTAGACGGCCGCCAACACCCCCTCGGAATATAAATAAAAAATTCTGCGGCAAGGTAATAAATCGATTTAATCAAACTTCATCGATCTTAATCGAACTGTCGAACTTCAATCGTATTCATCGAACTGCGATCAAACTATAATCATTTAATCGAACAGTCATCAAACTTTATGAAAGTTTTCCCGGTTTGATAGGTGTTCGATTGGGTTCGGTAATCGAACAGCTATCGTTCGATAGGGTTGGATGAAGTTCGATTAGTTCGATAATCGAACAGTTCGATTGACACCGCCTGGGTATTCACACCAGCCCAGAATCTAGAAGTATTCACAAGCCAGTTTTCAGAGCATGTCATGGTTGCCCCCAAGGAAAAATTTCCAACATAAAACTCTGCCCCTAAGATCCGTTTCCCACTACAAAAAAAGGCAGAAAAACAGGTAAATATAGCCAGTTTTCAATGATTTTGCCCCTGAACTGTAGATTATCAAAATTTTGTCCCTGCCCTTGAAAAGTAAGCAATCTCTACCCTCGAGATCTCAATGATTTCTGCCATGCTCTGAAAACTGGTTCACAAGGTGTTTTTTCTATCTATGGTAAAAATACAATTGAATTGATTGAATTAATGATTAGAATTTTCAAAATTTTGTGAATTATACATTCCTGTTAGCAGAATTCTTGACACGATGTGAATTCTTGGAGCTGTTGTAAACCTTTTTGAAATTGCAACAAAAGGATCGAAACATTAAGAATTAAAAATATCTAATCAATAAAATGAATACAAAGTTTTCATACCAATAAAATGAAGTTTTCATACTACAATCAGAAGAAAAGCCAGGAATGATTTAAAATTAGAAATCAAGTTAAAATTAAAACGCCCAACAAAAATCTGAACAGGAAAATTCTCTTCTTGCAGCTACCACCAGCCATTATTGCTTCTTGCTTATCAAAACATTGATCTATGCTTTTGACCGTGATCGATGAATAAAATGGTATAAAAAAGTTTGTTTTGAAATGACGTCATGCTTTTAACAGTGATCATTATAATAATGTTTCGAAATATGATTTTTTCAAGAGAGAAATTTCTCCTTATTTGCACAGTCAATTTAATTTTGCAAATGATTAGTAATCTTCTGACCTATGGTAGGCCATGGTATGATAAATCAGATCTAGCTCTAGATGACGAAAAAAGTGACTGTCTGCGGTTGAATCGTCATGATTCTTACAATTTATAGTCATAAAGTTGTGACGAAACTTTTTGAACAGTTTATTCTCGAAATCTTAGAACTTATTAGCTATTTGATGCAACGCCAAGAAAATGACACAGTAATGTAAAGGTTAGAATTTCTAAAAAGCATATTTTAAAAAATAGATCAACTTATACATATTCAAATTTATAGGCAATAATGATTTTTAAGAAAAAAATAAATTTTGTCTAGATCTTTTGTGCACTTATCGCTAGTCATTAATGAAATCATTATGACGAACAGATGTCGAACAGCAGTGCTCACAACGAATCACCATTGACAAATATTTAATTCACCTCTCATCATTAATGCAATGTTACTAACTGTCACGATTTATATACAAACGACAGTCTTAAAGTTTTCCAAAGTTGTTTAGAGTTTTGTTATAAGGAAATTGAGGTTATGGCGTGTGTTTGGTTAGAATGATAAACAGGGAAATAGCGAAAAGTATAAATACGGACAAAATAAGAAATAAATATTCAGTGTCGATGTTAGGATAATGTTAAAAAATCTTTAAAACGAAGGCGAGCCCTGTTCAGAACACTACTTAAGAAAATCCTCTGGATACCTACAAGTTTGAACAGTATTTTGAAGCACTTTTTACCAAATAAGAAAATCCAAAATTATAATACACCGTCTTCTCACAGACCCGGTAGGATTTTTTCAGCTAGTGGGGATAAAAATAACGGACTGAAATTCGATGGAGATTGATATTCCCATATGTTTTATTGCTGGGGATGTCAATTCTTTTGTTTTTTAAGTCAGATAATTCAGTGGGGATGGAAAAAATAACATAATATTTTGCAGTGAGGATTGGTTTATTTGATTATTTTCAAAAGGGACAAAAATTGAAGAATAATTTTCACCGGGGACGATATTTTGGCCAATTTTTCAGTGGGAACGGGTCCCAGTGGGTCTGTGAGAAGGGGGTGTTATAATATAATATTAATAATGAAAAAAATACGAAGCATATAAAAAGCACCTTAATAATAGTAACAATAAACAGTATTTTTAATCAATTGAAGTATAATTTACATCAAAAATAAAATTAGAAAATCATAAGAAATCAGCATTTTGTGAAACGGAGCATGCAAAGGTATAACGTATCTTAAGCAACATATAAGGGTCAAATATTTCTACTTAAGTTATATATAAAATCGGTGTTAAAAATAAAAACAAGTCTATAGTACATATTTTCCAACGTCATTCTCATTCTTTCGTAACCTTGACTGACACAGTATCATTTTTGATACATCGATTCGGAAAGCTCTCATCTACTTTTCTCAACGAAAAGATTTCGAAGAAGTAAAGATTACGAGTGAATGTTGAAGGTTCTCGGGCTGTTTAAAAACTTGAAAGATCTGTTTCAAGTCATGATAGATGATTAGTAAAGCGAAACCACTATGATTTACCAGCGTATGTAGGGTTTTGATAGTTAGTCTGGGATGGTTTGTAAATCGGATTGTCAGTCTATAAACAAAATATTCATGGAGGTCACAAACGAAAGTCTCGCGTGAGAATTGAAATGAGCAAGGAAATTTCTTGACAGGCAAACATTGATCCACACTATGATCAATCGTCATATTATATATAATCCTTATGTAAACGATTGAAATATTGACCGAACAGAAATGATTTGCAGGTCAGAGCGTGCAAGGGAAGCAGTAAGGAATTCAACAGAGAAGTTAACACAAAGTCATATAAGGTAGAAAAAAATCGTCGATTAGGAATTGGAATTTATCAAAATGGGTATCATTTTCGTGTCAATAGAAAGCAGATCGCTCATCAAACATTTCATTATAAAATGGGTTTGGAAGAAAAAAATTACAAGTAGCAACTCGATTTATTTAGTTAGTTCAGATGGACAATTGTTATTTCTACTCTAGAAAGAGGCAGGACTGATATCATCTTTATAAGTAAATAATCGTGCAGAACAAAAAACTTACATTTGCCCAGTTTGGATTTTGATTTTCTTTCAAGAATTTCTGATATTCGTAGTTATCCTGAAGAGAAGGAAAGGATTTGGGAAATATCAAAATATGTAATGAAATTCACAAAAATAAGAAATCAATTCAAACATTTTAGTTGATATCCCTCCTCTAGAAAAATAGCAACATAGACAAAACAGGACAAGGTTGGAGTAATTGGCACTTACGTAAGCTGTGATCAAGAGTTTCCATAGCAACAACAAGATGAGAGCCAATAAAATGAGACCTCCGATGATACCAAGGACAATGGCGAGGATGGGCGTTGGCTTTGTGAACACAATGATACAGCCTAAAATATAAAGTTTACTCCTATGAAAAAAATATCGTTTCCATTTTCCAAATTACACACTCATTAAGCTTGGTACTCACTTGTTGAAAAAGTGGCGTTTAACACTAAACGCCGGTGTATAACTTTATACGCGCGCGTCTAAAACCATGAGATCTCTAGTGAGTACACTCAATAAACGCCGGCGTTTAATTTATACGCCCGCGTTTAATGTTAAACGCCGGCGTTTATCGAACTTAGAAAAAAAATATTTAAACGCGCATATCAAAAAATTTTGATATGTGCGTTTAAAGTTCAAAGGCACCGCAATGTAAACAAGATTAAATCTTTTTAATTCTTTTGTAATTTTTGGTTTTTACTTTCGATTTCGTTTCACTTTTCCCCTCTTTTACTATTTCTCTTTGCTAAAGAGCTCCTAGTGAGTACATAGATGATCTGAAAAGTTAAACGCCTGCGTTTATCATTTAAACGCCACTTTTTCAACAAGTGAGTACTAAGCTAAGTTTTCTCTTGATTAAAGGAAAAACAACATTTGCATTCCCTACAAGCTACCGACCACTATCATCTGGATAATGTCTTTTAAGAAGCATTTTATTTCATTATTTTCGATAGCAGAAATAAAATAAATTTTTGAAGCTGTTAAGAATTATCCAAATTAAAATACACGGAATATACGACAATTTACACTCACGTTTATCTTTTTGGACTAAAATGGTTTCGTTGGCGTCATTGATTGTTTCAAAGCGATAGTGGAAGAAACAGTTATTGTCGTCTTTGTATTCGCAGTCAGCTCTGGTTTCGTTCACCATTTGAATATCGTATTGCGAACATCTCTGTTCACACGTGTTGTCTTCGGCGAATGGTCCTTCGTCCCAAGCAACACATTGAACGCAATCTTTGTAGTTGGAACATTTACTTGGACAAGACTAAAAATATGATAAAACAAAATTTTTGACTGAGATATAATTGGACAAGCTTCATTATCGTAGACACAATTCGTCATTTTAAGATACCCACTAATCAAAAAAGGAAAATTACCGAAACTCTGTAAATTCCTTTGAAATACTTGACTTTCTTATCAGGCTGCTAAAAGGGAATAACAACAAGCAAATATGTTGAAATCCTTACCACACATTTTTGGCAATATTTACCACCATAACCTCGTTCGCAATCACACGTATCGCACGCGCACTGTCCTTTACCACTGCATTTCGACTGAATAAATGCAAACGAATGGGATTAATTAGATGAAATAAGAAATAATTAGTCCATGTTTTCAGGTATCAACTGAGGCAATAATGAAGAGTACCCCATATTGCCTCGAGTTGGGCGAAGCACTGAAGTTGAACATAAAATATTTTGCTGGTCGAAGGCCTACATGTTTCACCATCTAAAATAGGAAATAATTTTGTCCAAAACAGATTCTAAGATCAATACATTTTAGAATAGATACTAGTAGCAAGGTGTCTTACTCAGAAGATATACCTTGCAATTAACATATATACTAGTTTCATAAAAGATTGTGCAGGGAAAAAGCTAGAGATTATAATGCTCTCTTACCCCATCTGGACCAATACAATTTTTTTCGCCCAACGTGCAATTAACTTCGCCACAATTATCACCCAAGAAGGCTTCGGTACACTTGCATTCACCACAGTCACACTCTCCACGTCCAGGTCCTGTTTAAAACAAATAAACAAACTCCACTTTTTTTCTCTTCTTCGCGATTGTAAAGATCAAAATTTTACTCAGGATTATAACCAAAATGGGGGACTCAGTGGCAATATCTATTAATTTGCAATTCAAAAAATGGGGCAAAAACCATGGCAACATTATCTTTACCTCCACATAGTTTGCCGTCATAACGATCACACCCGTAATTGTTACATTCACAATATTTGCCAGAAATCTTTTCATCAGGGTTCTGAAACGAGAAAAATAGCGATTTCTCAATCCGGAATGCTTAAAGACGTAAAAGAAACGATTTGCTTAAAAGGTATAATAAAATTTAACTTCAACGAAAAAATGTCAAAAATTGAATACGAACATCTCGTTTGTTGCATACACATTTTCCACAAACGCAGGAGCCAGCATTACTGCAAACAACGTCAGGATTCGTGGAGTTGGCTTGTTTACATTTGCTATCATCAGCTTGTGCCTGTTCATTACATTCGCATATTTCTCCAAATCGACCAGGGTTACAATAACAGATTCCGCATTTGTAGGTTCCAAGGTTGGTACACTTGGCCGAGTTGTCTTCTCCACTCTTTTCACATTCACATTCACAGATCAATTCAACTTCCACCTCGACTTTACCGAGACCTGGTGCAGTGATGGTGAACCTAACAAAAAATGACAAAAATGAATGATGTATTTTTTCGACGTAATTCAATCCGCAAGGTTTTATACCGGGTGCACCAAAAAAAAGTATACAGGTTTGTCGAGATATTATGAGCTTCAGGATTTAAATTTTTTGTTCATTCTTTTTTTATTGTATAGAGGATGCTCAAACATTAAGTTTAAAAAAGTAGTTCAAAAGTTATTTCCATAAAACTGACTTTTTTCCATGTCGAAAATTCAAAAAATCATTAAAAACAGCGAGCAAACTTTTCTCTAGATCTTCTTTACACATTAAAATACCAAAAGAAACAGGGGGGGGGGTCGGTAGTAAAATCACAGACATATATATGAGTAGTAAAAGGATTTTTACGAATTTTTACATACCACCACCCAGACTCTTGGAAGAGGTATTTTACTACCCTGGTAGTAAAAGTTTTTGAGACAATTTGTCTAAAGACCACCTATTTTTTGGTTGCTTTTCGGACTGATTTTACAAAAAAAGCTAAAAAATGATTATTTCTGTGACACATTTTTCACTTTGCGCAAAAATTAATGTTTTGCCCTTAGAATTAAAGTCTTTTTTATATGGACAAAAAATTTCGAGAATTTTTTGTTTGCAGCAAACAAATTTCCAACAGAAAATTTTTTCGAGTTTTTCGTCACACCACCACCGTATTAAACGTCATTGTGTCTGAGATTTTACTACCGACCCCCCCTGAAAGAAAAATGCAATTGTGCTCATCAAAACTCGTTGCGGAATTTAAGTTTTTTCCGGCATATTTCCGGCATTTTTGGCCAAAAAATTTTTTTCTTCGCCATTGCCATTTTGCATCATTGTGCCAAAAATCAGAAAAAGCTAACGAGCCAATCTCATGTCTACTTGGACATTTAGATTTTCGTATTTTAAATAACATAATTAAACTTACGTGTGTTTTTTATCCCAATCTTTTTTATCAGGGCAGGAGACAGCAGTTAAACTAGCAGTAAATCCGTATGTTTGCCCTGCTTTAACCTCCTGACAGAAATCCTTGTCTTCAGAAGGTTTCAAGCAACTTTCGTCGACTTTGTATTTGACGACGATTTCTTTCGGAGAGTCGTCGCTCATCCGGATTGTTTTGATAATTTCCTGCAACCCGAAGATAGAAACGAGTTTTAAAAAGGTTAAAGAAGATTATCATTTTCTACAGAACTTTACGTACAAAAAATTTGCCAATAGAGACAAAATAAAAATAGGTAGCGGAAAAAAAAAAATCAATGAGCTCACTGAGTATTTTTCTTTAATGAGAGTGACAATATTTGAAGAATCGCCTTCCAATTTTCCGACAGCTGTATTCAAATCCTTCCATTCTTCTCCGATAAACTGTAAAGTAAGATTATATGTATATTCTTTTATTTTTAATTCTAAAAAATTCACCCAACAATCTTGACATTGACCACTAAAGGCATCAGAAGAAATCCATTAATTTTATAAACCCAAGTACCGTTTTAAAGCGTAACAGAACCACAAAATACATACCTTGTACACGGGTAGCACTGATTCAGTGACAGCAAATATGGGGATTATACCGCTATTCTTTAACGAATCTTTTAGTTTCGAAATAGATGGATAATCCTGTAAGTGGAAAATGAATATATAATTTTCAACAAAGCCTGTCTGAGTTGAAATATGCTGATGAAGAAAAAATAGTGCATTTCGGAGGAAGTTAAACGTGCGCCTAATCGCAGCAATAATGAAATGCTCGTCCCTCGGCACCAAAAATAAAATTTTCTGGAGAAATGAAAAAACTCCCTCGGGTAATCACCAAAGGAACAAGTGTGTAAATTTCAGTCGGATCTCTAAGTTTCAGCTACGTTTTGGTAAAAAAACTCATCCCAAGACCCCAGAAAATCATATTTTTGGAAAATGATATTGAACCAAGGAACAAATGTGTCAAATTTGTGCCAAATCCGACCATTTAGGATGTCAGAAGGCTGCCTCCGAAATTTTTTGTTCCCTATTCTTAGCCTACTTTCCTCATAAAAATTAAAAAATCCATGGTGAAAATAAAACAAGGTCCTCTTTTAAAATAATACAACCTAATTTATATTAAAGGATAAAAACTTATCTTTACACACTCTTCTAAATAGATTGAGTGAACATCCAGATACCTGTTTAAAGTATAGGCGCCCACTCTGTAAAGAGTGAACAACCAATTCAACTCACCAATTCATTCAATTTATCGTAGAACTTTGGGGTATTTGTATTCGTCAAGTGACATCTTGCATCGTTTGGTGTTGTGATCCCTCCAAGCTGGCAAAAAGAGGCCAAATAAAAAAACTTAGCTGCTTCTTCAAAATATGGGAAGACTTTCTTTATACTCATCTTCACGAAAATACTGACTACCTATTGTTTTTAGTTTGAAGAATTTCAGAGCTGGGATAATATATGCACAGAAATAAGAATTTATGTTTAACTATATTCACTCACGAGATTTGGGTGGCAGAGTAGCATATGCATTTCCTCTTTATTGGGAATCAATAGTGGGCAGAGGGGTATTAACCTCTTAAAAATGGAAATTTCTCGACCCCCCTTTTTTTCCCAGGTTTTAGTTTAACCCCCCTTTTTTTTTTATCTTTTACTAAACCTTTTACAAAAGCAGCTGTCTTACAAAGGTTGAAAAAGCAACATACTCCATCAAGAGTTGTAGAAACAGAGTATTTCCTTTATTCAAATGAATGGAAATATAATAATTGTTGAGAAATTTAAAAATGAATGGAAAACACTCTTTTCCAAATTGCCAAATCTTTCAAGCCCGCCCTTAAAAATTAACCCCCCCTCTTTTTGTCCAAGCCATCCCTTTTATTTGAAATTTTCACAAGCCCCTCTTCTTTTAAATTCAGTAAAATTTTCAAACCCCCCCCCTCTTTTTCAAGGGGGGGGGGGGGTGTGCCCACTATGGACTCATCAGCACTGCGTAGCAGACAAGCACAAAAATCAAAATGTGATGTGAGTGAGAGAAAAACAAAATCACATTGAAAAAAGAATATATTTCCGCCTTTACTTTCACTTTCGTTTTTGTGTTACGCGATTCTGATTGGACAAACCACAAAATCACTTTTGGTTCAAACTGAGAGAAATAGTGGACAGAAGGGGCAGTCCACATAGTACGTACGCACTAAAATGTCGAAAATCGAGTACCCCCTCCCCCCCTGTACGCAAGCGTACGCAAATAGCTATACCCCCTCTGGTAAGTACGTAGTTTTTCATTCACCCCCCCCCCTCGGTTGAAGAAAATTTCGAATTCAAATCGTTTGGTTCGGACCTTTTTTTCATACATGAAACTCAATGTTTATCAAGAAACTTTTTCTTTTCGTTGATGCGTATAACAAGCATAAAAGTCGACAAAAAAACAAGCGAAAAAGGGCTATAAAAAAATTTTCTTTGCGTACGTACATTTTATTTTGACCCCTCCCCTCCCCCTGTACGCAAGCATACGCTTTTGAGAAGACTCCCCCTCCCCCCTTAGTGCGTACGTACTATGTGGACGGGAAATTCCCTACGGAATTCTTTATTGCCGGGCTTTACCGTCTCAAGAGGGATTATATAAGATATAAAGAACATCAACAAAAAGGGAGGGGATGGAGGTGAGAAAGGAGGAAAGCTAAAAACCTACCTTTCCATCTCCAGCAATATGTGGTAATGCATCAGTGACAAAGACTACAATACGATGCGCTTTATCGATTGATCTCCATTGTAAGGTTGTGTTGCAGGAGGCCACTTGCATCATAGCATCAAACCCTCCTTCGGGTGTGTCCAAGTTACCAGAAATCTTTTGAGCATTGATTTGGGACTAAATAATATTTAAAACAAAATCATGTTTAAAAAAAGACAAGTTCAATTGAAGATCAACCTATGAGCTGTGGGAGTGCCAAAAATACAAAAGAGTCTCTATAACTCCAATGGCAAGGGAGTTATAGAGACATTCGGGGTTTTGAGGTTATTGGAGTTGTAGAGGTTTTTTCGTGGCTAAGAACAACATGGAAAGTTTACATACAAAATTCAATTATTTTTTAAGACGGTGTTCTGACATTATGGCAACACATTATAATTTCCTTTGAAAGATAGCGTTATTTTCTTACATCAATAAGTAGGACAACCAGTCAGCTTTTCATTTAGAACCTTTTAGCTCCACTTTTATTATTAGAGATTTGGTGATTTTAAGAAAATTTAGTAAGTTATATTAGGTTTATATTACTAAGTTTACCTGAAAGGTGTTTTTGTCATCGGTAAAATCTAAGACATGTTTATAACCAAACGTTTTGACACAGGCTCCTTGTGTTAATTCCAGCTCGCATGGTTTATCTCTGCAGAACGAATATGGTAGAATATACATCAGTAACCATAAGCTCTTTCGAAAAAGGCAAAAAAATGCACATTTGAGAATTAATATCTCCATCATGGTGAGAAAAGGACCAGGATCCCAATGCAATGAAATCAACTGGAAAAAAATAATGGACTTACAATTGCGCTGGCTGAATAAATGGTGCAACAGTTTTATCAACAAAGGAACCGAAGGCTAATTTGTAGTATTTTGTAATGCCACCAACAGCATCCGCTAAAATAAAGGATGAGATAATCTTTGGGTTCAACTTTTGGACTATAAAATCTCCAATTGAATTTGTTTGCCTAAATAAAAATAGTTATCTATCGGAAACTAGTATATGATCACTAATAAACAAAGAAAGTTCTCAAAGCTTGCAATGGATGCTGGTCAAAAATGGAGGGGGTATTTTTGACATTTTTGTCGAGGTTTACATTTAGCCCCATAAAATTTGCTAAGTTTGAGGTTGACAACTGAAACTTTAGAATGGTTAGGCTGAATAATTTTGCTTTCTAGACATATGAGTATCTTTTTACGAGGTTTACCCTAACTCAGAGAAATGCTTTTTTGAAGTAGGAGCCAAAGTTGAGGTTAACATGGCCTGAGGTTGACACTGTTTAGGGTTCTTTGACTCCCTGTAAGTTGACTTTTGAATTAGATTTTGGATATGTTATAGCTCTGAAATTATCTCAAAGGATTGAAAATTGCTATGAAGGGTGTTATTTGAGGTTGACATTTATTAGTATTTTTTTTCAAGGTTTTCAAGGTTTTTTTGGTCATTTTTAAGTGGTTTTTCAAGGTTTTTTGGCAAAACCTTTGGCACTTTTCAAGGCTTTTTGATACTCAGTTGATATGGCTCTTTACAGGAATTTTTTTTTTCAGAGTGGTAAGTAAAAAAATAGAGGACAGCAAATAAAATCTATTCGCTTTTGGTGCCCTGGGAATTACTTCCACAGTTAAATTCCTATCTCCCTCTCGAGAACAATACCACAAAAAGAAAAAAATCCAGCTCCCTAGTGTTCCAACTTTAGAAATAAAGAATTAGAAGCAAAACCAATTGTTTACAGTGACCGAGGAGGCGCAACCATGGTTTGCGCCGACGAGAGAAAATTTTGATTTCGACTCTTTCAAATGGCTAAAAAACACCTTGTTTTTGATTTTGTTTTTTACAAAAATCAACTGCCAAAAGAGTTGTTTTAAGGAATCCTCGAAATTTTATTGATGAACGGCCATTATTTCAAGACGCCCTGAAGCGATTTGAAGATTGGGGAACAGTAGATTTCTTAGGGCTCATGCAAACGGAAAATTAGTGACAAAACTCAGCTAATGATAAAAGAATATGTTGCATTCGTTGCGACAGAATCGCAACAGAAACAGGAAAATATGGAATTCTCTAAATGTTATAAAGGTTTAGCGCCGCAGGCGGTTTTTTACTTATTCTTACTTTTCGAATGACAGGTTTTTAACGATTTTTCAAGGCTTTCAAGGTTTTTCCCGGAAAATTGATAGTTTTCAAGGTTTTCAAGGTTGGGTGGTTCATTTTCAAGGTTTTCAAGGTTTTCAAGGTCCCGTAGACACCCTGATCTTATTTCAGGATACCAAGTTTTGAGAAAGATATTAACAAAATTCTAAATTTGGTGGTTTTTTTGAGAAATAAAAATGTCACACTATTTTTGACCAGCATCAATGGTAATAAAGAAACAATTTGATTTTCAGATGGGTGAGTTCCTGAAGACTCATGGCATGGACCAGGAGTTTAGGTACCCCCTAAGAAAATAGGTACCCCCTGAATTTTAGGTACCCCCCAAACAACAGACGTTAGCAGGTACCCCCTGTGATTGGTACCCCCTGTGACTTGAGTATATGTCAAGAAATGAAAAAAATTGTATATTTTTACAATTAAAAAGAATAATGATAGTTAGATAAAAGCAAGATAAAATATAGTTCCCAAGCCCCCAGACCTTACTGCATAAAAGTTGGATACCCCCAGAGATCATAGGTACCCCCTAAAATTGAAAAAAAATCCAGCCCCCAGCCTTTTTCAGGAAGATTTTGGTTGTAGCCCCCCCCCTGCGGGCTGGGGGGGGTTCATGCCACTACATTAACCTAACCAAGATTAGAATGCTAGCAATAAATAAAGTAACAGTATGGTGAAGTGATGAACTAGTACTTACCAATTTGTGTACCCAAAGATCGCAATTTTTCTAAATCATCTTCCATGGATTTTGACATGTCCATAAGGTAATACAAATCAACAGGGAAATCCACGGCTGGTTTGACTGAAAGTTTAATTTCTTTAGTTTGGGCTAAAATAAAATATGAAAGAGAATTGAGTTTGTGTTTTCTTAAATTTTAATGTATTTAACGGAAGATTGTTACATTATATAGAAAACTGACAAACAGAAAAAGAGACAGACATACCTGGTCTTAATTTGACTGAAACTTTTTGGGGTGAAATTTGGACAGTCGGTTGAAAGGGATCTTTCTTGACTTCCTGTAAAGTAAACAAAAGTGATTCTCATGATAATCTTTAATAAAGACCTCCAAATAAAACTTCAGTTTCATTTTAGAAGTATATAGTTCTTATCTCGAGTTTTTCACTGTTATCCATCTTTCATCTTTTATTGTTCTGCTAAGTGGCCATTGATGGAAGCCATTCTTAAGTTACCAAAAGTATTCTTGGAGCAGGCCAAGCTTTATTATCATTACTTACTGTAATTTTGCCTTGGATGTCCATAATATCTTTACAATCAAATCCTTCTAATACATTCTTGTAGTTGCATCTTGGTCGTGCATAGTTATCTCCTTCAGTATAGTCCTAGTGTAAATAAATCAAAATATTTAAAGAAAGTTCAATTATGATAGACCAAGCTGTAAAATAACAAGAAACCTGATATTTTTGTTTCCGAGCAGCAAATTTTCTAAAATTTAAAAGTGGTCTCAATCAATTTGCTAAATCAAACTTTGTCTTTATGGGTGTTATTTGTGTAAAAGGGTTAGCAAAAGTTGGCAATCAATAAACTTTTTTTGTCATAAAAATTTGGCACTTACTGGATCTTTACAAAATGCACAGTCACCATTAGCCCGCAAGCAGGAGCCACAATCACTGTTTACAATGCATGGATTTTTGGCTATAATATTGATAAAAAGCATATAATAAATAAAAGGGAATTTTTGGCAAAAATTAGTGATGGCAAAAAACACAAAACAATTTTCAAAGAGGGAATGGTAAAAAGAAAACAATATACCTTGTATGTGTAACCAAGCAATTGAAAACAGTATTAAAATCTCTAGTTTCATGTTTTTATCTTTAACTAAAAGATAACATAAAGAAATTAAAATTTATCATTTATAAAGAATAACTGGTAACAAACTGATGACAAGCTTAAAGAGATTACTCTACTTGCATAAATATAAAATGTCAAATGTGTCGATTCATTGGAAACATTATTGGTCAAAAGGTTGAGTAGTTAAAGTCTAATAAAACAATAGCATTTGGCAAAAAGATGTGATTTTAGTTAACATATGATCAACGCAGTTCTCATATGTGGTTTGTAAGAGAAAAAAAGCTAATTCAAAAGTTTGCAGGGGTTGGTCCTCAATTTCTTAGAAAATTTTATTCCCTGACATTCAACAAAAATTCAATAAAACTTATTATGAGTTGATTAGGTCATCATCATTAAATTTTGGAATTATTCTTAACTACTTATGAAACTTGCTTAGATCTTGTAAATTTGTGTTCCACTTTCAAAGCTAAATAGATTCTTGTCAGTATCAATAACAACCTTTTTGTTTCAAAACAAACCAGTAATGCAGAATTCAATTTCAATTCTGGAAAAAATAACCAATATCATTTAACAAAATGTTAAAATATTACTTCAAATTAACGCCTTCTTCTTTTAAACGCCCCTGCTTTAGGGAAAGGTGTTCAATTAACGGCTAGTTTTCACCTCCTTCTTTTAATAGGAGGATGCCAATTTTTTGGGAGCCTTTTTTGTGGGGTACCAATATCTTTATATTGTGAAATTGTTGACACTTGACTGTACACATTTTGTGCTCTTTGATCTTTGGTATGAAGTTTAGATTTTCTAGATTTTATTAATTATTGTTGATGTGGGGGGAGGGAAGGGGAGTAGGGAAATAAAAAGAAATAGGAAAATCATTTTATGGACAGTTGAATCATGCTTGAGGTGGGCATTGTTATCAATAATGTTTTCATGTGAAAAACCCCAACGAAAATTTGCAAAAACTGCGATTTCTGGCATATTTCCAGCATTTTCGACTGGAAAAAATATTCCTCAAAAATTGGACTCAGCCATTTTTTGGGCATTATTAATACCATATCTTTTTTCAAAAAAATCAGAAAACAACTAATGTTGGAATCTCAAGAAAATGCCAAAAAACGGGTTAGCCGAAAAGGGTGGTTAGCGACCGGACTTCCAGATAAAAATACTATTTTTTTTTGGTCTTGCAATCATGGGTTGCCATGAAACTTTTACAAGCAAACCTTTTTTAATAGTTTGACTTTGAATGAAGAATCATGTCATCTCATAAATGGTCAGACGGTGTCAATTGAGCAAATCGAATGCCAAAGCAATTGAACACAATCCAACACAATTCAATTTGCAATTTGATTGTTGGACACAATCGAATCATAATAGAATATTACCAAGGATTTGCTGATCAATTGCTTCAATTACGTTTGCATTAATTTCTCCTCTGTACGATATTTACGCACTCCCTCTTATCTGATTTCCCATTGGTGTATTGGCGGCTGCCCACAGCATAGTTCTGAAGCTCTAGAGGAGTGGGCTAATTTAATTGCAATCAATCTTGACGAACACTATCGTAATCAAACTAATTGAACAAAATTGAGATCAAGATTTTCTTATTTGGTTGGTCTATGAAAGCAGGATGCATCATGGTAGGTCCATCTTGATTTCAGCATGGTCACACTTTCTTGCTTCAGAAGGATTACTGTCAGTCTAAGCTTAAACTTCTATATGTCGGCTTGAAATCAAACCCAGTCGGTCAAACTCAAAATCCTCTCGGTATTTCATTCTAAAATTATTATAATTTTTTAACCAACAGGAATATTTTCTAACCTTATTAAAAATAAGTGAACTTAAACACTCTTATTTAAAGATACAAAAAGTGATTTGATAAAAGTGATTTGATAAAAGTGAATTTAGAAACACTCTTCAAAGTTATAAAGAAAGCGATTTGATAAAAGTCAACTTAGAAACACTCTTCAAAGTTACAAAGAAAGCGATTCAATATCAAAAGTGATCTTTAAAGCACTCTTAAAGGTTACAAAAAAAGCGATAATGGTCTTATTCATCTTTTCATTCGGACATCATAAGGGCAAAAAAAATAGTAGTCTTGTTCCAGAAATCAGCCGGTTGAACTTATTTTTGAAAGTCACCTGGCCGCAAAAAAGAAATTTTTTTTGTGCTGTCAGAAAAAATATATTTTTTCAAACTGAATATTTCAGACAACTAGGCTCAAAAAGCAAAACGTTTTCTTAAGAAAACACAAAAGTTTTGTAACTGAGTAAATAATACACAGCAAAGACGAACGAACGTTCTTAAATATTAGTATTGTATAATACTTGTGATGTCAATCGTAAATATAAATGATTTCCCCTTTCTCTTTTATTTTCGTTTGTTGTTTGTTCTACTGTAACAATGCTTTTTGTTTATATTCCATGTGCGTTTGATCGCAGAGAATTTTATACAATTTTAAATAGAAAGGGAAAAATTTAAGAGTGTAAGAAAAATCTAAAAATGTGAAGAAAAAAAATTCAGCGACCGCCTGGGTGAGTTTTTTTTTCGTCACCCGCATTTCTGGAACCAAAACTACTTTTTTTTGACCTGACTGATACAAAGGGTTTTCAGTCGGTCAAATGGCTTTTTCAGTCAGTTAGGGAAACCATCCAGGATCCTGCCATTCTATAAGCCAGCAAAAACTAAAGGCCACTTGTAAACTTAAGTTTCTTACTATTTTCCATCAAAAACAACCAAAAACATTGCTACTTCCCAAAGCTGGAGACCAAAACAAATTATCTTCCAAGATTATGGCGCCCTTTTGGATCTATTGTTATGGCCATCTGAAATGGTGGAAAGAGTTGCGGAAAGTCAGGGGCGCCCGCTAGCTTCGAGGGTGGTAACGCCAAAACGCCCAATATGATCTTCCAACTAAAGGCGAGTTAGTTACCGCGCGAGTTACGTCATCCACTCCACCGCAGCGCACAACAAACGGTGTTTTAGTGAATATCAATAATTATAAGAATATATCTTATGTGCTTAAATTCAGTAAACTTTGAGTGCTTCATTGAAGATTAAGAAGATAAGAAGATAAAAAATGCGCTGGTTAATTTTCATTTTAACAGTTTCAATCATTGCTGAAAGTTTGAAAAAGTTTTTCCAACGCAAAAAAAAATTTCAGCCAATTAAAAGCACAGTGTGCTTATATTTACTATGTTTGCTAAATCGTCTAGGCTAAAAAAAGTGCGAAAAGACACAAGCGTCATTTTTTAATGAGTGTTGTTATGATTTTTTAGATTGCGGTTGCGTACAGGAACTCGCCAAATGTTCCTAACTGTCAGTCGGACATTGACCGATGACCAACGCTTATTTGCAGCCCTGCACCTGTGACAGGCCTTTCAGTGCATTGCACAACAGACGCCTATAAAATCCCACCCTTCATATATTTGTTTCAATCCGTGATCCTAGGGCTTAGGTTTTTTCTCATCATCAATTTACAGAAGAAAGCGGGAAATTGATTTTCGCGCAAGCGTCCAAACACAGAAAGAAAGTTCATTCTTCCGTGAACAATTGTGAGATCTGTTATCGACAGCATTCGGCAACTTTGACATGCCAATCAATAGCGCACGCTGGGAAAAGCGTACCTCTAGAAAAAAACAACACCAAATAAATAATGCCATCAGGACTTGAAATAACGGTTAAACATCAGGTATTTGCTATATAATTGCTCCTTGTCAGACCAATAAATCATATTTTTCAAGCTAAAGCAAACCTGATCGAACATTTTGTCCAACCCACTTGAAATCTTGAGCATTGAGTTTGTGATTAAATTGTTAATTACTCCCTCAAATTATGTACTTTAAATGCTTTAAAACAGCTTGGCAAAATCTGTGTGTTTCCATTTCAAGAAGTTTTGCGCAAGTCATTGATGACACAAGAAATCAACAAAAGAAGAAGCCAATAAAAAATCAAAGAGAAAAAGCCGTAAGTGGGAAAAATTTATTGTTTGCCAATCTTGGGGATTTCCCAAACTCAAGATTAAGTTAGCAGGTTTCGTGAGTTTTCCTTTAGTATATTATATATGAAGACTCCCCAGATTGGCGAACATGACAGTTACATCAAAATGCCTCGAAAATGTCAATATGAAAATTGCGTAGTCAGAGAACGTATGTCTCGCTCATTATAAAAAGGCTGAGACAAACTTTCAATAATTGGATTGTAACATCGAGTTAAGTCTCTTTTGTTAAGTCACCAGGGGGTAAATAAAACAGACCTTGATACATTTATCGTTCGTTTCAACTTGACCATTTGTTTAAAACTCAGCCTCCTAAATATTTGGGGTAGGTAAAATATGTACAAAGAAATTCATACTTTTCCAACCCGGCCAATCTTTAAAAAAGAAGCGAACAATAAAATGTAATTACCCTTTCCAAATAAACCTCTTCGGTGGCGAGCGTAGTCTACTCTGACGTAATTGTAAAATTTATGTAATGGGAGTTTGACATAGTAATGTAATGTTGTTTGGGGAATTATGAAGTTCTCTGGGATTTCGATTGCATTTATTCAGGTTAATTTTTTATGACTTCTAATTGTACTTTTTCTAACGAGTTTGATTACTCTGTTCTCACACATATGTCTTTTTTTTTGCGTCCTTTTCCGTGATTACTTTTATTTATATTTTTAAAGACAGGTAAGAAGAAGGCATATTGATAAACTGCATGAAGAAATAGAAGAAAAACAAAAAAAATTCACCCCCTGGAAAATATTCAGATTGTAGACACAAGATTTGTCAGACCTTTAGAAACAAACCCTTCCCAATCTCACGCTTGTTATTCCAGGGGAAAAAATGGCGGAAAGAATCTGGAAAAGTGTCAAGATTCTTGCAGTTGGGAATCTTATATCTGTAATGCAAAATAATACATCAAAGAATAACAAAAATAAATGTTGGCTCATGTTTTCAAAAATCAGTCTAGACTACTGTAAAATTGAACTACTTTTCCACATAATTGATATAGCTAGGGGGAAACGTATGGTGGTAACCTTTCTTTGCTGGCTGGAGAGGTTTGTCTCTCTTTTATGCTTTCTTTGCTATTATATTCAATTTTGAATTATTTTTTCTCAAAAAATTATGATATGAACACAGGAATCTGCTCTACCTTAGTCCTGGCAATCAAAACAATTTGCTGTATCCATCGACAAAAACACTCGACACGATAAAAAAAGCAAATTCATCATCAAAAAAGTTAGGATTCAACAAACTGTTTTTCATCGCCAGGTTTCTCGGTTGGTATGAGAAAAAACGGTACTAGTGAAAAGATTATAACAGAAGTCAACCTAATTTTTTCTTACCTATCCAAATCATGAGGCAATTAAGTTTGACCATCTCAAAAATGTCTTGTCAGAAAGTCAGAAAGTCAGAAAGGAGGTACGCTGGCCGCCATTATAGGCGTTTCAACTTGATCCATCTTCCGCGAGTAATCGATCCGTAATAAATCGACGCTCCAATCAATGAGTAAGTTGTAAACCCGTGGCTCCTTCTTTATCACGAATGAATGACGTATGAATGACGCGTCGTTTTTAGTGGACGGAGATTAGTGACTCACCAAAAGAAGTGATTTTATCATGACCGGGATCATGACATGCGTCATGTCAATCAAAAACGTGTAAATTTTGATACTTTTTCTGTCGTAAAAAATTCATCCTAACCCTGACTGCCCTGATTTATCACAATGACTACCATGGGTTATCCATTTTGAATTCCATTACGTCACAATTATCATAATCGAAAGTGGTTACTTTTCCGTCCGTACTCTGAGAAATCTCGGTGAAAAAATTGGGGATCAGACAGCTAGAGCGTAGTGAGACCCTAACAGGCTAAGAACTAGCTAAACTGAACACTGACATAACTGAACAGTAAGTAAATTTTTGTACATTCAGCCTTCATTTGAGACTACTTTTATAAGTAGTATGGGGTAAATTTCATAGTCTCCAAACTACGTAATTCTGTCAATGATTTATCTATAAGCCAGGGGGGGGGGTGAAGCAGTTAGTACAAGACATCATGCCTACTAACTGCTTTCTCGGAAGAAGTTAGTAACACCACCACCTTGGTACACTTAGTACAGTTAGTACTAATGAATTTAGCCTTGAAAAAGGCTTTCGACCTTCATAAATAGACATTTTTTCAAAGAGGATGTCCTTTTGAATAATTATGTAGTCCAGCCATAAAAACAATGATAGAGCCATGCATAATTACTGTATCATGCATATTGTAATAATTATGCATGGTTTTATCATTGTTTTTCTGCTGGACTACATAATTATTCAACAGGGTGGCCTCTTTGAAAAAAGGTCTATTCAATAAAATCAAAGAAAATAAAATTTAATATCTTAAAAACTAGCTAATAGCCAAGGCCATGATGCGCCCGTTGCAATGTTTTTCTGGGAAACTGACGTCGGTTAGTGAGAACCAAGGAAACAAAAAGCAGGAGGCCCAAATAATTACAGTTTCTGTAAACCATTTCAATGACATGTTAAATGAGTCAGAAAGTTGCAATAAAATTTGCTTTTTTAAGTTTTATTTATAAGAACTGCAAGGAAAATGTGTAAAAACAAAACAATATATAGTTTTCTTAAAAATCACACAAGAAGTTTTCTTTGCCACTCCTTTATGGTCCTTGTACAGGAAAAAATAAATTTAGCAGCTTCCAAGTGTAGAACACCTAAAATCAATATACAACAACAGAACAACAAAAATGTAATGTACTTAAATTTATAGTGATCGACTGCAATCGATATTTAATCATAATTGATTATTTATCAATAATAATCAATAATCGCACCATCTGGATTTTTGTCCATAATTTGTTGAAAAATACTTTGGTCTTACTTAAATCAAATTCCAGTAACACTTTATCATAATAAATTATCTAAAAGTTCATCAAACCACCCATTGTCTTCAATAGCAAATCGCAGTGGTGAAAAACTCAAACCCATGCATCAATCGCAATCGCAATTAATAACCACAAGAACTGGATTTTGTCCATAATTTGTTGAAAAATACTTTGGTCTTACTTAATCAAATTCCAGTGACACTTTATCATAATAAATGATCCAAAAGTTCATCAAATCATCCATCGTCTTCAATATCAAATCGCAATTTGGTGAAAAACTCCAAGGCGACAATCAAAAATATGTTCCGTTCGCGTCAGCCGACTGACCAAATTGGCAGACAAAAATTCCTAGTCAGACGAGTCAGAAAATTGTCGGAATTTTTCATCAAGCGAACGAATAAATATTAAAAACTATACTTTGAAACCATTTTCCAAAAAAACGGACTAAATTTACTACCGATCGACCGACTCAATTTTAAGAAGATTTTTGACGCGAACGGAACATATTTTCGATTGCCGCCCAACCCATGCATCAATCAATCGCAATCACAATAATTAATAATCGCAACGTCTGGATTTTTGTCCATAATTTGTTGAAAAATACTTTGGTCTTACTTAATCAAATCCCAGTAACACTTTATGATAATAAATGATCTAAAAGTTCAAATCATCCATCGCATCATCGTCTTAAATATCAAATCGTAGCAGTGGTCCACTGATTTTTGTCCAGACAGTGGTGAAAAAACTCCAATGCATCAATTGCAAATCGATAATCGCACCGTCTGGATTTTTGTCCATAATTTGTTGGAAGATACTTTCATCTTACTTAATGAAATTCCAGTATACGATCTAAAAGTTCATCGAATATTGTTCATCACATTATCGTCTTCAATCGAATTGCAGTGAAAGCCGCCATAATTTGGTGAAAATTACTTCTCTCTTCTTCTTCATTACATTTACATAGGAAATGTATACGTTAGGATACTTCATCCAATAATCCATCCATAACTTTCTCCAAGCCCAAAAGGAAAATATGTTTTTTATTGCAATCAACCATCGCATCATCATGGAATCATAAAACAACAAACCAAAACAAAGCAAAAAATAAGTCTCACTTTTGGTAAAAAATAGTTCATAAAAATCAACGAAAACTAGAGCAAATAAAGTCTTTACACGATGCAAAAAGGCATGTCCCTGATGCAATGAATGATCGAGAACAAACATGAATAATCGAGCCGGAAAACTGAATCGTGAGATTTTCCCTAGGTACTCCTCATTAAGGCGCCCTTGACGGGCGCAATGATTCAATTTTCCATAGCTTTCAATAGGAAAAAACAACATTTTAGAAAATCAAATTTCTATTGCAACCAGCAAATTGTTTTTAAGATTTTAAAAAGAAATTTCGAAAATTTGAAAAAATAATCTACTTTACTTCCCAAAAAATTTTTTTGGTAAAATACGGTCTTTTTTTTTTAATTTTCTCACAAAATCCTATTTTTTACAGAGTTAGTACCAAAATTTGGCAAATTTTTAGCAGGGGACCACCCGTTTTTGCAGTTAGTACATCTGAGTACTAAGTGATTTTATCCAATTCATATGGCACACCACCACGGTACTAACCGGCATGATGTCTTACGTACTAACTGCTTCACCCCCCCTGTATAAGCCAGAAAGAAGTCAGAGAAGGTTGCAAAAAACTTTCCAACCCTGTCTGGACAGCTGACAATAAGGCTAGGCTAGACTACCTCTTTTCTCTTTTCTTTTCCAACAATACAATGCTTATATAGTTGACACATAATACACTACACAAAAACACATTCATTTAATTTTTAAGTGTTTCTTGAACTAATTAGCGTCTGCATGCTAAGCCTAAAAGTACACATGCAAACATATTTAGGTTACACTGTTACAAAGTCCAATTCAGTCCAAAGTAGCAATTATGTACTTTAATGGGATAAATTTTCGCGGGGATTAATTTTCGCGGATTTCGCGGATTTCGCGGATTTGGGTGTCATCCGCGAAAATAAGTCCCATTGGAAATTTGAAACAGGCCCATCCGCAAAAATTAGTTTCCACGAAAAATTTGAATTTTTTTTGCAATCCACTGGAATCCGCGAAATTTCTATTCTTATCGTTTTTTTTTTTTTTTCTACATGAGGGCATGCAACCCTCGAAAAAGGTCAAATCCTCGATATGCTTGTTAGCAAAAAATCGTTTTTCTCAAAATTTTCTTCACAAATTTACAAACTTGGAAGAGGTATTGGAAAAATTTTTATTTTAAGTGATCGCCTATTGTTAACTTTTCAATGCAAGAGGGTAATCCAACTGGCTTGAAATTAAACATTTAAAAGGATATGTAAGAAAAGGAGGGAAAACGGAAAACAAAAGAATTCATTTTCAATTTAATTTTCTTATCCCGAATTTCTCTTCCGCTTTTTTTCCCAAATAGGCTGTGAAAATTTAGCTCCGCACCATGGAAGTTCAAATTCAACTTTTGATAGTTGTAATACATCTCTTATTACTTGAAAAAAAAATTCTTAATTTTCCTGGAAAAATTTTATTTCAATGTTTTAAGCCTTTTCAAAAATTTTAATTTGTACCCCAATCCGCGAAATTAAATCCCCGCGAAAAATCAGGAAATCCCTCATCCGCGAAAATTAATCCCCGTGAAATCTTAAAATTTCGTGGATGAGCTCAACCGCGAAATTTAATCCCCGCGAAAATTTATCCCATTAAAGTATGTACGGAGTCATTACGTCATGTCTTCGCCGTTTATAATGTTATCCTAACTAGTAATATATATATATATATCTAATAAATCAGCAGAGAAAACGATTAAAATGATTATTTCAAATATACAAACTGAAGTAAAGTAACTTTTCACTGTGACCCAGCAAAGACTGAAAAATACCATGTGGCAACCAAACATTGTTTGAGTCACATACAAAAAGCATTGTTTTTTAGGATACAAAAGCTACCGTTTTTTAAAATGTGAAGAAATTCAAAGAATTTCTGTCCAACTATCTTCTTTCAGGAGATTTGGGTGACAGAGCAGCATATGCATTTCGTCCTTATTAGGACTCGTCAGCACTGCATACTGCACCCTGGCTAGGCAGATCGAATTGCCTAGCATCTCACGCCATAAAACTAATTGTGGCGCAGACTGAAAGAAGAAGTGGACAAAGGGAAATTCCCTAAGGAATTCTGTGAATGACTCCTCTGGAGTCAGGCTTTGAAGAGAGCCAAGAGGGAGGAAAGCCTCAACACTGCATGGTCTCAAAAAAGAATATATATGGGTAAAGGCCACATTTTTGGTACACCTGTCCCTTCCGTTACACTTTTGACTTTTACTGCTCATATCTTGAAAACTAGCATTAAACTTGCAAAACTTCCAATTGATTATTGATCTGGGGTAGAAAGTGCCCTTACAATTAGAGTTTGGCCAGCAATAGGACAGTCTTTCCTCTTACAGACCCTGCAGAAGTCTAAATTTCACATTTTTCTACGAAAAATGCAAAAAAAAAAAGATTCAAAATTGTTTTTTCTTCAACTGGGATAAAAATATTCACTTTCAATTTTTTTTCAGTCCACCTAATATTGATAGGAGCGAGTTTTCACAATATTTTGAGTAAATACTTTTTTCACTGTTGCTCAGGTTTTGCATTTTTCTAAAAAGCATGTTTTGCGACTCTGATCTTGTCCCTTCCGTTACGCAAATTCATTTTCAAGAAAATCTTTGTCAAATAGCTATAGTTTATGTTAAATTCTCACAAGTTACCATTGGGATTACTCCAAATTCAATTTGCAAACCATTATCCTCTATTTTTGACATGTTTTTTCATTGACAGTCCTTCCCATTGGAAATGTGCCTTGGTTTTTTCCCTTCCGTTACGCAAACATTAAATTGAACAGCATCTCAAGTCTTTGACTTAAAAACTTTTCCTTTTGGTTGACTACTACCCTCATTAGACTTCTTACTTGCAGGTACATTTAAACTTTATATTAACAATGTGGTGGGAGTTATCTCCTTGGAAAATTTGATGTCCCTTCAGGTCCCTTCCGTTTTGGATGTCCCTTCCGTTACGCCTTTTTTAAAAGGGAGTGTTACAGGGACTTGGATGTTCAATATAGTGTCTCTTTTTTCAAAGCCAAGATATCTGAAGTTATTGCATTGTTGAAAGACCTATTGTAGACTGTTCTCACATTTGCTACACTACAATAACTTCTTTTTATCTCTTAACCCTTAGACTCCATAGGACGCGTTTCCGCGTCCTAAAACAGCCAAAATACCAAGTCCTAAAGTTGGGGTCCCATCTCCCTAGGACTTGATTTAAAGGGAAAGAGTATAGAATTACATTTCCAACAGTGCAGTGGCGTGGTGGGAAAATATATCTGGGGTGGCAAATATGGCGCCCTTTTTAAAGATTTTTTGTTTTTGGCGCCCCTCTCTATACGCTCATTATGAACACAAAAAAGGGAGTGTGCGAGCGAAGCGAGCCAGAAAATTTTGAGTTTTTGAGGTGATAAGGGGCGCCATTTTTGTTTTTTCATTTGTCAATCTTTCGATATGGGCGCCTGAAAAATCCTTCTTGGCGTCGCTTATTTTTGGGCGCCCCTTCTAAAAAGGGCTCCGCTGGGGGGGCCTGGCCCCCTGGCCCCCCTGGCCCCCCCTGCCACCACGCCACTGCTTTCCAATGGTTGGTACCAAAACGAGTGTCGGAATCAAAAGCTACAAGCTTTTACGCCATTTTGAAATTTCAAATTTCAAAAAAAATCATTGAAATTTTTCAAAATTTTCAAAACTACTGCCCGCTCAAAGGGTTAACCAAAAAATTTTTGATTTTTTTTTGAAGACTCCAAACTGCTCAAAATACCTGAAAATGACAATTAGGAGTTATTCGAAGTTGTTTTGACCATAAAAAATCTTTACCAGGGGTCTCATTAACCCTTAGGCTCCATAGGACGTGTTTTCGCGTCCTGAAACAGCCAAAATACCAAGTCCCAAAGCTTGGGTCTCAGCTCCCTAGGACTTGATTTAAAGGGAAAGAAACCAAATGTTTTTGAAAGAGTATAGAATTACCTTTCCAATGGTTGGTACCAAAACGAGTGTCTGAATCAAAAGCTACAAGCTTTTACGCCATTTTGAAGTTTCAAATTTCAAAAAAAAATCATTGAAATTTTTCAACATTTTCAAAACTAATGCGCGCTCAAAGGGTTAAATAAAAGATTTTTTTTGAAGACTCCAAACTGCTCAAAATGCCTGAAAATGACAATTAGGAGTTATTCGAAGTTGTTTTGACCATAACAAATTTTACCAGGGGTCTCATTAACCCTTTAGGCTCCATAGGACGCGTTTTCGCATCTTCTTTTTTGAATGCTCAATGTAAAATTTTAAAGAAAAACTGAAATGCAAGTCACATTTTCGGTTTCAGGGGTCACCTACAGTGGGTCACCTAAATTTTAGGGATCATCTAAAACTTGGGATGAGGCTTGGATGGCCCAAAACAGCTATTTTCAAATTTTGAAAAATTTTCAGAAAATTTGTCCCTTCCGTTACGCTTATTCTATACCTAATATTTACAGTTTTTAGGAGTATTTGTAAGTTTATATAGTTAGTTCTGGTTAGTTCTATCATTTTAGGTTAAAAGATCATATTTGACTATTAAAATTCAAACTATCTTTTGAAACAAGTTTTTTCCTAGTAAAGATGTTAATTAAAAATTTGAAAGTTGTCCCTTCCGTTACGCAAATTAGGCTACCCCTCCAACCCGAAAATGTAAATTCATGAAAAACGATTAGGAATTGGTTAAAACACTTTGTAGAAACATTTTAAGAGTAAGTACAGTCTTATAAGTTTTCTTTTTGTAGAAATAACAAGTTTTTAGTTATTGGTTGAAAATCAGAAAAAAATCAACCACAACAACTTCTAGGGTCCTACAGTTCTGCAAAAAGGTAATATAGAGGAGCACATACTTGATTATCATCATAGATATCCAAATAAATAGGTTTTAAGCAATTTTGAGGATGAAATTTTTTTTAGCGTAACGGAAGGGACAGGTGTACCAAAAATGTGGCCTTTACCCATATGTGAAGAAATTCAAAGAATTTCTGTCCAACTATCTTCTTTCAGGAGATTTGGGTGGCAGAGCAGCATATGCATTTCGTCCTTATTAGGACTCGTCAGCACTGCATACTGCACCCTGGCTAGGCAGATCGAATTGCCTAGCATCTCACGCCATAAAAAAATATACAGTGAAAGTGCCATTACCACTGACATCATTAAAACTTTTTGTATGTCTTGATCATTTAGGTGCATTCGAAAATACCCTACGAAAGAAGACTGAGAGAACCAAAGTAGCGATTTTTAAACATTACATAATAACCAGGGATATGTAATAGCAAAGCTGGATGAAGGACAAGAATTCTTTGGCGGGTTGCTTCTTTGTTTTTTCTATTCTAAACTGTTCATAATAGAAATCCATCTTTGTCCCCTTGAGTGTTCTGTTTTTATAAGAAAAATGAAGCAGACAAAGTATATTCATGCAGTACATTTGCACATATTTTGCTACAATGTTCCCGCTTTTCATCAAAATAATATTTGCAAAAGATACCCCAAAAGCTTCCTTGTAAATGAAATCTAATTTTATCAGCGTGTGTTCTGAATTTGAGAAGCTTTCAGGATTCTTCTTTAAAATTTTGGATGTGAATATTTTGATAAATAATGTTTCAATTGACAATACCAGTTAGAAAGTCAGGTACCCCGCGGTGTATTTCAAATGAAAAAGTACTATAAATAATGCTACTGAAGAACTTCCTCATAACTTTACTAATGAAAACAATGTTTTTCTTTTTTTTTAATTGTCATCCACCGATGTTTTACAAACCCTCGTGATAATTAAAAGTTTTTAATCGTGAAGGATAAATGCAGCAGCAGAATCATTGGCTAAGAGGAAATTCAAATTTCACGAGTTTGTAATTAAAAAAATTAAATTTCATTATCAAATTTTAATGTTAGGGTACAGAGATAGAAGAGGGCTTTTTCAAATGTGCGTTATCCAGCTCCGCTATTACACATCCCTGTTAAAAAAATAATAACAAAATATTTTCAAAAAAGCAGTGAGGAAGTATACAGTATTCATTTTTCAAAAGAAGTACCTTATTATATTTGGTTTATATGTTACACTTTTTTATCACTTTAACTGCCATCTTGAAATTCTTGCCGTAGTGTTAAATGCTTTTTTATTAAAGAAGTTCATCAGTCTACTTAGAGAGGGAATAATTTGGTAAACATTAACTATTTACTAGCATATGTCTGGGTCATTGTAATTAAAAGCTCTCAAGGTATCAAAAAGACCTTTTCCTGATCACTATGTCATGCTGAATAATAAAAAACTTCACTGTCTTTAGCATCAAAACAATGAAGACAAGACGACTTGAAGTCGAAAATTTCGCCTAGAATTTGAACTGCATGGGAAAAAAAAGAAGTAGAGATTGAAGCTAATCTAAAATCTACTTTACTTGATGAAACAATTTTACAAGAACAACGAGGCTTAAAATTGCTAAAAAAATTAACTCTTATAAAGTACCGGGTGCGCCACAAAAAAGTTTCTCTCTTTGAAACTGATTTGCTTGAAATCTTAAATTTTCAAAAGAACCATGCCTATCCCATTGGAAAGAAGAAAGATAAACTTAAATTTTGATGGGTCATTTATCAAATTCGGTTTTCTAGATCAAAAGTTATGCTCGATTGAATAAAAAAGTTACTTTCAGAAAGTGCCCGAAAACGTTAAAAATCGACCTATCAAATTTTTAGTTTAAATTTGGCAATCGCATTAGCCTTTACGTGATCAAGAGCATTTTTCAGGAATTAAACACATAAATTTTGAAACTGATGGGTCGAAAGGGTTTTAAATCTTCATCAAAATCATTTTAATTTATTTTTACCAAAATTTTCCACAGATTTTTGGTTCTAGACTGGATAAAGTCTATGTAAGGCTGGATGTACCTTGAAACCCATATTTGATGTATTTTTATGAATTTTACCAGATTTTTTGGCTTTTTTCGACGAATTTTCTTCCTTTTAATGTAATTCAACCTTCCTTTATATAACAAAAGGTCGTTTAGACAGCTAATTATCATTTTTGATGACTGAGGCGAAAAAACCGGTGCATCGTGTAATTATGCTTCTGTTTAATTTGATAGGTCGATTTTTAACGTTTTTGATCATTTTCCGAAAGTAACTTTTTTATTCAATTGAGCATAACTTTCGACCTAATGTACCGAATTCATTAAATGACCCATCAAAATTTAAGTCTATCCTTCTTCTTTCCAATGGAGTAGGAATGATTCTTTTAAAATTTTTAGATTTCGAGAAAATTAGTTTTAAAGAGAGAAACTTTTTTGTGGCGCACCCGGTATATGCTTATAAAAGATAAATATGCTCATATTGTGCGCCATCCCTTGTTTACTTTGTAAGAACTAATTACCGAAAGGTATATCACCGTCTATCCAAGAGTTATTGAATTGATTCTTATAAAGTATATGCTTATAAGAAAAATAAATATGCTCATATTGTGCACCGTCCTTTGTTTACTTTGTAAGAACTAATTACCGAAAGGTATATCACCGTCTAACAAGAGTTATTGATTTGATTCTTATAAAGTATATGCTTATAAAAAATAAATATGCTCATTTTGTGCGCCATCCCTTGTTAACTTTGAAGAACTAATTACCGAAAGGTATCTATCAAGATTTATTGGTTTGAATCTTATAAAGTATATATGCTTATAAGAAAACAAAGAAAAAATCAAAACTGTGAGGCTAAAGACACAAAGATATATGACGTAATCCAAAGAAAACCCACGAAAATTGTCCGTGGTTATACGAGCGTGTAATTTGTAAATTAAATTTAGTGAGTTCGTCCACCGTATCAAGTACCTAGGCGAAATTAACAAGTGGAATAGTTTAGTATACACTGATACTATGGCCTATGTTATGGCCTCAACAGTGAAACCAGTGAATACCTTAAGGGAAGAAATTTTTGCGAGAAGAAATTTTCGCGGAATTTAATTTAGCGAATCAGAGTTTCAAAATGGCAAATTTCGCGGAATTTAATTTCGCGATTGACCCGATTTTAAAAGTTTCACGGAATTTAATTTCGCGATTGAGAAGAATTTATCAACTTAGATTAACTTTTAAGCATCACGGAGTTGTTTATATTTGTTTATATTTGATAAAAAATACACGTTATAATGCTTAAAAATCAATTGTGTCCATCTTTTTAGGTAATACCTGGTCAAAAACAACAAAATAAAAGAAGAAGAAAAAAAATCGAATTTCGTGGAATTTAATTTCGCGATTTAACAATTTTGGTGTGTTTCGCGGAATTTAATTTCGCGAATTACGCCCAAATTCGCGAAATTAAATTCCGCGAAAATTTCTTCCCTTAAGGTATCCATTAAGATTTACAAAAAGGGGTACAGTATGTGGCCCCCAAAACGGCGATCAAATTTGAAATTTCTCTCAAATCTAGAGGAAAAGAGATTTTACAAAAATTTTTGCTGCATGAAAACCTTTAACATCTCTACTTTATTTCCTGGAAGTTCTTTTTCAAAATTTTCAATTTCAACAATATTTTTCAATCACTTAAAGATAGGTAGCTTTTTTCTAATGGCCCCCAAAACGGAGGTTTGAAATTTTAGCGATTTCTCGAGATATCTTTAAGATATGAATACAAAATTTTGACCATAGTTTTGAAATATGATTTAGAGGGTTTTGGGCATAAATTTATTTGATAAAATTTTTACAGTATACCCCTGGTTGTCAAAATGCAGGTTTGGGGCCCCCAAAACGGAGGTGTAGCTAAAATCAAATTATTAAGCCCAGTGGTAATTGGGGGGAAAACTATGAACATATTTGTGTTTTCCCTTAAATTTACGACCCGATGGATGTAAAATTTATGTTTTTTATGAAATATTTCAGGATTTTCGATATTGCAAAGTCCAAACTGAAAATTTAGAAATTTTCAAAATGACAATTTTGATTTAACAACGTCTCAATCAAGTTTTTGAAAACAAATCTCTTTTGAAAATAGTTCCATTCATGTATGGAATAAGCTGTGAAAATTTTAGAAAAAAAGCTTAACTGAAACTGAAAATATTAAGCTTTGAAGATATTTTTCTCCTATATTTTGCAAAAAAATGACAGAATTTGCCGTTTTTGCTGATTCAGCGAAAAATTTTAGCTATAAACTCAAGGTGACAGGAATAGAATTCCAAGATTTTTTGCTTTTTCTCATATTTAGAATTTTCGGTTTTGTCAATGCTGATTCTAGGGCTCCAAAAAACTGGTTGACCTTCAAGATACTATATCTTTTACCCAGCCTCTAAAGTCACAGATGTATTTACATTTTCTGAACGGCATTAGGTGTAGAAAGTTTCCTATACCCCGTTTTCATAACTTATTTTCAATATCCAAGGAGCTAGAGTGAGTTATATGCAATTTTTATCTAATTTTGGTGTTAAAATATTTCCTTTAGACGCAAATATGTTATTTTGAATCCGTCTCAAACCAGCAAAAACATGCTCATTTTTAAGTATAACCATCATTCTTTCAAAATAAACAAAAATCGTTTAATTTTGATAAATCTACAAGTCAGAATCTTCATTTTAATGAAAACCTCCGTTTTGGGGGCCGTCTCCGTTTTGGGGGCCATATACTGTACCCAATATAGTAATGTTATGAATAGTGGGTGGAAAGTGAAAGTGGAACATTTCTTTTGTGAAAGTCAACACTAGTTGAACTTCTTCCCTGCTTTGGTTTTTAGTTACAGTAATTTGTTAGAGTAGTACGTACTCTACCCCTTAATAATAGTATAAAATGTTTTTTAAAGTGTGATTTTTTGTTGAGAAACCAAGCTTCACCCCCTAGCCGTAAGGGGGGGGGGCTAAAAGGTTCAACAACAACTGGTACCTAGAAATAGCTTCAGGTCAGGGGTCACCTACTCAGCTAGGGGTCACCTACAATTATTCAAACTAAAATGGGGGCTGAATTCTAAATTATTGTGTTAATCTCATGGTTGATTGAAATTCGATTGACGGTTTTGCTTACGTTAATTTGTAATTTCCCGCGAACTTGTAATTTCCTTCCTAGATTTTGTAATTTCCCGCAAAAGTACAATTTCCATTTCTTGGAAATTCATCACCAATCTTGTTCTTCAAATTTCTCAAACTTAGGGGCCACCTAGAATATTTTTTCTTACGCATGCGTAAAAAATATGTTTGCATAGGAACGGAAGGAAAACAATTCCAAACTATCTTCGAACGTCGGAAATTTAAGTGATGTTGATAATTGTGGATAAATCTTCAAATGTAACTCAGGCCAGGGGGGGGGTCAGGCAGTTGATCCAGAACACTATGCCTGTTTTAACCGTGGTGGTCCATTTTCAAATTTCTATAAGGCGAGACCAATTTGATTGGTTGTTTTACGGGCCCGACCGACCCTGAAATTCCAAACGTCAAAATAAGAATAAAATTGATTTTGGTAGTACATTTTTATTTTCATAGCTTTATAGACTGCCAATTTTTCAAAATTTTGGTAGTTTTTCTAAGGTTTTGAGAATTTTATGTTTAATTTTTCATTTTATCCGTGAATTCGACTTTTTGTGTCTTTTTAGTTTCTATTTCTTATTTTTGTCAAGATGTAGTAGTTTTTGCTGCCTTTTTAGGCAATTTTATAGATGAAATTCTACTTTTGGATCAGCAGTTTTGGATCATCTATTCCAGTTTTAAAAATTCTTGAGGCCTTTTTCATTAGCAAATATATAGGCTGGTGACCAATTTCTTTTGTTGTCGGGATAAGAGTTTCCAAAACTGTAAACTCTTCTTTATTTAGAAATCGTATTTTCAATACTTTGGGAGCACTCAGGGATTCTAGAATTCCAGTCTTCGACCAGCACTAACCTAGCACAGCCTAGCACTGCTATTTTTGGACATTTGTTTGATAGAGCTCTATTTCTTGATAATAAATGTCATCGTGAGTGACTGTTTTGATTTTAGGTCACTTTAATATTACTGCATGCAGAAAACTCAGTTTGAAGACTGTTGGAGCGCTTAAGGATTGCCTATTCCATTTATTCCTACATTTGCAAGGTTTGAAAATGGAACGTCTAATCCTGTAAAGCTTGCGATTTTGAACAATAGAATGCAAGAATACGAGAGAGCTGTTAATAATGAGTCGCTCAGCAATATTTTAGTTCTGAAAAAGAGCTTTTTAGGATGAAGAAAATCCTTATTTTTTCGATGTTCTTTAATAGAAACTTCAAAACCTTTTCATTTTCCTCAAACTTTGGAAGTTTTTTATTTGGAATTAGGGACAATATAATATCCTTGGAGATGATTGCCAGAGTCTCATAATAGATAGAAACAGAAAATCTTTATTTTTGGAATATCTTATCCCTCTCTGCTCGAATAGAAAAAAATACATGTTTACAATCCGATTTTGCATCTTTGTGGAACTTTTCATCCAATAATGCTGATTTTTCTTTCCGTCAGACCATAAAAACTGTTTTTGACGAAAATTAAGTGTCAGGTTTACGCCAAAAGTGTAAAAAACACCGACATAACACAACTTTGTAGTTTTAAACAGATCTTTATTTTTTTCAAAAATCAAGAATCAATCCATGCTTAGCAGAGTAAACAGTATCTGCTTCAACATTATAAAAATGTTTTAACTGACTTTTTCTAGGCCAAACAACAATGTCAACCAAATTTCTCTCCAGAAGTTTCATTTTTTCTATCGGAAGACAATGGTGTCAGGTATGGTTAAATTCCTTTCTTGTGATAAAGGATTATACCTTTATCAATAAGTAAAGAGGTAGACAGGTTTTTGTGAGGAGGACTGATTTCAATTCTCATATTGGTATTTCAGTTCATTTTCTGAACACACCTTAAGCCGCACTTTTACTGCCTTACGCAATAGTAGGTGATGCCATGCATTGTGTTGTGTTAAAACAGAGTAAAACATCCGATAGTGACAATAAAAATGTACATGATAAAGTCCATTGGATTCCTTTATAACATTTTCATGGTGATAAGTGGTATGAGTTTTATTTAGAAAGTATGGTACGAAATTGCGAGAATCTGATTGATTTAGAGAAGTGCAACGAATCACTAATTGCGCTATTAAAACTTCTTGTTGTAAGACCCAGCGGCGTTTATTTGAGAGAATTTGGTAATTGCATCCCTCTAAACCAACCAGAGTGACTCGAGTGATTCTGCCCAACTGGCGATTATCAAATACTTCTTCAAATTTTACTCAACTCTAAAATTTTTATTTTCGTCATCAGATTCGAAATGGAAGCACAAGCACGGGGAAAGTGATCGTAGCATCAAAAGAACCTTTCTGTGAGAGCTTAACCAAAGGAACTCGTTACTCATGGTGCACTTGTGGTTTAAGCCACAAACAGGTAAAGAGAATGCTGTCATCTTTTTGCGATTTCTAAATGATGGTTTTTGAGCCCAAAATACGGCATCGCTCCTACTCGCTCTAGTACAGTATTTGAACAAACAAAAAATCAACATCTTATGACATAGCGCTCATTATTCAAATTTCAAAGAGTACTCTTTTTCGTTTCAGCCATTTTGCGATGGAAGCCACAAAGGTTCGGGAATGCGGCCACATCGTATGAAAGCAGAAGAAACTTGTGAAGTCTTCTTTTGTGGATGTAAACAAACCAAAACACCTCCTTATTGCGATGGCTCCCACATGAGTGACGACGTACAGGCTTGCGTTATCGGTTCTTCTTTATCGTAATTACTTTCACGGGTTGAAGAAATTTCGAGGTATTAAACTTTCCTCTCTCAAAGACTCATTAAAGTAGACTTAATTAATGAAATAGTTTTATATATAAGTTTCCAATTGAATATATTATACATATTTTTTAAATGATACTGTCCTTTATTAGTTCGCGTTTTTTTATAGATGAAATGAAAATTGATAGCGAGAAATTAAAATGGCTGAATGGTTGCTTCTTGCTCTTTTGAATTTATCCCTCTACAATCAGACTTGACCGTGGGAACTAAAGGTCTTCATTGGACATTTTTAGAATACACCCCCTTCTCACAGACCCGATGAGCCAGTGGGGCGGTAAAAATAACGGACCAAAACTCGATGGGGGATCGATATCCATATTCACATGTTTTTTTATGGTTGGGGTTGAATTCCTTTGTTTTCTTGCCAAAACATTTAGTGGGGATGGAAAAAATAGAACAATATTTTGCAGCGATGATTTGCTTTTCTGATTATTTTTATTGGGCTCAAAAAATAGAGTATAATTTTCCACTGGGCGGACAATATTTTGGCCAGTGGGTCTGTGAGAAGGGGGTGTTAAAATGTCATCTAGCTGCCGAATTTCAAATCTTGTGTATAGCATGGCGCTCTAAAATTGAAACTGAGATACTTACGCTCGGACAATTAGCAAGAGAATCATTTGCTTTAAAGACTCTTTCGAAAAAAAGTTTTTAATGATTATAATATTTTATTTCAATGGTGTTTTTACAGAAAGAAGCACACGAAACAGGAGTTTCGGGTTACTGTATTGAATTTTGATTCTGAAATATATCTTGATTCCAGTTCTTGGTTTAGTCGTCAGAATGTATTTCACCTTTGACTTATTATATGGTTTTAAATATAGATGGTACCATTACCTCGCTGGAAAGATAACTAACAAGCCGATCATTTTGAAGGCTCACAAAACTAAATTTTTTTTTTACCTTTAACTCAAGGGTTTAGCTCCAGTTTAGATAGCCGACTTTCTGCACTGCCAATTTTAATTGTTAGAGTAAAGGCAGAAAGGAGGCAAAAAGTTGGCAGCTAAAACCTTTGCTTGAAAAAGGTTGAAAGAAGACACTGCATTGACGTCAAAAGAGGGCAATGCATTGACTTTAGACAGCTAACTTTATGGCCACTTTAATTCTCAAAGAGCAGGGTAGATGATTATCCTATCGTCTACACAAGATCACTAAAAAAGGGAATAGTTTAGGAGAGGCGTGATAAATTCGGGTGGAGTAAGCAGTGGCGGAGATGTTTACAGTAGCTCTGACGCCCTAACTATTTCCCGCGTTTACTGACCTCTAAACAGACGATAGCATCGTCTATCAGCAGGGCGAAAACGGGCCGTCTAAACTAAAGCTATTCTAGTTTTCATCGGTACCTATAACTCAATTCTAACCATTTCGTCGTGCTGAACCTGAGTTGTAGGGGTATACTCTTTTCTTATAAGCATACGGGGAAATCGGGTCGAGGCTCGATAGATTTAGCAAAATTTCATTTTCAGCCTCAATTTATACTTAGTCATATCATCAATATCATAACATCGGCAATTTTGACTGATTTTCATTTTCACTTTTTGATGAGTTTTCTCAGCTTTTTAGATTTTGAGCCTAAATAAGTATGCTTGTAAACGTTTAGACGATATGTTATCGTTCGTTACTGTGATGGTAAAAGGCGGGAAAATATTATACGCATGGATTTTACAGCCGTTTTGGCGGTATATGGAAAAAATCGGCGTGAGAGTTTCTAAGAAACGGGTAAAGTCTATCGGCTGTAAACTCTTTTCGACAAAAAAACCCGTTTGCAAATTTTCTTCGGCTTTGAGCTTATTTCTTGGACAGTGATTTTTCTTAAGTAACTTTTTCCCTTAGGATTCGAGGTCAGTCTATCCAATCAGTTTTATACACAGATCTTTCTTTGTGGGCTCTTCCAGAAAAAAAAAAACAGTCAATTTAGTATCGAGGGGGTCGATTTTGATGCTTATCACACATATCACAGACCTGACGGAGCACCTAATCCATTGGAAAATTTCGTTCCCTGGTCGGAAAAAAACCTACAAATTTGGGGGATGGAAACTCGATGTGAAAATTGCATTTCAAAACCATCTTCACTAGATTTTTTGAGCCTGGAACAATCGAATTTCTTTCCCCATTAGGATTTCGATATGAATCTTTATCCCTACTGGGAAAAATTCCACTAGGGCTTCAATACAATATAAAATAGACTTGCGAATGGCTTTGCCATTACTTTAACACGCCTTATTTTTGAAAGAGGAAGAAAATAGATTCTTTGTACTTAAAAAAATTCTGTAATAAATATATTTCAAATGTTCTAAAAGCTTCTAAATAAATATCGACTTAACATAAAATTAAAAAAAAAAGTTTGCACTGCACGACTTCATATTGTGGGGTTAAACAAGATTCAACTTGAAGCTTTGTCCAATACTTGTAATGTGGTCTTTGCTCTTCGATCGACAAATATTGTGAAGGTCTATAAATTGAAGAAGATTTATGCTAGACATGAGGGATAAATTGACTCTTTTCTGCTAAAAATGACTGTTTTAATAGCTTTAATCCAAAGATAGGAGCTTTTCAGCAAGAAACCACCATCTTGCCAAAATTAAGATAATTTCTACTATTGTTGCTATTTGAGCCGTACATTATCATGAGTAGAATTTGCATCTTACTTTTATCCCAATCAGCAATCACACCTAACGTTCTGTAAAAGATGGACTGACCCACCATAGAATTACATTGACAAGTGTTCTTATCCTCTTCAAAGCTAAAAAGGAGAAAAGTGAATTTTGTATAAGGTTAAAGAATACATGAGCCACACAAGTCCCAGCTTTAGACAAACATTGAAGATCTAATTAAAGACAAAAGGTATCTTCAACACATGCCTTATACGTCAATTTATACTCTTGACTAGCTTCAGTTGCTGACTTAAACAACAGTAGAGTACAAAGTTGTACCCTAAGGATGCGATTGTGATACGCACGCAAAACGGTCGGTGAATCAAAGTGTCGGTAAAAAGTTAAACATTTCATGACACGAGCCTTCCGAGTACTTGAAAACGTAACTCGATCTTTTCACTTCACTGTGTAAATGGTATCATCAGAGGACGGCCAACTTGTAAGGAAAGGAACTAATATTCCATTGCAAAATCAACATCATGAAATTTTATCGAGTTGTTATTTACTTTCACATCGATTAATTAAGTACTCATAAATTATAATCGTCTGTATGGCTCGAACCGATTTATTGGATGTATTGTAATTCGGAACAGCTTTGAAGGAAGCATTTTTCATCTCGAAAGATCTTAGAAAGAACCGGGTGGAGGGAATTTAAAGAAAACAACTCACCCTTTAGGACAGATCAAGTTGTAGATTAGTTTATTTTTACAACTTTTGCGTCCACAGACACATCTTTCTTGACAACCTTCATGTGAATACACTCCAAGAAAGTCTGATTTCCCTTGAGCGTTTTGCAAGTGAAAACATTCAATGACCATCTTGCTGGGTTGACATTGATAATTCTCTGGATTCTTTAAGCCACCTTGGCAGCGTGATGTAAACACTGTCTTAGGTGTTTGAATTCCTCTCTCGTGTGTAAAGGTGCTTAAAGCTGTCAGTACAGGTCGACATGCTTTTTGGCCAGCTAGTGTTGCGCGTTTTTGGACCAGTAAATATAATTCTGAAATTAGATAAAATAACATTATTTTCACGAGATGGTCATCCTGGACACAGGATATAGAGCCCTTTTCAGGGAGGAAAGTAACTCATTCACACTGTTAATGGCAAACCTCCTTTACGAAGAAAATTGCGTACAATGGGCTCTTCCAGAAAAAATTTGTACATGGGGGGTTGGAGGATATAACAATTTTTAGTGATTTACCCCCCGAACAGGGTGACTTTTGGCCCCCGGACACCCCAAATTACCCCCGGACAGAGCAAATTTACCCCCCGGACAAGACAAATTTTGATGATTTTTAGCTATCCCCGGACAAAATATCCTCCACCCCCCATGTATAATTTTTTTCTGGAAGAGCCCAATCAGTCTTTTACGAGCAGGGAACATATTGTTAAAAAATGAGGTACATTTACAAACCTTTGTCATTGGGTGTAAGATACTGACTCCAATACAAGGGGTTTTGACTGCTCATGTCCTGTCTTGTGTTCAATTGATCTTCATTTGTTGTAGCACCACTCTGTAAAACAAGCGAGTCCAAGCTCATCGTATGGACAACTGAGGCTATACAAGTCACAGTGAGCGAAATCAAAATTTGCGTCATTGATGCAGCCATTTTCTCAGTCTCAATTTGTTCTTCGATATTTGCGAATGATACTGAAGCACGCGTTGTGCGCTTTTATAAGGTGTTGAAGCAATTGAAGTAGCAGAGACAGGTGACAGATATTGCGTCTCCTAAATCAACAAACAAAACCAATAATATCATCATCATCAATCAAAATTTCAAACATGTTTTAATGTTTTGTTTTTGTTTGATTATAATTGTTCATCAGTTAATGAATAGTCGATAGGAAGGCCAATACACGAGACCTATAAAATGTTTATTGAAAGGCAAGTGTGAAATAAATGAGTCAAATGGGGGTTGGCTTTCTCTTTCTTACTCCTCTAAAAAGTTTCTGAAATAATTTTGAGTGGTTTAACCCTAAAACATATATGGTAGTTGGCTAAAAAGACCGTTCTTATAATTACATCTTTAACACGTGTTTCAGTGCGATCGAATTGGTTTTAAAGTTGATATTGAACATTCTAACACTTCCTGTTTCAAAACCACACTTGAAGCAACAAAAGAAAAGTAGGTACTAAAAGTGAGGTTGAATTTGAACGAAATCAAAATAAACAACCCAATGAAATACTCGAGTTTAAGCACTTAGTCTCCAAAATATTCAACATTTTCACAGTAAAAACATGAGGCGGATAAGAAAAAGATGAAAACTTGCTCACCTCGGCGGATTCTTGTTGAACATCAATTGCACACAAATTCCACAAGTCTTTACCCCAAATAACGCAAGTCGGTGAAGAAATTAAACACACCAAAGCTAAAAGACTGTTCATAACATCTAGAACAATCATCAATCTTCGTCGCTCCAAAAACGAATTTTTGAGTAGTTAAAGGATTTTTTGGGGAAAAATTGATCAAAATAAATGGCTCTAAGAATTGCGCTTACTTTCAATAAATAAGTCGATCAAGGCATTCCAAACGAAAATCCCATCTTATCATTGGCGATCTACTCTACTGTAACATAGCTGTAAAAAGGACCAAGTCGAATTACACTACACTTTTTTGTAAAGATTATTGATTTATTCTATCATTCTACGAGAGCATAGTTACACAAGGTTGCTCAAAAATCTCATAAGGTTAATAAGGTTATTTACAAAAATTGTAAAACTGAAAGTTAATGAATTTTACAATTTACATAATTATATTTTTAGTACGTAGGAGTTGAATTCGATAAGAAGATACCAGGCGTCAAGCCTAAAAATGGAACCCTCAGTTTTATTAAAATGGAAATATGCAGATTTCGACAAAAACTAGATAGAAGAAGTATTTGTGGAAGAAATACCTCATTCTCGAGTGGATGACGTCTTCACTTGTCATAAAAAGACTTGTAGCCAACCACATCTCCGAATCTCATTGTTGTCTAAATGACGAGGTTCTAAATTAAATATAGATTCTATGTAAACAAATCCTCTTCATCGCTTGAAAATACTGGATTCAACCGAACCGTTTTTCGTTTCTTTTCCGTTGTTTTTCGTTTGCCACCCGGTAAGGCTTTCCGATTTTCTTTGTCTGAGAAATCGTCATCGCTTTTATCTTTGGTGGTTTTCTTGGAGACGTTTCTGGTGGATTTTCGGGAAGGGTGTTTGGGTGGTTCGTTGTCGTTCGTTTCTACGTCTTCTTCACTGTCGTTCACTTCCCACGGTTTTGGTTTTCGTGCGGTGCGAGTCGACTTCTTCCGATTTTTCGTCGTGTTTTCTAAGTAGGACAAGTTAGAAATAACGAAATTTTTATACAAAAGAAATTTATTATAAAGAATTTGCTGAATTATCTGAAGGTTTGCAAAAAAGAAACAACCTACTTTAAAAACAAATCATTCAATAAATCGCAAAAGTTTTTAGAGCGAAATACTTCGAAAAGCTCAATTCACAAATTCAAAAATTTCGCCAAATGTAGACCAAATGTAGTGAAAATATACCCCCCCTATAAACATTTTTATCAACGCTTCAGATTTTGAGAAACTGTTTTTACAACCAATAATCACTTTTAACAAAAGGAACCTGAATAGACGATGAAGCAGCTAAAGTAAGATTATATCTGATAACAGTTCATTGCCCTAATGAAGTATACTGTTTCCAATGGATAACGAACAGAATAAGGAAATTACCATTGCAGTCTTCAGTCAAATATTCAAATCATGAACCACTAGGAAAAACCGCTAGAAATACGGTGCTCTTCTTTTTAAGAACTTTTGAAATTCTATTTAAAAAGATTCTACTTACCTTGTGTAGCAGCTTGAGAGAGAACTTTTGCAGCTTTATCGAAATCAGCATTTTCTTCAACACCTTTATTATGGTATCCTTCTATAGTGCTTTCGAACTCTTCCACTAGTGTCTGAAAGGAAGAAAATATTCCATTATATTCAAGATCAATATAGCTTTCTAAGCCAGGTAAGCAAGAAATATTACAAGGGTTAGGGTTTCGTAATTTGTGACCGTGAAAATCAATCGAAATAAAAAGAAGATAAAAGTGACTTATGCTAAGTTTGACGGCATGATTAGAAAAAAATACCTTGAACTCTTGTTTGGAGAATTTCTTTGATTTGCTAATGATTGTGGTGAAACATGAATAGACATCGTCATCAGAAAGTTTGTCATGGTAACAACGGATGTTCTCCATCAGCTTCTTGAACGTTTTCTCAGTGTATGGTAAGAGCGATAAACAAAATGATAAGTCGCGCCATTGACGATCCGTTCTAGTAAGAAATTAGCATGGATAAGACTCAGTAATCATTGATGGAAGAATCTTGATTGTGACCTGTTGAGTTCTGTCTAGCCTTGCCTTGACGCAATGACATTTTCACTTGGTCGTGGTGGACCACTCTATCAGGGAATTGGCTCCTAAGCTGAACGTGAAATTTGAAACTTGAAAATATCCTCAAATTAGAAAAGAAGTAAAACCTTGTAGCTCTGAATCGATGGCACAGCTTCTCCACCAGAGATTCCGCTTGCTTATCCTTCTGAATGAACTGCAATATGTATCTGTTGGAGAAGAGAATGATTACCTGTGAAGATTTCTTTGCTTGAGAGAAAGAATTTTTAGTCTTTTAGCTGAAAAAAAGTAATTGTAAGATTATCACCTGGCTTGTAGTAAAGTTATGAATTGAATCTATGGTTAGATGTAGAGGGGGGCTTACTTCATGATGGTCCGGAAGACACTTTCATCGACACCAGTGTCCGGATCTGAGAGACGACTGATGATGTCCGGTGCTATGTTGTACAATGCATTGCCCTGAAAAAGAAATGATTAGGTCAATTCTTTTAAATTGAGGATCAAGTAAACTCTGGTGAAGAGAAGGTGATAGATGCAGATTTGAAATGAAAATACGAAGAGAAATGTGAACTTTTGCGATTACAAAGATATAAGTACCTTTCTAGCCAGCTCAGCGAATAAGCTTTTAGCCGAAGAAGCGATTTTGTCTTCTTTATCTTCCAAGCAGATGGCCATTTCACTGATTTGTCCTTTCACTTTCAACATATCGTTCAAAATGAGATGTGTTAGTATGGTGACAGCTGTCTTGCGCACTTCAACTGATTCATCACGAAGTCTGAAAAACAAAAAAACTTCTAGTTGTACGTCTTTCTAGTGCTAGTGGATATATAGTCATTCATCGGCTTCGTTTCTCCTTTCGGCTATCGTTTTTTTTTTCTCAAGAAAACATACCGGGTGTTGATCACCAGGCTCGTAAAATATTTGTCAAATTCAAAGGTCAGCCAAGGTAAGAATAGATTGGTTTTCAACCTCGTTCGCCGCATATTGTTCAACTGTTCGATGCTTACTGATGGCACCGGATAAACATATTATCTGGTGTCCATCAGTAAATTGAATAAAGCCTGGAATACAGGGGGACATTTTTTTAATGCCGAATTTGGTTTCACGGATACTCTCTAATATTTTCTCATTTTCTTAGATATAGACGGTTGCTCAGTAGAAATGTAAGGTGCGATTACCTTGCATAGAGATTTGGTGTCCATGGTTCGATGAGGTTGGGAAAGCGGAAACACAGATCGCCCAAAGTGATCATCATGTTGGAACGCACGATCGCAAATTCAGACTGAATGAAACAGATATAATGCAAAAAGTTTCTTTCGGGCGTTTCCAATCTATAATTATTCTTTTCGAAATGTCTACGAGGTAAAATTAACTTAAAAAGATATTGTTCAAAATTCCTTCTTTAGCTTTAATTCTTCTGTATGGCCTTCTAAAAATAATCCATTCCGGAAAATCGATAAAAACCGTACACAGAAAGCATGTTTTCGAAATAAATTATACGAACCTTTTCCAATATGGTGAAAACAAGTTGCAAATGCTGATCACAAAATTCAGAACTAAGTGTAAGAAAATACCCAAAATCAAGTTAGTATTATGCTTTGTCACAACCAATATGAGAACCAAAATAAAGCTGAAATATCTAGCACGCAAAATAAAGCTGAAATATCTAGCACGCAAAATAAAAACTAATTTTTTCGAAAAGGGTTCCAGTGGGGGCAATATGTCAAAAGATGAGCAGCAGTACAAAAGCAATCTATACCTGACCATCATAAATCTGGACAAAGCCAAAGCAGCGCTGGATCGTAATTCAGCATTTTTGTAAGCTGACGGGTTTTTGCAAATCATCACTGCAACTGGAGCGAATACACTCAATAGGTTGTCACCTAAAACAACGATTGACTCTTTAATCTCCTCCAGTGAAGCAGCAAGTAAGCTTACTGGCTGTTTATGGACTAAATACTTTCTTATCGTTTATCTAAATCATCGATGCAAAAATCGTTCTAATTGTTCCATTTTGCCACCTTTAAGGCCATTTTCAGCTGCTTTAAAACTCATTCGCAAAATTAAATCAACACGAAATTTTTCAAAACATTGGCTTGCGAAATTAAATCTCCCGAAAATTAACCCAATTAAAGTGACTGACTGTACATTTTTCCTAAAGCATTATTTTGTCAAAGAAAGTAACTTCCTAGCAATAATCAAATTTCAAATTTCAATTTCAATTTTTAAGAAATCAGATAACATTCATACCAGTGACGATTTCTCTTTCGCAGATCTTACGAATATATTCCGCCTCTGCATCTTCTGCGGCCGCCCCTCCAACGCCCATCTCATCATCAAGGCCTGAATCCTGTCAATTTGAAATTAAGATATTTTTTTAGATTGAGCTATAAAAAGTCTTTGCTCTTTTAGTTACAACAAAAACAGGCGATCTAAATAGAGAGAAAATTAAATAAAAGACTTTTATGGACCTACCTGGTTATGCATTTAACACATATATAATTGATATCTACGTGAGCGTGACCGTTAAAACAATCATTCAGAACACAAATAGTGACGATTTATTAAAATTCGTCGCTTGCTTTCATCATTGATTGTCCCCGTTGGTGGTATTAAGGGAGGCGCTTGGAAGGAAGAGAATATCTACCTCATCAAAAGATTGAGTAATTTGGCCAAGAACATTAATGTATGCTTATAAATAGTGTTTCTTATAGATCAAGGTTCCTTTTATGAAATAAGATTTTTTTTGTTGAAAATCTGCTTGAGCTATCTTTTACCAAGACGGTACCCTACTTTTATGCAAAAAATCAGAAAAAATTAATGATCCAATTTTTCACACATTTTCTTTTTTTTTTAAATCAGGCTCCGTAACATTCGAGGGTTTATTGGTTATGCATCTTGAGCAAAAAAATCAGAAAAATCGAATGAGCCAATCTCGAGAAAAGCTGGTAATGAACAAAGGAACGAACTAACGAACACGGGTTTATTTATAGGACCTCAGGTAGGTCCAAAAAGCCAACTTTAAGGTTTACACTACCTTATGTATGCTGCTATCACGAGCACCGCTTTTCCTTCGACTGCCACCTGGCGTTTTGCCGTTCTTCTTTCCTTTTCTCTCCTTCTCCTCCTCCTGAATGTTGTGACGTCGCTTCAACTCACTTAATATGCTGACGTCCAAGTGATAGAGATGCATGAGTGCAATGTACCCTGCGATGGAGAGCACTCTAGCAACAACACGTGGGTGTGTTTTATTGTTTTGTTGTGACGATGATGGCGGTGCTTGTGAAGATTGCTTGGGAAATACATCGTCCTCATCTATAAAGTGAAATTATAAGGCCGTAGTAAAATTGTGGTAAATATATGGGTCCGCATGGGGCTGTACCGGGTACACCATAAATAAGTATACAGGTTTGTTAAATGATTATTAGTTTACGGATAAGAATTTTCTGTTGATTCATTATTTATTGTAGGGAAGTTTTATACACAAAAATTTAAGTGAGGCTTTCTTTTGTGCAATAAAAAATAAATAAACGCAAACTAACAATAATTTAGCAGACCTGTATACTTATTTATGGTGCACCCGGTACACTTCCCGTCAAACTTGGCCCACCCATCGATTTTTTAGTCCCTCAGGTCTCAGTATTGCGGTAATCGAAATGAAAACTAAACCGACAGAAAGAGCCAAGAGATGAATAGGTTGAAAAATACCTTGTTGTAGAGGTTGGTCATTAGTTGGAGGTCCACCGAACAGTGTTTGCACCAATGCCTTTAACAGGCGACCAGTAATGACGTCAGGTTGTTCGGCCAATTGATAGATGACTGATATCGCATCCTCACTGAATGGAACCCAAGTCATGTCATTCAACTGTGCTAAACCTTCTAAAATCATGCTCTCTAGCTGTACGAATACGCCGTGTTCGGTTGGTAATCGGAAAGGCTCCTTGTTTTCACCCAGCTTTTGTTTTTCTTTGATCTTCAGAATAGCATTACACGTATCACGAGCCAGAAGGAAATTTGATTTATATTTGAGACCGTGTTCAACAAGGACGCTCAAGTTGGATTTAATGATGTCTTTTTCAGCGCCTGCTACCATGGAAAGAATGTTCAAAGCACCGCGCTGTTCCTTCTCTGTTGTTTGCGGTAGTTTCAATGCAAAACGTTGCCATAACAACTGGACGACATTTTGAGGAATCAAGTCTTGTTTCATCAGTTCGCATAGCTGAAATAAGAAACATAGCTTTCAGAAACTGATGATGCCATATTAATGTTATGAATGGTATCTTGGCAAATGGGAATTTTGAGTTCTCAAAAACAGTATATGCTACGTTCAAAATAGGTTCAAAATTAACAATGGTAAAATAAATACCAGCTCCTCGAGGGAAGTCAATTCACCAAGATTTGCACTCGTTATAAGCGATGTTAAACTGTTGACAATTAACGTTGGTTTATTTCTAAAGTAGAAAGATAAAATAGTTAAGTGTGTAAAAATGGAAATACGAGAGACGACACCTTTCTAAGATATAATTCCAACAAATGCTTTGCAAATACCATGGAAATGTTAAGTTTCATAGAAAATGTGAAGCAGGCTTAGAAGACTTCGTAGAAAATGTAACCTTCATTAGCAGAAAACAAGACAAAAACAATTACAAACCTTGGATTATCGCATGCAATGTCCAAATATAAACGTTCGAAAGCAGTGACCACAGCTTTCTTTACGATGGGGTCACGTGACCAGACCAGGTTGGCCATGCGGCGAATGCCTTCTTCAGAATGAGCCAATCCGAACTCATGGGCAGCAATGAAGAAGTCCATGGTTTCCAAAACGTCAGAGTTCGTTTTTGAGCCCAAGTGTTGGCAAAGGATTGGAATTGCTCTTCGCATTTGATGCGCGAAATTCACACAATCCTGTTCGTGGGATAAGGACGGAGAGCTTTACTTTCAGAATATTTTACACACAACCCAAAGTCATAGACTTTGCAATATTTAAAGCGAAATAATTTCGAGTTAGAAAATTTTCAGTGTCCACTTTGTTTTAATTCGCATATAAAAAATAATTAACCAGTCGCACAAAAATGATCAACCTTGAGGTAGTTGACGAGAACTTTTTGTTGTTCAAGTTGAGTATTTTTGAGGATTTGTTCTTCAGTGGGTTGTTGTTGAGTGACAGCGTCCAAATCAATCTCCATATCATTACCACTGGCATTCACTACATACATTCAAAAGAAACAGAAATCTTATAGCTTCACTTCATTCGAAACCAAATAGAGGTTTTAGATCATTCAAAGGGAAAAGAGACTATTTAATAGTGAATTGAACGTTTTGTTTCATTCAGGATTACAAAATGTTTCAAGCGTTTTGGGATGAGTCCATTAAATCAAATGAAAGGGAGTGCGCCTCCTCTTTACGGAGAAAACGTTGAGACTTTCGCTAAATGGAAATCGAACGGGAAAACTTCTTTGTTCGAATCACAGACAGATTCAAATTGAAGAAAGAATTTTAAGAGATTTGTAATAATAGAAGTTGGAATAAACGTGAGCTTACTTTATGTTGGTTACATCATCAAATAGAAGAAACTTACAGCAATATACTTTCTTCAACAGGAACAGCTTTTTCTTTAATTTCTTCTCCCTTAAAAGTAAGAAGATATCAGAACATGAAGAACAAACGGTATTTGCATTCGAGAGAAGGAATATCGAGTATCTACATCTCAGTTCCCATACGCATCCGTTGTAAGGAAATCGAAGATTTTTTAGCTTTATTACATCCTGAATGCTGAGCTATACTATGACTACATTCCATTTTGTAGTGCACTAAACAGAACGTTCACGATCTAGATTAGAGGTATAGGTGGGAATTCCTGCGTACACCATGAAGGTAACCACTTAAACAGCCAATCACCATATATACCGTGATTGTTTATCTTCCGTTTCTTCGGAGTCCTCTTCATCTTCATCCTCCTCAACTTCATCGGAGCTTTCCATCATCTTTTGCACATCTTCATCAGACACTTGCAACTCCTCTACATCTCCCCACACCTCAAGCACCCTGCTCAACATCTTGATCGCCTTGTCGTGTAATTTCTCTTTCAGAAATCCTTGCACTTTCAATAAGGCTCTGTAATAAAAAGGAAAACGAGTCGAGTCAAATGGCAAGTCAAGTCAAACGAAGGTTTAACCTTTTTGTCAAACGAAGATTTAACCTTTTTTCTATTTCATTCTACTTTTAGGAGAAATCTTGTTCTAATGCTGAATTCAAATTAAGCCTATTTGATACCTAGCAAGCTTACAGAATCCTGAGAGACCGCGAGAGGAACAGTGGAGACAATAACAAAGTATATAGAGCGGGAAAAACCGACAGCTAGGATGACAGAAGACGCACTTATCTAAACCATCCTCGTCATCTTCATAAATTTGAAATGCTTCTTCATCCTCTCCTTGGTCTTCCTCCATCTCCTCATCTCCGCTCGTTTCTTCTTCATCTGACGTCTTCGTTAACTCTTTCCATAAAACTGTCTCCAATTCACTCCATTCTCTATCAAGTTCTGTAGTGGGAACAAAAGCTTGACGAATACATGTCAAATATCATTTATAGTACCTTGGTTAAAACAAAAATCTTTTATCAACAACAACAACGTGTAGAAAATCTTTTACAGCCTGTGTCGACAAAGTTTACATGAGTCGACCACCTAAACTATATTGAAAGAACAATATGATTATGTTTTGAAAATCGTCACAAAGTAAAATTAGAAAAAGGTTTCCGAACCAATGTCAATCTGGCATTTCATGTTATTTTTCTAAAAAGCAGGCCACAAAAGCTACCGGGTGTTTAAAAAGTGAGGTTGTGAGAAAACTAAAAATGCTATAAATCTAAACTTTTCCCCATCAGAAAGAGGAAAAGAGTAACTTAAATTTTGAGCTATCATAATTTAAAATTTGCTTAACGTGAAAATTCGAAAAAATTCTCTTTCGAAAAAGCATCATTTTTGTGAAAAAAAGGGGATCAAATTCAAGAAAAACACAAAAACACGCTATTTTCTTCTACAAAAGAAAAAGAGAAAAAAAATCCATCCCCTCTTTTTTTCTCAAAAATGACGCTTTTTCGAGTTTTCTTTATAACTTTTGAATACGTTAAGCAAATTTTCAAGTATGATAGCTCAAAATTTAAGTTAGCCTTTCCTCTTTCTGATGGCGAAGTTTAGATTTATAGCATTATTTAGTTTTCTCACAATATTATTTATTTCAAACTTGAACACTTTCTTTTGAAACACCCAGTACAAAAAAAATAAGAGTACCATTGCTGGGAGCGTTGTCTTCGTTCTGTGAACTAGTGTCCATCTCTTTCAATTTGTCAGTTTCTTTTTCAAGACTTGACGTCAATTGTTCTATCGGTAGCTGAAACAAAAAAAGTTATGTTTGTAAATTAGAGTAACAATAAGTTTTGCAAACAAAAAAACCATAAACATATTAAACCTGCTGAAACAATTATACATACTTTTGCAGCGAAGGGGTTTCCGATTAAACTTGCTTTCAAAAATTGGACAGCATATTTTCGAACTTGACTGGACTTGTCCAATAATCTACCCAAAATAAGTTCGATGATTCGGCTCTGCCTTGAAATGGGTATAGCCTAAAGTAAAGAAAAATTGCCTTTTATTAAATAAACTCTTAGCCATCGTATCGAGTTGAATAAAATACTTATACAGGGTTGCTACAGGTTTACCAAGCTCAAAATTCCAGACTCTTAGTTTCAAAAGCCACCTGAAAATGTCAAAAATCTTGGGTATATTTTTCAGAGATTTAATCCACTAGGAAGGTTTTCAATTTTTCCGTAACGTCCATCTGAAAGTCTTGCCTGATGAATACTTTTTCCAGACTTTCCAGACATTTCCATACCTTTACCTAATTCCAGACATTTCTGGCAGACGTAGCAGCTCTGTGATATTTCGTTGACTACATTGCATGTATGCAACAAAAATGAGTACCTTTTCTTGACATAGACGAAGCCATATTTGCAAGTCTTTGCTCCTCACAAACGCATGTACGTCATGTATATGCTCCTAAAACAATTGAAGATCGGAGAAGGATACGTTACAAAAGGGCATTAAATTAAGTTAAAAGAGAGCAAAATTGGTTCAATTGGTTCAGAACAATAGTTCTGAAAAACATGTATTCGTTTACTTCCAGTTTGTCCAAGAAACTCTCTCGTGATTTCTTCATTGATTCATCCAAGTCTTCCTTACTCAACACCTTGATGACAATCTCACCAAAAACACCCAGCACACCATTGCGCATTGTGTACGACTAAAGAGATAAAGAATAAAGAAATTACTCTTTAGTTGTCACATTGTCATCTAGAGCTAGCTAATTTTTGATTTTGTGTAGCTCTAAATGTATAGAGACTTTCTAAGAAATAATGAAAGGGGAGTTGTGGCGAGAAATGGAAATGGCTCAGATATCAGATTTCACATTGGTATGGTAAATATTTAAAAAGAAAGGGTAAAAAATAATGTAAGAACAATTTCCAGCAGAGTTTATTTCATTTCTCAATCAATTCATTGACCGATTAAAATTTATTTAATTCTAATTAAGCAGAATAGGCTGAACTATTAAAGTTTTAAGGAATACATAAAGTACAGTAAATAGAGGATTAATCCAAAGGGATTTGATATAAATACCGGGTGCGCCACAAAAAAGTTTCTCTCTTTGAAACTGATTTTCTCAAAGTCTAAAAATTTAAAAATAACCAATACTTTTTCATTGGAAAGAAGAAAGATAAACTTAAATTTTGATGGGTCATTTATTAAATTCGATTCATTAGATCAAAAGTCATCCTCAATTAAATAAAAAAGTTACTTTCGGAAAGTGCTCAAAAACGTTAAAAATCGACCTATCAAATTAAACAGAAGCATAATTACATGATACATCAGCATTTTCGTTTCAGTCATTAAAAATGATAATTAGCTGTCTAAATGACCTTTTGTTATATAAAGGAAGGTTGAATTTCAATGAAAAGAAGGAAATTCGTCGAAAAAGGCCAAAAAAATCTGATAAAATTCATAAAAATACATCAAATATGGGTTTCGAGGTAGATCCAGCCTTACATGGACTTTATCCAGTCTAGAACCAATATCTGAGGAAAATCTCGGTAAAAATAAATTAAATTGATTTTGATGAAGATTTAAAACCTATTCGACCCTTCATTTTCAAAATTTATGTGCTAAAGTTACTCAAAAATGCTCTTAATCATGTAAAGGCTATTGCGATTGCCAAATTTAAAATAAAGATTTGATAGTTCAATTTTTAACGTTTTCGAGCACTTTCTGAAAGTAACTTTTTTTTTCAATTGAGCATAACTTTTGATCTAATAAACCAAATTTTATAAGTGACCCATCAAAATTTAAGTTTATCTTTCTTCTTTCCAATGAAAAAGGATTGGTTATTTTTAAATTTTTAGACTTCGAGAAAATTCACTTTAAAGAGAGAAACTTTTTTGTGGCGCACCCAGTAGGTTAGTGAATTCATAAGATCGGGCTATCAGGCCATCAATTAACCCCTATATTGACATTTTACAAAATATAAGCCAGTTGAAAAAATAAATCACAACACTTACATCACCATCGAGATGGGCCATCAACAAACTGATGTTTGGGAGCACTTGGTTTGGTATTTTATCAGCTAATTCTACCAAGAACTGTGAGAAAGCTCGCGTGCCACTCGTATCACGTGACAAGTCCGACGATTCCATTCGACCAATCTCCCTAAGAAAAAAGTACAGAAAAATACAAAGAATAGTAAGTAAGAACAACAACAAAATAATATTCGTCCGGTACCTTTGTATAATAAACCCTACCTAATGACATCACTGACAAGGTTTTTGGCTCCAAAATCAGTTACAAAGGTGGTGATAGCTTGTGCAAGAGGCGACACCAGATGCTCGAAATGTTGCAGCAGCTGAATCATTTTCATACTGGCACCTGAAATCAAAATGGCTTAAAATGTTACCTTAATCCCATTAATTTTTGCTCACTAGGCTGTGCGAAGTGTGCGTGAATTAGTGATTATTATAAATGTGTAGGAATATCATCTTAGCGCTCTTTTTAAGAAACGAGTCCTCTAATTAGGGTTAAATATAGGTAGATTCGCTGGATTGCAGGATTGGGATTCAAGCGTCTTTTTTTGGTTTCAATTTGTTTATACATTGTTCATACCATTTCTGGTGCTATAAATAATTCCAAGAACTTGAAAAAAAAAACAGAGAAAGGGAGTTTTTTTTACAATTTGTGATCTTCGTAAACTTAGCAGAAAAAAAAGACTTTTGCAATATAAAAATTTAGTGAATTCATGTAACCTTGCATTCGTTTTTGGTTTGGGATCGTTAAAAATTGATTTCCCAAGTTTCTAGAACACCTAGTCCATAAGATCCGGTGTCTAAAATTTGATCCGAATACAATGAGGGGACTGGGAACCAGTCAAAGTGTGCAATATGCTGGCAATTTGAATCCTAAAAAGGGGAAATTCCCAAATTAGCATCAAGGCCTTGCCCGTATTGATAACGGTTTTTCTTAAGATTTGCTTTATGTTATGTAATCTTTCAAGATCTTTTGGTTTGAAGTCAATATCTTCTTTCAATTTTTTTTACAAAGCTTTTTTCGAATCCTGAATCCGAATCTGAATCTTTGAATCCAAATCCTAGAATCCAATAAATTTACCTTAAATATATCCCTGGGATGTAAGAAATGGTTAAAATGCAAACTAAAAGTGAGCAAAACTTCTGATTTCATAGTTTTTTGCCCTCTTTAACTACGTTTCTCATCAAAAACACTAACTACGTTTCTCATCAAAAACACTTAAAAAATGTCCCAGAAATTACAAGATGCACAAAAATTAAAGAATATCCTGATTAAAGGCGTGAAAATAAAAGGTATTGCATTATCGATTAATGCCCTTGCTCTTTCATACATAACGTTTGTAAAAACCACTTTGTCAAAAATTGTTCAAATGTTCAAGAGTATTGCATTCAGTGCAAAAGGTAAAATGATCCATATTAAATTCGAGCCCAAAATAAGCATGATTTTTGGAATCAGCACTTAAATAATGTCCAAAATGTACTTGAGGAACACTGGAGAAAGTGAAAAATAAACATCAACCTACTCTGGTAGGAAGTAGACGAAATGTCCTAAAATAGATGTACTGGATGCACAATTATTTTAATGTTGTCTCTCACCTAGTTGATGTTTATATCGTTTGATGAGCTGCCCGAGGATGTTGATCACCAATTCTTTATCTTCTTTTTGACGAACCACGACAGGATTTTCCAGCATTTTGTAACATACGGAGCTGAACAAACTGAAAAAGAAATTAGAAGGCATTCCAACATCAATATTTTATGTCCAACTATATATTTGTAATCATATGTTAATAAAATTTTTTAATAAGCAGATAATGGCTGTGTCATTACAGAGCCTTATAGCATAAAACGTTTCTTTAAACGAAACCTTAAGAAATGAAATCAAAAAGAACATGTAGAAGAAAAAGTGAAAAACTAATTACTTGGCGAATTCTTCTTCTACAATGGGTGGATCCCACAATCTTTGGAGTTCAAGTTGTAAAAATTGGTTGATAACACTCAACACCTGACTCCTCTCTTTGGACCAGTCCCATGATTGATGTGACTTCTTCTTAGATCCTTTACCTCTCTAAAGTAAAGAGTAAAATCTGATTGGTTTGAACATTTTAAAAAGCAATTTTCTAAAGAGATTTAGTAGAGGTTATTGTTTACATGCAAACAATGCCCCCCCCCCAAAACTAACAAAAAAACAAATCAAATAATATGAAAAAACATCACCATGCATATTATATTGACCCTACGGGCAGTATTTATGCATCATCTTTTAAAATATTACACATTTACAGAGTTTTAAGATTTTAATCTCATTTGGTCAAAACGAAAGGTACCAAAGAATATACAGAACCTCAAAAATAATTAATACACACATTGAAGTTGAGAACAAAGAGAAAAATCACCTTTGTAATATCGGTATTCATGTCAGGTTTCGCAGCTTCACTTTCAAATTCCTCAATCAATTGCGTCAAAATATAAATTTCCATCTGAAATTCCAAAGAGAATAAAATGCAAATAAATTGTGGTGATTCATGATTTGTTTTGAAAAAGGGATCAATTATACAGGAAGACAACGAATATTTTGAAAATTCAAATAGCTTTAAATAAAATACTGTACACCTTTGTATTAGTTGAGTGGATTCCCTTGAGAACGGACCGAGGCCGAAACATGTAGGGGAAAATCAAAATATAATAGCCGCATCCTTTTTCACTGTTCAACATATTAGTACCAGGTGACCCACGAAAAAGTTTTCGGAAGTAATAGCTCAAAGTTTAAGTTAGAGCATCCTCTATCTTTTAAAAAAAAGATTGAGTTTATATTACTTTTATTACAGACCCTAGCCAACGAAAACCGTCCGAACTTTTTCGTGGGTCACCCGGTAGAGTTGATAGATATAGATATGAGCCCTCCAAATACATTTGGGATGGGTTCGACGCTTGAGTGGGAATCACGGCGCTGACAGGCGTGAGCTGTCAAGCCATGGCGTATACCATGACACTCGAACGACACTGGGAGAGCAATGCTCATGTGAGGCCGAACCTTATGATTGTGCCACAGCACATCAAAAAATCTGTTTAATCTACCCACACTCTTGTATCAGAGTGTACCAGGCGAAGGTATATTCACTAGCCAAGTGAATCGTACAGACATGGTGGGTATCGAACTCAGGCCTCACATGCGATGGCGGGAGTCAAGGATGACTCTAGTAGAGTGGATGAAATTATAAAAAAAGTAAATTTAAAAAAGTGGAAATGAAAATCGAGGATATTTTGAGAAAACTTTGGTAAGCATAAGACCAAGACCAAGCTGAGCAATTGAAGTTGAACATGAAGATTTTCTAAGCATAATGAGCCTCAGCCAGAAATTATCATATTTTTATAAAGCAAAATTTAAATTGTCTTTTTATTCACTTATTCTTCTTCAAACAACCGTTTTTTGTGTTACTATAGATGTCTTTAAAAGTACTTTATGCCTTGAAATCTAATTATTATTACCTTGACTGTATTTAGATGACTTTTTCGTAGTTCAATATCCATACCTTCTGGATCAAGAATCATTGGAAGAGAATTCATGTGTATTGTAACATCTAAATAATAATTGAAAGAGCTAGTTAGTATGAATGAACATAATAATGTTGTGTACTATTCTAACTTTATCTAAATCTCTAAAAACAAGGTCAACATACTCTGTAGTACCATCTCCCATGCTTGTTGTTTGATTTCTTCTTGAAGACGTGTCAAATGGCTAAAAAATAAAACAGAAGTTTGTTACTTTATAATATAATAAAATATAATACTGTAGACCTTTTTATTAGAGATCAAAAAGTAAAAAAGAAAGAATTTCGGCTGATTTTCATTTCCACTTTGACTTTTTTTATGATTTTAATAAAAATGTGTACTATACACTACCTGTAGTGCAATTATAAAATGAAAACAAAAATTTATTCGGTGTCCAAAAAAAATCTTTACATATTTCTATTTCTGAAGTACAATAACAGTTTTGCATATATTTTGTGTTTTATGCAGTTTTTTTTATTAAAATTTCATCCGACCTTGCTCAAATTTATATTGAGAAACAGTTTTTCCAAACAGGAATTTCAACTTACTGTAATACACTGTAGAATACATCAAATTGTTTGAGAATTGCAGTGGGGCCATCATTTCTGTAGTCAATGTTACAATCTGAGTTTGTTTAAAAAAAAAGATTATCAGATTGACAAATGATTGATTGATACCATAAAAATGTATTTTTCATTTTCTGAATATAAAAAGTAAAAACTAAATGTCATGATTCATGAATGACCATATTTGTAGATTAAAAATAAAGAATCAGGCTTTTAAATGCAGCATTGATGAGAAGAGCTCTTGCAAGCATTACAAATAACATCTTTTACCTTCCAGTTTTTCTCCAAGCTTTGCAGGTTCATATATCTTTCGAACTCCATAACCATCTGCAGCTCGATTGCTCAAAAGATCTTCTTTGTTCAAAGGTAAAACAAAGTCACAATCCATTTCAAATCATTCAATTAACTTTCTTTCCTATAATACATAAACATTTAAAGTTTACAGCTAAACAGCTCGTAAACTTATAAGTGTTGAGCCCAGAAAAAATAAGTATATTATTAAATGGATACTGGAGTTTAGGTTGACTTGTTTTAGCCTAGTAGCTATTTGTTCTAAGGTCAACATTAGATAACAATTACAAACAAAATGGCATTGGGTCACAGGCCTGTAAATAGGCGTCAGTCATCAGTCAATGTCCAACTGGAAAAGCCATCTGGCCGACTGAAAATTTTTTTGTATTGATGTAAGAATGAAAAGAGGAACACCCCTGTCTCTTACTCTATTCTTTATAGAAGTGATTTCTTCATAACTTTTAAGAGTGCTTGTAAGATCACTTTTATAAAACCGTTTTCTTTGTAACTTTTAAGAGTGTTTCAAAGGTCACTTTTACCACATCGCTTTTCTCATAACTTTTAAGAGTGTTTCTTAAGATTACTTTTATCAAATCGCTTTCTTCGTAACTTTTAAGAGTGTTTCTAAACAGTTAGTCACACTAGCGCCCGCCAAAATGTGTATCAAAGATCAATGCTGCCAAATAGCTCTATCGTTTACTTGACTCACAACAACCACAAAATGTGCCGTAAAACTTCTAAAAGAATTCATGAAAAAACAAACTCGTGCTTATTTAATGAAATTAACACTTTCATAAACTATATGAGAAATGACCTTTTGAGCCATGGATGAAAAAATTTGAACCGAGCCAACTTCCAAAAAAGATTGATGGGGACAAAGAAACCAAACTACATCTGCGCATTGCCGGATAGGCTATTTCCTGGAAATTTTTGCCGAACCTCAAACACTGACCCATATACATGTGCGGAATTATTTTTACTTTAATTAACGTATAATGAAGGTCTAACAGAACAAAGAGCTGTCTTAGGAATTGAATGACAAAATTTGGTTTCTTGATTCTGGCTACTGCATGCAGTGATCACAATAGTGGTTGGTTATCGTTTAAAACTGACCAGAAATGAAAACCAACCGACCAATTTTCAGATTCAAAAAAATAACCGACCAATATTTGGGTGATCTATATCTATCCTATACTGTTTGGTTAATGTTTGTCCTAGTTATCTTTTAGAAGAATCATTTTCTAGCTAGAATTTTAATGTATTTTTAATAAACTAAGATAAGCATTTTTAAGGTATAATTCCTAAAAAGAATGTTAGATTCGTACCTTTTTCAAAACATCTCAAAGAAAAGGTAACTTATCTGCTACCTATGCAATCATTCAAAAGTATGGCGCGCCAAATTACTTTTAATAAATTACCAACTTTTTTCTTTGACATCGACTTTTATTTTTGACACCAAAATTTTTTTTGACACAAACACTCTACATCCTATGTCATGTATACAAGGCACGCCTTATATGGAGATGCCCTGGAGCTTGCTTGTGGGGGGTGAGGCAATAAAGTCAGTTGCACTTGCAGTTGGTTTTTGGCAGGCTAATGGCTGGTTAGCCTTATACATGATTATACGTTAATCAGATTAAATTTAGCGAGTTTAAATTTCTGACTAATTATCCCCCTCTAGCAAGCAAGTCTTTACGAGGCCAAGTCAAAAGAAAAATAACAAATTGGTCACCATAGGAGCCAATTCATACACTATGTATTAAACAGAGCTATAAGAAGTATAGGTCTGCGAGTCAGACTAGGGTAATCTCTGATCAAAAGTGCAATGTGCATGCTATTTCCCACTATATAATATAAAACGTAAAGGGGTTTTTATACTGGGTGCACCAAAAAAAGTATACAACTTTGTCGAGATATTGTGAGCTTCAAATCAGGATTTAGATTTTTTGTTCATTCTTTTCTTTTTTGTGGAGAGGATGCTTTAACTTGAATTTTGAGCTATCCAGCGCTATCACACATTAAATTTGAAAAAGTAGTTCGAAAGTTATTTAAAAAAACTTTTTTTCCAGGTCGAAATTTCAAAAAATCATTAAAAACAGCAATCACGCTATAAATAAGACAAAATGACAAAAACACAATTTCATTGTTTTTTTTATTCCTTTTTCTCCTTATCTTATATTTTGCCAACAGTTGTTCCATCTTAGCCTCGCGCACACGTAAAGACATGCGAAACCCCCACTGTACCTTTAACTTCTAACCCAAGCAAAAATTTCCTATATAAATCGCATCTTCAACAAAACGGTAATTTTGTCAAATGATTTTGTATGACTTTGATTGCAGCCAAGGAAATATTTTAAAATGGTACCCGTATCCGTATATCCCAGGCTTAACTTATGTTTTACCGTGCATATTTTGTCAGTGCCGTGCATATTTTGTCAACATCCTTTTCATTGGATAAATACCACTAAAATGTACAAGATAAGTAAACATAAATTTATCGCCCGCGAGCGTGGCTTAGCTGAGCACACCTCTCTTATTCATTATCTTCGAATTGAGGCGGGCAAAGATTACCGCGCGGGCTGATGGCGGACAAAGGTTATTTGAAGATATTTTCAGTTATAATCCAAGGTAGAACAAACTAAACATAGAAAGGGGGTATTTTTTAGTGCTCTACACAATGATCGGTATTTTTTTGGAATTCTATGTTTAGATTTTTCTACCCAGCCTCGTTGCTATGTACGCGCGTCCTGTTGCTAAGACTTTCGTTTGAAATCAAAAGCGAAACCAAAATAATTTAGCGCAAACTGCTGTTCACGTAATATAGATAAAGTGAAAGGGAAGTCCTGACTGGCCACGGTAAATTGTGAGATCTGTTATCGACACTCGGTAACTTTGACATGTCAATCAATATTGCGCAGACTGGAAAATTAAGTCTCTAGAAAAAAACAAAAACACAAATGATGTCAAGACGTGAGCAGCGTGTGTGTGATTAAATTGTTAATTAACTTCTTCAAATTATGTACCGTGAGATCGGGTAACTTGCATCAGTGGAGGCTAACATGCATAGCCCTCAAATGAATGACCTAGCTGGTCATTAAAAAATACAAACTTAGATCAAATTAAAAATGGTAGAGTAGAGCTGCAAGCAGAGCTGCACAGATCATTTGTTTTGAAAATTTGCTGCATTGATTGATCAGTCATTTCAAGTCATTTCAGTCTGAAAATCTTAAAACAAGATTGAGACTTAGCGAGATCACAAAAACAAACCAAACTAAGTGAGAAGTGGTCTATCAGTCTATGCTTAAACTCCTACCGCTAACTGCTCTAACTTGGGACGATTCAGGACGATTGGTCGAAACATGGGACTTTTTATATCTGGCCTGTATTTTCACTTACTGTTAAATCTCTTTGACAACAAATTTGTTTTGATAACTCCACAGTACTAAAGTGTGCATTTTTACCTACCGTTTTCACGGTGGAACACGGTGGAGATAGCGAGACTCCTAAACGGTGTATTATCATTATACCTTTATTTTCATTCCTCAAACTTTTGCAAAAAAATGGAAAAATAGAAAAGTTGTATTTTTTACTGCTCTATTCATATACTAAGTTTGAAAGATATCCTGAGATATCTTCCTTATATTGTGGCGTATTTTTGCAAACTTCATAAAACTGATTTTTGTCCCGCTTTTGCGGGGACTTTAGCTCTTAAGCGCTTGCGTGCAGCATAGGGTGCACAGTCCAAATTTGCGTTTCCTGTAAATTTTGTATGAAGAGTTAGGTCTATACTGATTGGTGGAAATTTGATAGACAGCTGCAAAGGAGCACCGGGAAGCAATCAGTAAAATAGACCACTTTTATTTTTGTTGCAGATTTTGATATAAACTTCTCTCACAGGGATTACTTGTCAATGTGTTGTGTCAACTTGTCAGCATTGGGACCATTCCAGAAAATTTTTGTTAATCCGCCCCTCTCTCGGACGACGTGCATTTTTTAATTTTTTCCAGCCTCTGAAATAATTTTTCTTTTCCAGTGGTGGTCAGAAATTCCGATAAAAATCCATGTTCTTTTGCAAAATGCATGAGAAAATTCACTCTTTTTTGCCGTTTTTAATTCAATTGCCTTGGAAATTCATACATTTATGCAAAGCGAATTTATGACCGAAGCAGAGTTTTGCTATATTGTGCACGTACCTTTAACTTCTATCCCAAGCGAAAATTTGCTATAAAATTTGCTAAAAAATTCACATCTTCTAACCGATGATTTTATCAAAATGACCTTAAATGGTTTGGCTTGAAGACACAAAAACTTTCTCGGTTTGGTAGCTAGGACTGCAAAAAATGCCGTTTTAAAATGGTGTACTCTAACAGTGAACAGCAACAAAATTACCGGAAGCCGAAACACGGACTTAGAATCTGAAATTGATCAAATTGCCGTGCGGGCAGCACACATCTAAGCAATCTAAGCAGTGGTTCTTCGGTTTTAAATATTTATTTTGCTGTTAAATGGAAAAAAATTAGTTTGAGCGTTGACAGACAGTTACATCAATATGCCTTCTTACCTGTCTTTAAAAATATAAATAAAAGTAATCACAGAAAAGGACGCAAAAAAAAAAGACATAAGTGTGAGAACAGAGTAATCAAACTCGTTAGAAAAAGTACCATTAGAAGTCATAAAAAATCAACCTGAATAAATGCAATCGAAATTCCAGAGAACTTCATAATTCCCCAAACAACATTACATTACTATGTCAAACTCCCATCACATAAATTTTACAATTACGTCAGAGTAGACTACGCTCGCCACCGAAGAGGTTTATTTGGAAAGGGTAATTATATTTTATTGTTCGCTTCTTTTTTAAAGATTTGCCAAGTTGGAAAAGTATGAATTTCTTTGTACATATTTTACCTACCCCAAATATTTGGGACGCTGAGTTTTAAACGAATGGTCAAGTTGAAACGAACGATAAATGTATCAAGGTCTGTTTTATTTACCCCCTGGTGACTTAACAAAAGAGACTTAACTCGATGTTACAATCCAATAGACCTTTTTTCAAAGAGGCCACCCTGTTGAATAATTATGTAGTCCAGCAGAAAAACAATGATAAAACCATGCATAATTATTACAATACAAATGTATCTTTGTTTTTATGGCTGGACTACATAATTATTCAACAGGACGTCCTCTTTGAAAAAAGGTCTATTATTGAAAGTTTGTCTCGGCCTTTTTATAATGAGCGAGACATACGTTCTCTGATTACGCAATTTTCATATCAACATTTTCGAGGCATTTTGATGTAACTGACAGAACAGTGCGACACAAACAGCCATATAAACAAAACTCAACATTCTCACAAAAGTTGTCTTTTTGATTTCCCAAACATTCGTCTCAAGCGTTCCCTTCCACAATAATTTATGTAATTGCAATTGCGGTCAGTCCACAGTCGGGTTCAACATATACACGTGTTTTTATTTACGTGACCGAAGTGCCTACTAAAACAATCCGGGGGTAAATAGCGAAGCAACACAGCAGATTATTCGTAAGTATCTTTTGGCATTGACAATCAAATACAATATATTATACTATATTTCCTTAATTCAAAAATCAAAAATTCATTTTTCATTCGCGAAAAATAAAGATAAAAGAACAAAGAATTAATATTACATACTAAGACGCCCCCGTCTTTTACTCTCATTTAATTTCCAATCTCGGCACGTGCAAAACGCCCGTCCGCCCAATATCCACCCAATCAGCTTAAATTCACTTTAATTGTCCTTTGGCATTCAAAAAATAGTATTTAAAAATTATGAATATATAATAATTACAAAAAACAAAAAGTTTGATACTTCATTAGTGAAATATTCAATAAATTCCTGGTTTCAATTTTCACTGGGCGTTCTTCTAGGGCTTCGTTTATCGCGCAATTTTTGCGTCACACAAACTTTCTCGGCCGCTCGTAATAATTATACATTGCCAAATTTGGTTCTCCATTGTCGAGTCAGGATCGATGGTGACGTCACCTAAGCATAAAAAAGAAAGGATTTCGTCAGTTTTATGCATATATTAATTTGCGAGATATTCTATTCGCCGCGCGAGCGCACTTTTCGTAGACTAGTCGGAGTACTTTCTTTTACTCGCGGGATTGATGGTAACTTTTCATCTTCGTTATTTTTAAAATGAAGCACAACCGAAAAAAAACGAAACTTCAGAAAGTTGCGTATTTCCAGTGAGTAAACGACTCTGACAATTAACAAAATTGATGATGATGATTTTTTTTCGGTCAGGCCAATGTCTCGTATTGGGGGTTCTAGTCTTGAGCCCAAAGCCTACGCAGGATTGCAGCGTTTGGGTAAACGAGACAAAACTCTAAAAAAGCTGGTGTTTTGACGCGCTTCCGTGCTCTCGAAATATCGCAGTTTGAGACGCACTGCAGAAAGGATCTTTTCATCATCCCTTGACTTTTAACAGCAAGTATCAAGTATCAAATAAGGTCAATTAATGAGAGGTTTTTGCAAGCCGCGCAGGCGGGCGGGAGGAGTGCTCTTTTAGTGAACGAAACTTACCTTGCAAAACCAAGTGGATATTCTATGATAAAGAAGTATGGAAGTAATCAAATTTGTCGAATTTGTCAAGAAATAAATCAAAACTGCCCAAGAACCAACTAGCCATCTTTGTACATTTTTGTTTTTGTTCTATTTTTATGTTTTCATGATTTTGACAGACGATTCGTGATTTGAATAAAAATGTTCGATCGTTCGACTAATATCGTTCGATTTTATTAAGGCACCATTTACACTAGAATAACTAACTAGAAGGAAAAAAAGAGCGATGTGCGGCGGGCGGCGGCGGGTGTTGTGCCTCCGTGGATTATGTGGTGTGTTTGGGGCATTAAGGCTCTTACGACCCTGTCTCTTATAGCGGCTTTAGCAGCTTTATTAGCGGGATTTTTAGAGTGTCTGTCTCTTATTTGCTAGCAACTTGCATTGCGAACTGAGATGGAGTCTGGATTGTTTCGCAACCCTTATACAATACAGCTAGTTTTTATTAGGAGACTAGGAGATTGAAATTAAGTTACCTTCGGCATGCATAAACCTTGCACTTGATAAAAAAAATCCTGCAAAATCCATAAAATAAAATTCAGAAAAAATGAGAAAAAGTTTGTTGTTTGTTTTTATACTGTTTTCGCGGTCTTTCTGGAAATTTACTAATCCAAGCTGGCATGTCATCCCTGAAGAAAAGAATGATTGTTGAAGTTGAGAAAACTGTTTTTGAGTTTGGTGGCTGAGCATGGAAATATCGGAAAAGTTCGAAAATTAAATATGGTAGCTAGAGAAGTGAAAAGTGATCACATTTACAGTCGGGTCCAGCTAAATACATTACTGAAATATATGAAGTTCAGTTGTATCAAGCTGAATGCGACTGTTAAATTTTATGCAGGGACGCAAACGATATGTATGGGTGAGCAAAATATTTCGAATTTTATCCTTTCTTCAAACATCTCTTTCCCAGGCATAGGCTTTCTGAAAAATTCGATCTGTTTGCCAATAGTTTGAAAAACCTCATGCCTAGCAATTATTACATGTTTCTTCGGCTAGTTCGAAACGCAGGTCACAGGTCACAGGTCAACAGGTCACAGGTCACAGGTCAACAAAGTGCAGACCGGAAAAAAGATAATAAGATCATAACATATACATAACATAACATCAATACATAACGCATTAAATTACAAAAAAGTAATACATGTTATTTAGATATTATAAAATGACAATTGAATAAAATAACAACCTAGTGACACTTACTTACAAAAATAATGACAAAATCATAAAATATCATGCCTAACAAGACAAAAACACGAAAAATATTTATAATACAGAATGTGATGTTGATAGTGTGAATGGATATAAAACGGCACCAATCAGAAGCTTGTGAGGTCCCTAAGAGAGTGGTTTTAGAAGGATGATGAACCTAATTATTCATCATTCAATTGTTATTTTAATGACTTAATGACAATTTTTGACAAAAATGTTGACAGATCATCACAAATATCATGTCTTACAAGAGAAAAACACAAAAATATTTAGCATACCGAATGTGATGATAACAATATGGCTGGATATAAAATTACACCAATCAGAGAAGTCGTGAGTTCTCTGAGAAGGTAGTTTTAGAGCGATGAGTTTTATTATATGTAACCATCATATAACATTACAAACATTACAATATGTAATATACCTGTTATACGTATAAGATGGTTTTAAATTTTCTGGTCTGCGTTATACACGGCGCAAACTGCGAAAGATCGATAAAAGCACATGGTTAAATTTTGATGTTTGAAATGGTTTTATATGGATGAAATTGCTTGAGAATTATGTTTTTGATAATTCTTTGTGTTTTCCAAACATTTTCCTCTGCAATGACATTGATTAGAGTCAACCTGTCATCACTGACCTGTGACCTGTGACCTGTTGACCTGTGACCTGTGACCTGCGTTTCGAACTAGCCGATGTTTCTTCTTCTCAAAAACTATAATTTATTGTACTACGATTTTACTACCTGGTGGCTTTGTGAACCTATAAAGGTTGTTTCACCAGGTAGGTTTTGTAAATTTTCTTAGGTAAAGTTCACAGGAAAGAAACTTCAATTTCAATTTCAACCACCGTAAACTTCATACATATATATATGTCTTGTCAAATTCCGTCATAGCAACTATTTGGTCTTTAAAATGTTTTTATATAGATAAAATCTTCTAAATAAGCTCTGTTTGAATAATAATAATCACAATTATACCAGGCGTAGTTAATCGATATAATCGATAATCTTGAGTAATAGACCTTTTTTCAAAGAGGACGTCCTGTTGAATAATTATGTAGTCCAGCCATAAAAACAATGATAGAGCCATGTATAATTACTCTATCATGCATATTATAATAATTATGCATGGGTTTATCATTGTTTTTCTGCTGGACCACATAATTATTCAACAGGGTGGCCTCTTTGACAAAAGGTCTATCGATAAATAATCGATAAGTAATCGATGGAGTAGATATCGATTAACCGATAGAATCGATAGGTAATCGATACTCAAGATTTTTTCAAAGCTCGATTATTTATCGATCAATTTTGTCATCGATTGTTTATCGATGATTATAGATCGATTATACTTCGATTAAATTAAGTATCGATTAAAAATCGATCAGCTATCGATCACAGCTTTTGATCGATTACATATCGATCAGAAATTGATTAATCATCGATCAAATAGTTAATCGATTCGTGATCGATTATTTATCAGATTTAGCAACTCCAGAAGATTTTTCAAGTTTTAATTTTTTTTTTTAAATCTATCCTATCTTGTAGAGCTTTGAAAAAGAAAGAAAATGAGGGGTCATAACCCAATTTTCCAGTCATGCTTCTTAAATTTTGCCTATCTCTTTTTCTAGTGTAGCTAGAGACCTCAAATTTGGAGGGAGAATTCTTTGATGGTGTTAAAATATTATTATATAAAAATATTTGTAAAATATTTAGTATATTTATCAAAATAACGAAAGATATATCTTTTTTTGAAAAAAGAAGACATTGCATTGTTTTATTTTTGTTTTTGAAGAAAATAGCTTGGAAAAGGTTGAAAAGAGTCAAAAAAGGTGGTAAGACCCATTTTCAAGGGGCCTCTGGAAATGGAGGAACAAAAACTTATGAGTAAAGAATAAGTTTTTCTAAAAGGAGAAACCCCAAATGAAAAGAAAATCCATTTCGGCAGAAATAAAAACTTTTTTTTTGGGACATTCCCATGCTAAAGAAGCAAAAAAGTTAAAAAAACTACATGAAAATGAAAGAACTAGAATTAGCGATTGTGATTTTTGAATTCCTCACCCTTTTTCTGATAAACATACCAAGTTTCAGCCTCCAAATACATTTTCCTCCGTTTCCAGACACATTTGTTCTTCGATAGTTGTAAATTTTTTTTCTCCCGTCGGCAAACAATTTTCAAAATGTTGCAAAACGTTCGGCATTTTACCAATTTGCCGTCTAGCCCGTGTCCACAGTGTTATAATACCGCTGGAAAGCTAAGATCATGGGCTTTCATTTAGTAAAAACCGGAACGCTTTAGCATACATAGAATAAAAGTTCGAAGGGTTCAAAGTTCACGGAAAAATGAAACATTTGGTTTGACGTCAACGAAAGTTGCATGACTTCTGGAGTCGCTATCAGATTTTAGGGAGTGGTACTTTATTTTTAATTGGATTAACTTTCGCCTTCGCGAGATTAAATTTCTCGATTTCTCGAATTTTCGCCATTTTCGCGAAATTAAAAACAACATTTTTCGCTGACCTTGATTGGGATGTACTTTTGAATTGAATCCAATCCCCTGGTAGCATCATAGGGCCTAGAAAAGCTACTACACTCATTTTTTTTATAAGCATACGGTAAATTTCGGCTGAGGCATTCTCAAACCCTCTGATGAAAGGCTGAACAAAAAAAAGTTAAAAAAAAACAAAGTTACCGTTTTATTTAGAGAAGGGGCGTTATTGAATCGTTTGCCTTTTTGGAGGAGCATTATTAATTCGAAAGCGGGTGTTTATTCAAAGAAATACGATCGGTATGAGATTTGGCGGATTCCAGAAATTTTCTTTACTTCATTAAATACCTTATCTTGGCCCTTTTTATGCCAGACTTTATTAGCGTTATTTTTGGGCTCGTTGGTGGAATAAGGGCCGGCGTAAAAAGGGCCAATAATGTAGTCAATAGTCGGTCACGATCTATATATAATCGATAACGATACGTGATCGAAGATAAGTAAATAATTGATAAGTAATCAATGCATGAACGATAAGTAATCGATGATTGTTAACAATCGATACATAATTGATAAGTAATCGATAGGTTGTATGTAGTCAATATGTGATCGATAAGTAATCGATAGCTTGGAAATAATCGATCGCTGATCGATACTCAAGATTTTTTGAAGGTCTGATTACCTATCGATTCTATCGGTTAATCGATATCTAATCCATCAATTACTTATCGATTATTTATCGATTACTCAAGATTATCGATTATATCAATTAACTACGCCTGATCTATATCACGTGCGTTTGCGTAGGGTAAAATGGAGAAATGCGAAAATCGAATTTGGCAAAAAAATTTTGAAAAATGACCCTACAGGATTTGACTATTATCTTTTTATTCCATGAAGAGATTACTTTCAAATAAAAAATGTACTAACAATGAATGGGTAAGCTTTCTAGAAATCCAAACATAAATTGCATAGCTTTTACCAAAAAATAGCACTTTAGGATCAGAAACAGTCAAAAACCAGCTTTTTCCAATTTTCTTCGAGTTACAGGAATTAGTAGGGGGAAATTTGTTCGTTTTTTTGAGGTCACTCGATTTTTTTAGTCAAAGCACTTGTTATACATTTTTGGAAAGCTAAGGAGTAGGGGAATCAAAATAACTTGGGTGCCAATTTTGTTTCGGACACTTTGGTGTGATTTTCGGACAAATACGACGGTCTCGGGCAAAAATCATAGGGTGAAAAATTATTGAAAATTTCAGCTTGAGAAAACGGAGACCTGTTGTATATTTTTGGAAAGCTCTCAAAAAATTAAGATTAGTGATATATTGCGAGTATAGGTGATTTCTTTACCTAACTCGAGATATTAATCCTTAAAAACAGTGTTTTTCAGTGTTTTTCAGCCAGAAACAGCTGTTTTGTCAAGTTTTTGCGCTTTCGGAAGCTCAATATCTCGAGTTAGGTACTGAAATCACCTATACTCGCAATATATCACTAATCTTAATTTTTTGAGAGCTTTCCAAAAATATACAACAGGTCTCCGTTTTCTCAAGCTGAAATTTTCATTAATTTTTCACCCTATGATTTTTGCCCGAGACCGTCGTATTTGTCCGAAAATCACACCAAAGTGTCCGAAACAAAATTGGCACCCAAGTTATTTTGATTCCCCTACCCATTAGCTTTCCAAAAATGTATAACAAGTGCTTTGACTAAAAAAATCGAGCGATTTTACAAATTTCCCCCTACTAAATTAATTCCTTGTTTGTTTTGATCTGAAATTTTCAGTAGGGGTGGCCAACATGGTTCCCTTGCTCATATCAGGGGGGGCCCGAGACGGGGGTAAGAGAATTAAAGTTTCTAAGTAAAATCTTAATTATCACCCAAAAAAAGTGCCTTTTTTTGTCCATATCTTTAAAATAGATTGTCCCAGCCTTATCCCTCTTTCAGTAAAGCTTCCTATACCTTTTGTCCTTCAGAAAAACCAAAAATATTGGCCTTAATTGCTTGCTTTCAGTTCCTGTAGCCAGTAGTGTGACCCCCTGTATTTCGTGCGGGTTTTTAATAGAGATGTCACATGACTCAAATCCCGCAGTTTTATTGGACTAGAGAAAGCGAAAGTGAAATCGCGCGATCTGATTGGATGAAAAACGACCGCGGGAACTGGAAACGAATGGAATTCTCTAGAATTCTCATTCGAAAAACAAGATGGCGGCGTGTTTCGCGTTCCCAAACCAAACGCACGTGATCTTACAGAAAAAGTCCAACAAATTTACCGACTCCACCGACTCAATTCTACTCAATTTTCGAGAGTCGGTCGGGCGACACGAAACAAAGATATTTGTGATTGCCACCTAGTTAGCCATTCCAGCATGCTTGTTTTTTATTTGACACTCATGAAAATCTTCAATTTTAAGTCCAACTTTGACAAGCACTTGTTCTTTGTGTAGTTGAGCTACAAAATTAATTATTTTTGAGTAATAATTTAGAGCTTTCTTTTAGCTTTCCAACCATATATAATATGCAGGTGTAATATTCTACACTTTTGTCTAAAAATTCGTTCCAACTAAGGCCATTTTTAGAAAAATTAGATCTGCGGGACACAAAAGATTTCACAACTCATCTTTGATTTCAAAGCGCTGCGGAGGAAAAAAATGTTCAGACAGTCAGTTAGTCACACTAGCGTCCCGCCAAAATGCGTATCAAAGATTAATGCCGCGAAAGCGCTATATCGTTTACCTGACTCTCAAGCAAAAAATGCGCCGCAAAACTTCTAAAGGGATTGATGGAAAAATAACCCGGCGCTTTTAAATGAAATTAACGTTCTCAAAAACTATGAGAAATTGCCTAAAATTTGAGCCATAGATGAAACAATTTGAGCAAAGCCAACCTTGAAAACTAATTTGAAGATCAACTTCCCAAGAAAAAGATCTACAGAGGAGACGGAACCCACCGAGATCCGCGCACTGCCGGATAGGCTATTTCCCAGAAATTTTGCCGGACCTCAAACACTGACCCATTTACAAGTGCGGAATTGTTTTTACTTTAGTGTATAAACTAGGCCTTAAAAATCGAAGTGCTGTCTCGGAATTGAATGACAAATTTTGGTTGGTTGATTTTGGCTGCTGCACGTTTTATTTTGTTTCAAACTTTCAAGTTTTAATTAATTGTCTTGTGAACTTGATTCAGGCAACTCTCATCCTTGTTGTTGCAAATACATCCTGTAAGTGACTGATGTTGTTTTTTCTGAAAGCTAGATTTCCTAGTGTGACTAACTGACAGTGAAACTTTCCTTTTTTATCAGAAAATACCTGAGAAATCCAATGGTGCTACCAGGCAAAATTCCAAGCACTTTTCCCACTGGCCATTTTTTGATCTAGAAATTGAGTTTCAGCCATGCCATTGCTATTATCTGAGACCCCCCTAACAGACTCCTAGTTAAGAGTTTATTAATGATATCAAGAATTAAAATGCAACAAAAATAAGTACTTTTCTTTCGTAACATAAACAAAATTATCGTTTACTAGTAACTATAATAGAATACACTTTAACCATGCATGGATAGGGGCCGTGGCTCCACTTTGAAAGTGGTAGGTGTTAGGGTGCTAGGGCCGTAGTTTAGTGTCCCTTAATTAGTGTCTAAGGAGACGCCACGATGGTTGGCGTCGACGGGAGAAAATTTTTGAAAATTAGCCCTTCTAGACTGGTTAAAACAGGTCTTTTTTATAGCTTACGGCCCCTGATGGAAAGAAATGCTTGGAGAACAAAAGAGATGCTTCAAGAACAAAAGAAACAAAGCTTTATTTATTAAAGTAAGATTTCAAAATAAAAAAGGAGCAAACATTGTGGAATGTACTTTCCACTCGATATTATTCTCACAAATCTGGAGTTTTAAAAGTGAATATAAAGGAAAAATTGATCAGAAAATGGGACATATTTCTAGCGGCCTTCTTAGAAGGAAAAATATTATATTGTTAAAAGATATAAAGAATGAGAGAAATTGAGCTTACCTTTGATTATAGAGTAAATAACTTTGACTATTGTTTACTAAGGTTTACTGTCTATACTTTTCCGACTTTTTATGACTCAAAAAAATTTTTTTCTTCAAATATTGAGTTTCAAAACTCAATTTAAAATTGAGTTTTCTGGCCGTATAACGGCCACAGAAAAGTGCTTGGAATTTTCACTGACTCTCTGAAATTAATTCTTTCATTAAAGTTATTATTTTTTGGACCTACCCCGGTGGGGTGGAGGTCCTATAAATTCACCTCTGTCCGTCCGTCTGTCCGTTCGTTACCAGCTTTTCTCAAGATTGAATCATAGGAATCATTTGATTTTTGGTACAAAGGTGCAAAACGGTGGTGGCCAAAATGTGACGGAACCCGATTTTCGAAAACAATTTTTTTGGGCAAATTTGGGCCATTAATTCTGGCGATAATGAAACCCGTAGTTTTTGAGCTGTGAGTGATTGTCCGAAATAAATGAGAGCTGAGTGAATGATGAGACACTTAGTGTTTTAGCGCTAATACTAGATTGTCCGAAATAATATCAAAAGGTAAAGTAGGCTATCCAGGTTGGTCAGAGTAAGTAAACAGAGACGATTGAGTATTAGCCGAAAGTTGAAATGTATTGAAACTCAACATATGAACTATTCAAAGTAGATATAAGTTATAAGTCTAACGCAAAATGCTAAGGAGGGAATTGGGGGAACATTGGGGATGTATCAAGGCATGAGTAGACTGACACACAACTAGCCGGTTACGAAGTAACCCAAATCATCCCTAACGCGAATGACTAAAAAAGCTAACTACACTAGTGAAAGAGGGGACAAAGACCCGTTGACCCATCGGGTGAAAATGCGTGTGTATGAAGCAGCGGGGAGAAAGAATGTGAATGTATTTGTACCTGGTAAGCGAGAAGTTGAACCCACCTTCCTGGGTTGATACGCCCACCGTGCTGGGTCTTGAGCAAAGGGTTGGACCCAACGTTCCGGGTTACTGTGCCCACCGTGCTAGGACTTAAGTATGAAAAGTATGAATCAGTGCGATGAGGTAAGAAGTGAAAAGTGTGCCCATACCATAAGTGTGCGTCATGTATAGAAACTAGTCTGTATATAAGTATGCCTTGATACAACCCAAATCGCCTTGTTTCTGGGCTAAAAAACCAAGGTCTGGAAAAACCGTGAAACAAGGACTTAGTTGCGCAGGAGATGCTCGACGAGTGTTGATCATCGACCTAAAAGAGAGAGAGGAAACAGCAGACAGATTGGACCTGAAAGGGCAGGGTGGGAAGGGTGAATCTGAAAATCTGAGGGACCTGTGCTCAAGGAGGGCCAGAGCTTAAATAAGCCTAAGACCATGTGGGCTGGACTAGGTTCCAGGCTCCTCTAGCTTGTGTACCTAGCTCACTTCTCTCTGACACTATACTTGTGATGTGCATCTAGGCTATAGTAAGTAGAGTGTGATGTGCATCTAGGCTATAGTAAGTAAGAGTGATGTGCATCTAGCCTATAGTAAGTTGAGAGTAGTAGAGAGGTAAGTAGAATGTTGTGGTTTAATTATCTGGGAATTAATCTAAGTTATAAATAACTCCACTTAATTCTGGCGATAATGAAACCCGTAGTTTTTGAGCTGTGAGTGATTGTCCGAAATAAATGAGAGCTGAGTGAATGATGAGACACTTAGTGTTTTAGCGCTAATACTAGATTGTCCGAAATAATATCAAAAGGTAAAGTAGGCTATCCAGGTTGGTCAGAGTAAGTAAACAGAGACGATTGAGTATTAGCCGAAAGTTGAAATGTATTGAAACTCAACATGTGAACTATTCAAAGTAGATATAAGTTATAAGTCTAACGCAAAATGCTAAGGAGGGAATTGGGGGAACATTGGGGATGTATCAAGGCATGAGTAGACTGACACACAACTAGCCGGTTACGAAGTAACCCAAATCATCCCCAACGCCATCCCCAAAACCCTGTACATAATGAACACCAAAAAAAAAAAAAAAATAATCACTAAAAGAAAAACTAGCTTAGATCATGTCAGGGTCCCACACGGACGTAGTACTGGATACCTTTGCCATAAGTTTTTGGAAGTCAGCAACAAGGTTGTCAGAGACTCGTAAGTAGCGGATGTAGCAGTCACTAGACCATCGACCGAGTATTTTGATAAGAGCATCAGAAGCGCCAGCAGACAAAGCAGCAGAAGCACCACCTATTCTAAAGCTGTGGGTGCTAATGTGGTTGACTCCCGGGAGCGCCTGTGAAAGTAGATTGCTAATATGTCGTCGTGTAAGGAATTGTCCTTGGACAGTTCGAAAGAGAGGGAGTGGGTCATTGGGTAGGTAACGCAGGTAAGAGAGCATAGCAGTGACTGGGTCAAGGAGCGCAGGGACTCTACAGATGCGCAAGGTGTGTCCAACTCTAAAAGGATCTGTTTTGCTACCCTTGATGCGCAGGAACATGATACTGACCTGTCTGTTGAATGAGATGTCTGATCTCGTTAGATGTAGTGAGCTGTCATAGTGAGTTGTAGATGGAGAGGTGTACTCAGAGACCCGAAGAAGTCCAAAGAATGCTGTAAGAACTGCTGCCATGTACATAAATTTGTCTCTGGTAGGCATTTTTGACTGCCGGATGTGATTGGCGATACGAAACATGTGTTCAACTGTTATTGGAAGCTTTGGTGCCCTGCGACGAGAGTTACCTTGGGCACGGCGGATACCACGTAGTGTGTGAAACAGAAGAGGGTAGGAAGACATTGATGAACTAAAACCAAGCAACGTATTTTGGTGAAGTACTCCACAGACGTAAACCTTGATTGATCCGTGCGCCAGGCCTCGGTTGGCTTCGGCTGTGACAAAGTAACACAATGAAGATTCACGTACTGGAAAAGCAAGGATGCTAAGAGAACCACAAAAGTTGATGTAGGAGCGAACTCCTGTCATATAAGTGGCTGATGTGGATTGGGCGACAGACTGTCTTAAGAAGCTGACCAAAGATCTTTCCAACACTGCCAGACTGCCGGTGGGATTGGTGATGGAAGCGGATGTGCGGAAGGGCAAATTGACAAGAAATGATCGACCTGCAACCGAGAAAGAAGATCTGCATAGACATTATCAACACCTGGAACATGCTTAAATGAGATGGAAATATTGTGACGAGTGCAGAGAAAGAACATTGAACGCATAAGTGCCGAAATAACCGCATCCTTAGAGGAACCTGATGCCCATATTGTGACAATAGCCTCGTTGTCCGTGAAGACACAGATGGACCTGTGCTGGAGCTGGTTTGACCATGTGCTGATGGCTGTGAAGACAGAAAACAACTCGAGGAGAGCGATGTTGATACCTACCGTGTCGTCTGGCCATGGTTCAGAAATCCATTGATTGTGGAAGAAGGCTCCAAGGCCCAGCTTAGAAGCATCAGTGAATAAATTGAGGGCAAAAGAAGATGTAGTTGGCTGCTGGAAAAAAGAACATCCGTTCCAAGACTGTAGAAACACAGACCACATGGCAAGATCCTCCCTAACTGAGACCGAGATGTCTATGTGATGATGCAGAGAGCGAACAGAGTGAGCAAGATCAATAAGACGTCTGAGAAAAATTCTTCCGGGCTTAATAACACGACAAGCAAAGGAAAGTGAACCAATCAATGATAACAGCTCTCGTTTAATGCATTTGCGTCGAGTGGACCAAAGAAGTACTAAGCCGCGCAATTCTGTAAGTTTCGGTAAAGGAAGTCTCAAAGTAGAAGCCTGAACATCAATTTCGATACCAAGAAAAGTGAGGACTTGAGCTGGGCCTTCCAGCTTGTCCTCCGAAATGGGGACACCAAGCAAGGAGAAAGCTAGGAAAACTTTATCCCTTTTAAGTAAGCAGTCCTGGAGGGAGTGGCCTGCTAATAAAAAATCATCCAGGTAGTGGCAGATACTGGGGATAGAAAACTTATTGACCAGGATCCAAAGCAAAGCGTCAGCGAAGCAAGTGAAAATAAAAGGTGAAGATCTCATGCCAAATGGAAGACACATGTCGAAATAATACTTACCCCTCCATTTGAAGCCCAGCAAGTGCCAGTCATTAGGATGGACAGGGCAAAGTCTAAAAGCGTGCTTGAGATCAACCTTGGCGAGAAAGCAATCTTTGCCAAACAATCTAACCATCTCCACAGCATCGTCAAAGGAGGTGTAATGGACAGAGCACTCTTCTGCGGGGATACCGTCATTGACTGAAAAACCGCGAGGGGATGAGAGGTCAAGGACTATGCGTTGAGTGCCATCTTTCTTAGGGGCTGCGCCAAGAGGGGAACACTTGAAATTGGAAAGGGGAGGGGATGCAAAAGGACCAGCAGTGTGTGAGCGTTTAAGTTCCTTGACAATGGCTGTGGAGATAGCTTCCTCATTGAGTGATGCTGAAAAGTTGTTTGTTGTAGAGTTAGTTGGAAGAGGGCCAGAAAAACCAACATGAAAACCGTTACGAAAACCTGAAACTAAGTATGAGTGAATGTAACTGTCATAACCACAAAGTAGAAAATCAAGAGCTTTAACAAGAATAGGGGAAAAAATAACAACGTGGGGAGGGAATGCTGCCTCTGAGAGAAGGTCCAGCTCTTGGGAGGAAGGATTCCCAAGTGACTCAGTTGCCCCCTCTGGCGACGTGGGGGCATCGGATGATGGGATGGTCCATGCCACAAGCGAGGCACTTGTGGACGCGGGTGCAACCTGAGCATGAGAGGCCCTGATTGTACCTGAAGCACACTTCCCCTGATGTTCCTGCGGCTTGGGCTTTCTGGGGGCGTGGGAATGAAGACTGGCGCTGCCCACCCTGAGGGGCGAGAAAGGGCTGACTGGGCGCAGGAGCAGACTGGCTCAGGGTGGAAAAAGCAGAGTTGGCAGGCTGCAAGAAGGAGCGAGCACGGGACGCTGTGGCGCTGTTACCTGACTGCTGAGGCGCAAACGAACGCTTTCCAGAAGCCCGCCTAGGGCAACTGGAAACCAGATGGTCGGACCCCCCACAAAAGTAACAATTACCCCTTCCTTGGGAGCCCCTGACGTGTAGGTTAAAAATTAAGTCATTTGACTGGTCCCAACGTTCCGATGGATTGTTTGCAACATGGTGTCTGAATGCCTGATCATATGCGTACCATGCGCCGAAGTTGTAGGTATAAGCCAGGTTTGAAATGAATTGCTGGTACCTAATCAGTTGCTCAGTTAAATGAGGACGGTAAAATAGAAAAATTTGCATAAACACAGTCCAAGCTAGGAGCCACGATTGCATGTCAATCACCTTATATTTGTAGTCCTTCGGGGTATCGTTCCAGGCATCGTCTTGAGCAAGGCTGAGGCTATCCCCATCAATTAGAACCTTCAGCGACTTTTTGTCCTTATCATTTATGTTCTGGGGGAGAAGGGAGTTGAGATTAATAAACTCACCGCGTTGAATTCGTTGAATAACTCTTGCAGGCGCGGGCGGAAGCAATGACGATTGTTGCTGGACGGCTGGAACATGCAAAGGAGCTTCGAAAAGGCCATTATGGATATTTGACGTGTCTTGCTGATGGACCGGCAGCCGAGGGTCTGGAAAACTCGCATTCAATCCCGACGACGGGTTCGAGGGACGACACGACGACACCAATTGGGCGGCATGACGGAGGCTTCTTTGTTGTTGTTCAGACGTTTCCCTCAACTGGCTTGTAAGTTGAGCGATCAATGGCGCCAGGCTGCCTAGATGGTTTTCCTGTGATTGGCTTCTTGTCATTATTGGAGGCCTAGTTAGAAGAGGATCCAACATGGTGGCAGGACGACGTAGTGTGACTTGTGCTGGGGTCGCTACAGCAGGGGGTTGGTGGATGGCAGCAAAACGTGGATGTTGCTGTCGGCTGGACATGGTTTGTAAAACGAATGGGTGGTGATGCTCGCCACGAGGTGAAGCTGGGGTGGTGAAAATTCTTGGGTCGTCGAGGGGTGGTCTTACATGGATCTGTTGCATCATCGAGAGAGGAACTGTTGATGTGTCTTCTGCCGCCGGTCTTGGAGTTTGGGTAGGTAAAATTGGATTTGGGGATTCAGTGATGATCGAGCCGCTAGGTCTTGGCATCATTGGATCGTTGAGTAAGAAACCATCGTACGATTGGTAGCCACCTTGGCTAAGGTTACCGAAAGTGTTCAGGTTGGTGAGGGGAGAGATTGCAGGATTATGTTGTGGAATTGGATTGCCATCTGGAGCTAGAGTGAAGGTTGCTGTTGATGTTTCTGTCTGTTGTTGGGTTGTAGGAGTTGTGGATGCTGCTGCTGACGTTATTGTGTTAGAGCTTTTCTTTGATTTCTTTTTCTTAGGTGTTGCACTACCAAGTTTTAAAGATAAGCTTAGGCAGGCAAAAATGATGATAGTACAGATTTTCATGGTGGTACAATGTAAAGTGAGGATTGCTAAACTAAAAGTCTGAATCTGAAAATCTGAGGGACCTGTGCTCAAGGAGGGCCAGAGCTTAAATAAGCCTAAGACCATGTGGGCTGGACTAGGTTCCAGGCTCCTCTAGCTTGTGTACCTAGCTCACTTCTCTCTGACACTATACTTGTGATGTGCATCTAGGCTATAGTAAGTAGAGTGTGATGTGCATCTAGGCTATAGTAAGTAAGAGTGATGTGCATCTAGCCTATAGTAAGTTGAGAGTAATAGAGAGGTAAGTAGAATGTTGTGGTTTAATTATCTGGGAATTAATCTAAGTTATAAATAACTCCACAAAAACGGCTTAAAAACAGGTTTTTTGGACTTTGTGAAAAATTGGATCATTAATTTTTTCTGATTTTTTGCATGAAAGTAGGGTACCATCATAGGTAAAAGATGGCTCAAGCAGATTTTTGCAAAAAAAATTATTTGGCTCAAAAAGCGCATGTTTATCTATAAGAATCACTATTAATAAGCATACATCAATGTTCTTAGTCAAATTACTCAATTTCTTTATGTGATAGATTTTTTTTTTTGCTCATGAGGGCTTACTTTTGAAGAATATGTGTGTTTAGACATGAAATTTTGGTTGCTTGGCGTGTTTTTACAGAAAAACTGGCCAAGCTCAATATTTTTTTATAAGCACATTATCAATTACTTAGGTATTAGCTTTTCTCGAGATTGGCTCTTTCATTCTTTAAGACTTTTTGCACAAAGATGCATAACTATAAACCCTCGAATGTGACGGAGCCCAACTTTCAAAAAAAAAATGTTTTTGGGCAAATTTGGGCCAAAAAGCGGCTAAAAAAAGGGTTTTTTGGACATTGTGAAATATTGGATGGTTGTTTTTTTCTGATTTTTTGCATGAAAGTAGGTAAAAGATGGGTCAAGCAGATTTTTGTAAACAAATTTTATTGGCTCAAAAAACGCATGTTTATCTATAAGAATCACTATTAATAAGCATACATCAATGTTCTTAGTTAAATTACTCAATTTTTTTATGAGATAGATGTTTTTATGCTCACAAAGTCTTGAATATAAAATAATATTTCAAGAGCATGAAATTTTGGTTTCTAAACGTTTTTTTTATAAGAAACAAACGACTAGTTTTAATAAATCGTCACTATTTGTGTTCTGAATGATTGTTTAACGTTCATGCTCACGTAGATATCAATTATATATATGTGTTAAATGCATAACCAGGTAGGTCCATAAAAGTATCACTTGTTTCAGTCTGAAAATGAGGACTAGAATTATAGAGAGTGGTACCACTGAAAAATTTGACCCTTTTTTAGGCTAAAACAGTTATTTATATGTCATGGGGAATTTTTCCTCCGCAGCGCTTTGATTACAAAGATAGGTTAATATTAATAGTCGGCTATGTCGGTTAATGTTAATAGTCGAAATGATTATTTATATTTTATTATCTTATTATTATTTTTAAATTATAGTAGGTCCACATCAATGCTTGTAGTCTGGAGATCCATACTCTCTATTCAAACTTACAACACATAAGCAAAATTCCCATCAAAAGCTACTCATTGAGAGTATGGTATTTATGACCCAGTTTGAATTTCATGCCAAAAAAGCTGTTGATAAGGTTAGCCAATCAGATTCGCGCACTTCCAATCAAAACAATAATATCACGTGATTTCAACAATTGTTTAACAGCCAATAGAATTCTGCGTACAGATTTGACATATACAAAAATACCCGGCTACTCTGTTATTTCTATTGAGATTTCTACATTATTATTCGTTTAAACTAAATGCTATACTTCGTAACCACACGAACAGAGTAGACGGGTCTCCCAGCTACAATGCTTGTAGTAATGACTAAATTTTAGACCTTCTTGACCAAATAAATTTTACATTACATTACATTACAGGTAGGCTCAGCAATTTTAACTTCCGCTTTATAACGTTTTTATTGTTTTTTGCAATGCAATGTCTTCTTTTTCAAAAAAATGTCTCTTCACTTCTTCCTTGAAGTGTTAGCAAGCCATTACAAAAAGAATTCGATAAAAGTTTGCAGTCAAAATGAAGATATCTGGAATATCTTGACTCAACAGGGGAGGGTACAGAGGCAGGGTACTAACCCATAGGGTACTAACTTGATTTTTCACTCAATTTCTTTTTAGTACCACCCACCCATATTTAGTACCGGGTACTACTTCATTTTTGCTGTAAAAAATAGAGACACCACCCCCTAAAATCTTATATTTTACAGATTAGATTACCCTCGTACTATGTTAGTTTTTCTGACTGAAATGGACAGATAATTCAAACAAACTATCATTGATTAAGTCAGAGGCTTTTGTCCTTTGATTTTAATAACACACTTCTTGACCATTTCGTAAGTTTAGTCTTCACAAAAATCAAAAAAATTCTCAAAAGAGTAAAACAAAGTTTCTCAATTAAAAAAAATTTCAAATCAAAAAAATAATATTTGAAAAAAGTCAAAATATTACAAAAGACTACTTTTTTATTGAAAAAGGAGCAAAACTCTGTGAAAAAGTACCCAAATAGTACCCTGTACTTGCTAGAAGAGTGAAAAATACACACCCCCACCCCTAAAGTAGTACCGGTTACTAACTTTTTTGAAATGCAAAAAATAGACACCACCACCTGGCTATGGGTTAGTACCCTGCCTTTGTACCCCCCTGGACTCAATACAAAAGCTTGAATTTTCAATTTTTGCAGCATATTTTGGTGCCATTTTATATGCCATTTCTGGGCTAAATTGTCAACCTCAAAAATGTCTAAAAAGGTGCTATTTTAGCGGAACCAAAATCTCAATATCTCCAGAACCACTTATCATTAGGAGGTGTATGACCCCTCATTTTTTGGACCTACCCCGGTGGAGACGTCCTATAAACTCACCTCTGTCCGTTCGTTCGTTCGTTCGTTCGTTCGTTCGTTCGTTCGTTCGTTCGTTCGTTCGTTCGTTCGTTCGTTCGTTCGTTCGTTCGTTCGTTCGTTCGTTCGTTCGTTCGTTCGTTCGTTCGTTCGTTCGTTAGTTCGTTCGTTCGATTGGCTCATTAGTTTTTTCTGATTTTTTGCACAAAGATGCATAACTATAATAAACCCTCGAATGTGACGGAGCCCGATTTTCGAGAAAAAAATTTTTTGGGCAAAATTTGGGCCAAAAAACAGCTAAAAAACGGGTTTTTTGGACTTTGTGAAAAATTGATTCATTAATTTTTTCTAATTTTTTGCATGAAAGTAGGGTACTATCATAGGTAAAAGATGGTTTGTTGGTTCAAAAAACGCATGTTTATCAGTGTTTATCTATAAGAATCACTATTAATAAGCATACATAAATGTTCTTAGTCAAGTTACTGAATTTTTTTTGTGAGATAGATATTTTTTTGCTCATGAGGGCTTACTTTTAAAGAATAATGTGTGTTTAGACATGAAATTTTGGTTGCTTGGTGTGTTTTTATAGAAAAACTGGCCAAATTCTATATTTTTTATAAGCACATTATCAATTACTTAGGTATTAGCTTTTCTCGAGATTAGCTCTTTCATTCTTTATGATTTTTTGCACAAAGATGCATAACTATAAACCCTCGAAGGTGACAGAGCCCAATTTTCGAAAAAAAATGTTTTTGGGCAAATTTGGTGCAAAAAAGGGCTAAAAAACGGGTAAAATATTGGATCATTGTTGTTTTTTTTTCAGATTTTTTTGCATGAAAGTAGGTAAAGAAAGAATTTTTCAGCTCAAAAAACACATCTTTATCTATAAGAATCACTATTAATAAGCATACATCAATGTTCTTAGCCAAATTTCTAATTTTTTTTATGAGATAGATGTTTATTTTGCTCTCGAAGTCTTGAATATGAAAGAATATTTCAAGAGCATGAAATTTTGGTTTTTTTATAAGAAACAAACGACTAATTTCAATAGATCGTCACTATTTGTGTTCTGAATGATTGTTTAACGGTCATGCCCACGTAGATATCAATTATATATGTGTTAAATGCATAACCAGGTACATGTTTTTTTTTTATAAGCATAACGCTTATAAGCATATGAAGGCTCAGATTTGCAGAACTCCTAAGCATAACATGAGCATATATGTCAGCCTAAAATATTTTTCGAGTGGTCATTTTTATCTGTTTAAAAAGGTTTGGTAGAGGTCAAGTAAAAAATAAGATATTCCACGGCTAGCTAACATTCCACTGCTCGCAAAATCTGAACAAATTTTTACAAAATTTCTGAAATTTCATTAAAGACTTGGCTCGGGGTGAATCATAAGCATGATTCTTAAGCATATAATAAGCATAAACTATGCCTGGATGCTTTGAGAACTTAAGCATACACGAGCCTGATCAAGGGGCATACACTTGCTTATAAAAAAAGAACATGTAGGTCCATAAAAGTATCACTTGTTTCTTTTTTGAAGCTCTTAAAGATGAACTAGTTTTGATTGCCACCAGAATAGTTTCAATTTGACCCTGGAATGGCTAGCCTAGTTCCAGCAGACAATTCAATCCAGTCCAGAGGTTAATCGATAAAATTGATTATCAAATAAAATCGATTATCGATTAAAATCGATAGTGAAATGTGTTTCGTTGGGCTAACAGCTTAATGACAAATAGAATAACCAGAAGCATTTTTGTTTTTTATTAAAAACTATATATTCGACCTCACTCACAAGAGGTCATCATCAGAGTAAAATTCTAATACAGAATGAGGATTCTAAAATCAAAATTTACAGAAACAAGCTAATTAAAATGTTATAAAAATTCTTTTAAAAACAATGTGTAAAAATCTAAAATGATACCCATGGGACGCTTACTGAGAAAACAATGAAACTAAATCGATAGCACAATAAAAAAGAGTAATTAACAAAGGAACTATATGTCTATGTCGTAAAAAGTTGTAAAGTTTTGAATAAATTTTGAACGTTCAATGATTTTGTTCAGTGATTAACAAAGCTTCTGTTAATTCTCTAGTGTTATTACGTTTGAAACCTTTCGCAATTACTTTAACGTTGTCCATAGTGATCGGTTCGTGTCCTCTGAGTGCTGAATGTCTGAAAACGGTCGAATTTATGTCACTGCCACTATGATCTAAGACCCTTTCATAAATTCGTCTTTCAGTTTCCCCAATGTAGGTTTCTCCACAATCCTCTTGGGGGCATAGTACTTTATACACTACATTGTTTTCGTGTAAAGCCGACATTTTATCTTTAATATTAGACATTGATGATAACCTTGTACTTTTGTATGCAATTTGTGTTTTGACTTGTTGCGTACCGACAACGTTTTTTTAACAGAAGCTTTGTTAATCACTGAACAAAAACCTTCATTGAACGATTTATTCTATTTGTCATAAAATTGATAGCTATTTTAATCGATAAATAGTCGGCGCCTACAATACAATCAAATATAAGATATCGATTATATCAATCATCGAATCATTGATATTATCGATTAAAAATCGATAAGGTCGAGGTATCGATTATATCGATATTAATCAATGTTATCAATTATTAACACTGAATTCGATATTATCCAATAAAAATCTATGATGATAATTTGATTTAGTGCTAAGAAATTGTGAGTATCGATTAGCTATTGATTATCGTGAGTGGTCCTAAATCCGACAGCCCTGCCTAAATCCGATAGGGTCTTTCAAAGATATAAACTAAAATAATATATATCCACTGTCAATATATATCCACTTGCAGCGTCAGCATCCTATTATGCATGAAAAATATTTTGATGTTAATTGGTGGACAAAACCTCATACTTTGAGATAACGTCATTATTTACATAATTCAAGTGTCATTTATTGTCAATATTTGGGGTTTATGATTTGTCGTTTAAGTCTTCTAAATAAAATATTTTGATATTATATTTCCATTACATATAATATTTTCAGGAACTTATGTAATGAGTTGTATGTTACGAGTGTGTTACAGTTTTCTGGTCTGTAATTTGTATGACCTGTGACCCGTGACCTGTGACCTGTGTTTTACACTAACCGTCAGAGTCCTTCCCTCTCACAAAAATGTTTTCAATGATTTCGAAAGATTAAGAGAAAGATAAGATTCTCCAGACCGACCAGATTGAACTTACTAACTAAATTAAATTGTTTCAACACATTCAAAAACATTTGCGCACTTGTGTGAACACTCAAAAACATTCGATTTTCAAAGCGCTGTTTACATTTGAAAATTCGAATGTATTTTCGGCATAAAGCTCTATTAGACTTACACACTGAAAAACAACAGATTCGCAAATTTCCCCTCATTGATTTGGTGGAGTAAGTGAAGTCTTAATTATCACCTAAAAAGTACCATTTTTGCCCATATCTTTTTAATAAATAGTCCCAGCTTTAGGCCTCCTTCAGTAAACCTGCCTAGACCTTTTGTCCTTCAGAAAAACCAAAAACATTGGCCTTAATCGTTTGCTTTCAGTTCATGTAGCCAGTAGTTTGACCCCCCTGTATACATCTTATTTCTATTTTAATTTGCGCAGGTTTTTCAATAGAGATGTCACGTGACTCTAATCCCGCGTCTTCACGTGAATCAAATCCTGCGTCTTCACGTGACTCAAATCCCATGTCTTATTGGACTAAGGAAAGCGAAAGCAAAAGCGAAAGTGAAATCGCGCGGTCTGATTGGATGAAAAAAATTCCATGTGTGCTGGTATGAAAAATAATTCTCATTTTAAAACAAGATGGCAGCGAGAAAAGCACGTCTTTTTGCTTTGGATGAAAGGTTGTAAATTTTGGTTGATTTTAAGGTTTTTCAGGGGCCACGGCTCCACTTTGAAAGTGGTAGGGCCATGGTTTAGTGTCTAAGGAGATGCCACCATGTTTGGCGCCGACCTGAGAAATTTTTTAACATTAACCCTTCTAGACTGCCTAAAACCGGTCTTTTTCAAGGTTTTTACGCAGAATTTAGCTGAATCAGTAAATTTTCTTTTTGCTTTGAAAAAATGTGGTCTGGCCAAGGCCCGGGTGTACCCCCCCTCCCCCAATAGGAACCATCAACCTCTCTGATTTCTCAAAATGGCAGCCCAAAGTTGGAAATTTGGAGTTTTTTGTCGTAAAAGTTGCATTTTTGCTGTCATTTAAAAAAAGACACAAAGTTGGAAGGAACTCAATTTTACATTTTTGGAGTACTGGGAGTACTTTCAGGACCTGAATTGAGAGAAAAGGGGTTTTTAGATGTTTTTGAGAATTTTCAGCTCAATTATTTTAAACGAACTGTATAGTAAGAGTCACTGAGCCTTAGATTTACTATTTGTCCTGTTCAGAGGCAATTTCCCAAAATATTTCTATTCATTTGTATTTACAAAGGAGAATACTTTTTTGTATTGAGAGAAAATTCAATTCCTGTATTTTTGAAGGAAAATGGGTTTTTATTATGACAATACAACCTTTCTTTTTATAAGAAGCTTAACTTAGCTCAAAGCCTGGATATTCCTTATTTTTTCAGAGAATTTCAGCCTAGAAATTCCTTGTATAGTAAGAGTCACTGAGCCTTAGTGATTTACTATTTGTTCTGTTCAGAGCTGTTCAGAGGCAATTTTCCAAAATGTTTCTATTCATCTGTATTTTCAAAAGAAAATATTTTTTTGTATTTAGAGAAAATTCTTTATATTTCTGAAGGAAAATGGGTTTTTATACACCTTTTTATAAGAAGCTTAGATATCAAAAGCCTGGATATTCCTTATTCTTTCAGAGAATCTCGGCCTCAAAATTCCTTATGTCGGTTTTTGACCAAAAATTAGGATATTTTGGTTCATTGGAGAACCTGAAAGAGGTCTAATGAATTTGGTGGGAAATTAGGGTTGTGGCAAATTTTTCATTGTTAATGCCATGAGTTTAGGTGAAAAAAGTTGTTGAAGGAGCATTTCTTGGGCCAAAAAGGCATTTTTATCAATTAGGCATCCAACAATTAGGCAGCAAAACATAATTTTGATGGCAAAATCATTTTCATTCATCCACACCCAGAAAGTTTTCAAGATTATCAGGGTTTTGGAATTTAGAAAGACGTTTAGCTTGATTCAATCAGGGATATGTTATAGCGGAGCTGGATAACGCACATTTAAAAAAACCTTGTTCTATCTCTGTCCCTGACATTTAAATTTGATATGAAATTTAACTTTTATAATTACAAACTCGTGAAATTTGGATTTCCTCTTAGCCAATGATTCTGCTGCTGCATTTATCGTTCACGATTAAAAACTTTTAATTATCAAGAGGGTCTGTAAAACATTGGTGAATGACAATTTAAAAAAATGAAAAACATTGTTTTCATTAGTAAAGTTATATAAGAAGTTTCTTCTCTAAGATTATAAATAGTACTTTTTCATTTGAAATACCTCGCTACACCACGGGGTGCCTCACTTTCTAACTGATATTTTCAGTTAGCAAGTCGGTTTGTCTGATTATGGAAAGAAATTCAAGTCAATTGAAACAATATTTGTCAAAATATTTACATCCGAAATTTTTAAAGAGAAATCATGAAAGCTTCTTAAATTCATAACACACGCTGATAAAAATAGATTTCATTTACAAGGAAGCTTTTGGATTTCTTCTACAAATATTATTTTGATGAAAAGCGGGAACATCATAGCAAAATATGTGCAAATTTACTGCATGAATACTTTGTCTGCTTCATTTTTCTTATAAAAACAGAACACTCAAGGGGACATAGATGGATTTCTATTATGAACAGTTTATAATAGAAAAGACAAAGAAGCAATCCGCTAAGGATTCGTCCTTCATCCAGCTCTGCTATAACATATCCCTGATTCAACCTACGAAGAGAAGGTCAGGAGGTTTTGTTCTTGGTCAAACTTTGCACTATACAAAGGATACTTTTGGGTGATTTGCACTAAATCTGTACAGTCCCGTCCGAAATCAATTTTTGCACAATCTCGTTAAAGTCAAGTGTTAATTATTTTTTCCTTTTTTCATCAGATACAGCTTGGTAATGATACACTTTCTGCAAAATTTCATGTTTTAACTGTCTACCATTTGTCTGCAATCATAAATTTTGTGTCAGTTTTTTCCTTATTTTGGCAATTTTTAGTAAAAAAGTGGCTCAGTTTTATGGTAGCACTTGTGATTTTCCATATAGACAACTTATTCATGTGTTTTTTCTACAAACTTGCTCTAGCAGTGATTTTCGGTTTACCTCCATTTTGTCACCAGAATTTGTCCCCTCCGAAATCATTACAATACCCCCACTGTAAGAATGTTTATTGAATATTTTTTAAGCTTGAGGGTAAGTTTAACCTATACGTGTTTGAAAATATGTCAAAAGGTATTTATCTATTTTAATCCCTTAGGTTACCAATCTATAGGTCCCAGTGCATTGCTGATTGGAAGTGTCAGCGAAAAATGTCCCGTCCGAAATCAAAATAGAATTGGCGATATTTTTAAAATTCTGCGGGGAAGAAAGATTACAATGGCTGAATATTGTAATCTAGGATAGAGCATATTTTAATCGAGGAAAGTGGGTAAAGATTCAAAGCCATTTAGATTTGATTTTAGGGGTGCTAGAAAAAAATGTCCCGTCCGGAATCACTTGTTGTTCCGTCCGAAATCATACTTTTTCAAATATCTCTCAATTTGTAGTGAAATGAGTGTTTAACATTCAGGAAGTTATCAGCAAGACCTAATGGTAAGAAAAAAGTTCAAATAGATCAATCAAAGTAAAGTTTTAACATCTAAAATCTTGAAAATAGAAATAGCTTTCGGACGGGACAATTTTCCAGTAAAAACAGGTATTACATGAAAATCACTGCCGGTTAGAAAAGGGAAAGATTCTCAAGTCTTTTCTGTTTGAAATAGTAGGTATACTTATTTGTTTACTTACTGATCATTTCGAAAGGAAAAGGAAATAGCAAGACTTGAATAAAACAGGTTTTTGCAAAAAATTATTTCGGACGGGACAGGAAAAAACAAGCACAACTAGCCCTGAAAAAAGATGAAAATGGTGATACATATTTTTAAGATCTAATCTAATTTGAAGAAGACCTTTATAAGAACATCTATCAGAGAGCTCCATATAGCTTGCTTGCTTCCTATACATTTTTCTAATGTATTCTGGCCTTTCTGCAAATTCTGTCTGTGTAAAATCATTTTTTGGTATCTATTATGCCAATCATAACAAGGCAACAAAAAAGGATTTGCTTTAAAGTTTAGTGATACTTATACATCGCCTGTTACAACCTTAGAATCTGTGATGCTCTCTCCAGTGCAAGTGAATTTCGATTTTTTTGTACCCATGAATTTGCCATTTTCATACAGTCTAACGGCTCATAAGCCCCTATATCTTTATAATTAGGCCTTAAAAGGTGGTGATAAGGTACATTTTCATGAAATATAAAATTCATTGATTTAGACCCCTTTCAGGTTCTCCAATGAACCAAAATATCCTAATTTTTGGTCAAAAACCGACATAGTTTAGAATAATTTTTGAGCTGAAAATTCTCAAAAATATCTAAAAATCCCTTTTTTCTGAGTTCAGGTTTTTTGTTTCCCAGCAGTAAACTTTTGGGATATGAAAAGCTTTCCAGTTTTGATTTTCTCCATTTTGAGATTTTTGCCCTTAAAAATGGTTCAAACTTTGTCGCGCGGTTTAAAAACCTGATCTTGGGCCATGTTTTTTTTTTAAAAACCAGTATCTGTATGTTATGATTCTTACATCTTTCTGTTAAAAGTCGTCCATATTTTCAGATTATCAAGCTGAGAATATTGTGTCTGTTATCATCCAAGCACAATTTGAGGTAAAAATCCCTATTTAGCCAAATTTGTGATTTTTAGTTGGCGAAGACCGCTCAACTTTGAAATTTCAAACGACCATAAAATCTGAACCGCTTGGAGTTAGACTGTAAAATTTTCACAGGATTCTCAGTTTATAAATTAGAATAAATTATATCAAAATGAGCCAATTTAAAACAAATTTACTTCCTCAATTTGCTTATATTGTCTGATTCTTACAGACAGTGGCTCTTAAGTTAAATAACGCCATGAACGTCCATTCCTCTGGAACCTTCGAGGAACGAGTGAGGAACGTCTAAAAATAACGTCTGAAATGTCCATTCATCAGAAACGTTTGAGGAATAGCTGAGGAATGCTTAAACCATAGTCATTATAAGAACACTGAAGGCTTTTGTCTCTTTTTATTGTCAAAAGATGGAGCTTATGTACCGAAATCGATTTATTTTGCAAACTTTTTTAATAAGGGGATTAAAAAATAGACCAATCCCAAGAGGAGATTTTGGTAACGTGATCAAAAAGTATGCAAATCACAACTACTTGTGTTTTGTTTATAACAAAAGAAAATTGAACAAAAAGCTAAAACAATACATTGCCAGACCGGGGTTTTTTATAATGACTATGCTTAAACAAAGTTTTGAAATATCCGTTCCTGAGGAACGCTAAGGAATGTTGAGGAATAAAAGAGGATAAGTGAGGAATGGAGATGTCCATGACCACGAGAAATGCTGATAGGGTTAGATAATCGAGTTGAATAATCAAAGTGTCTGGTTGATGATTTCGTTTTTTGAATTTAAATAAAGACTTGAGAATTTCTGTTTTATTTTGAAGTTCAATGGGTTTTCTAATTGTTTTTTTTCCTGTCGTCCAAGGTAAATTTTTCTTGTCAGAAGGTGGCCCGTTCAATATGAGATGCCTTGGAGTTTTTACAAGATACTTCACTAATTGGTCATTTAAAGTGATAGAGATGACGCGTTCTTTAGAAAAAGTAATAAGATTCTTTTATTACATCTTAACGACCAACCAAATCAAATAAGAGCTTGTAAAAACGCCAGTCCCTTCAATATTTCATGCTTGTAACATTTTGTTTCACCCGTCACTAAGTTTCCTCTGTTTCTAAATTCATGATGGATAAGCACACTGTTCCTTTCCAACTATTGAATAACTAGTAATTCTTCCATTTTTATTTACAGATGTTACTAAGCAAAGCTTTCAAATCATTAACTTTGGGATGTAGAGTAGAAGCAATAAAAAGCGAAGTATCCATTGTAAGTCGCCTCCTGTCTACAACAGCATCGCATCAAGGCCGTACACAATGGTCTTACACGCGTCCACGAGATACGCACATGGAGTTGTACGTCCCTAAGAGGTTGCGTGATGGCAAGTTTTATCGTAATCGAGGAAAAAGTGGGCGAGGTGAAGATGGGCGAATCAAAATTCGCCATAAAGGAGGTGGTGCTCAAAGAAATTGGCGTATTGTTGATATGGTTCGTGTTCCTTTACATGAAGAGAACGAGCCAGTGAAAACCATCACTGACCGAGTGTTGGCGATCGGCTACGACCCATTTCGTACTGCCAACATTGCCATGGTGGCTGGTGATGGGTCTAATCAAACCAAGCTCATTCTTTGCCCTCATGAAATGAAAGTTGGTGACGTCATCACTGCATCGCGTGATAAACCTATTTCGTTGGCGCGGATGATCCCAGGAGATGCGTATCCTCTACAACACCTCCCCATTTCGACAATGGTGCATAACATCGAGCGTGAGCCTGGTCTTGGAGGACATTTTTGTAGGGCCGGTGGAATGTACGGGACTATAATACGCAAAATGGACGGTAATGTAGTCTTGAAGTGTCCTGGCAAAAACCGGCCTCAAATCACTGTCAATGCGAAATGCTTGGCAACCATTGGTCGTGCTTCCAATATTAACCAAAAGCATGAAGTGATTGGTAAGGCTGGTCGAAGTCGCTGGTTGAATCGGAAGCCGAAAGGTCAAACTGGAAAAGATCGATGGCACCACCGAAAGAAGGTGCGATGATTTCACCAACTATAGTGAAGGTGTGCATTCATTACAATTTTGTTCTTTCTTGTTAATCACAATTTTACTACAACTGTTATGTACTGAGCGGAGAATATTTTATGAAATTATACTATTTTTTCACAAATAATTTTTCACAGATAATTTTGATAAATAGATCTTTACTACTCATAAAATAAGTCCTGATTTTTTCCTTGGAAGAATAATAACAATTTTTTTCAACTTTTACTTTTTCGAATCTTATTTGGCATTTTTTTAGTGGAGTATTAGTATTACATACTGCTAGAATCCTGCCTTTTTATCTCTGAATCTGCGACTTATATATTAGAACTGTTATCGTTTGGTCGTTAATGTTTGTTAATGTTTAAAATAATTGGCAGAGAGAGCTTTTGTTTTGCTACGTTGGACCGATAAACTATTGGTTTTATTGTAGAGATTTACAAGTTAGGCTCATTACGACCGAACTTGTTTGTCAGCCCTGGCGACCCTTCAAATCTCTTCCGTGATTTTTTTTCCCGGTGGTGTTGGTCAAGATATTATTAGTATATTATTAGCAATATTAAGCAGATATTCAACAAGAAAAATCGGATATCGAAAATTATTCAGTGGCCGTGGCCAGTGGATTGGTAAAGTTTCAAAAATAAAGAAAAATTCAAAATGTCCGTGACCAACTTTTTGATATGTTTCCTAGTCAAGTTGAGGGTGCTGATTCCGAATTTGAATGTTACCAAGCTTGTAAACCCGTAGTTTTTGCGTAATTTGCTATTTTTGGGTTTTCAGGCAAAATTGTAAGCCCTAAAAATTCATGATTTTTTAGGGATCTTCTAAATTAAAAAAGATATATACCACGTGATAGAGCTCTTCAAACTGAGCAAAAAAATGTATTACATCAAAGTCTCAACTTTTCTTGATCAAAATTTATAGATGTTTTTGTGGTCTATAACTCGAAAAGTTAAAGGCACGAAAAAAACCCGAGTTAGAAAATATCAAATAACTCGAAAAGCTAAAGGCATAAAAAACCCCGAGTTAAATTTATCAAATAACTCGAAAAGTTAAAAGCCCGAAAAAATCTTCAGTTATCATTTTTGTTTTTAATTATAGACTATGTTATAGTCTGAGACGAATCACTATCTAAGAAAAAAGCCCAAAGCCGAAGAAAATTCGCAAACGGTTTTTTTTGCCGAAAAGAGTTAGCAGTCGGTAGAGTTGCCAGTCTTAGACTATACGATTTTGGCATAAAATACAAAAACAGCCCAAATCGTACGAATTTGAGTTTCCGTATTCTTCGAAACTCTCCCGCCGATTTTTTTCCGTATACCGCCATAACGCCATACCGCCATTTTTCCCGCCTTTACTATCACTGTAACGGACGATAACATCGTCTAATTTAATTACTAGTCATAGCTTTCACTAAATGCCCCCACATAAAGATCATGTCATGCACTTATAAAGCTTTAATGCTTTAAAGATTAAACATTAAAAAATAATCAGGAATAATTGATTGATTTAATTATTGATTGATTGATTGATTGATTGAGGCGTTTGCTTGAAAAAAAAAATTATATTCCATTATAAAAAATACATACTTGAAGAATTCATGCAGCTTAATAACTTAATAAAATTTAAGGAAAAGCTGGAAAAGCCTCTCAAAAATATATTTAAAAAGTTGTGGTATCATTATCTTACTGATTTTCACATCTCCTGTTTGTTTGTTTTTTCTCCTAGTTTCTTTCTTATAACGATATATGTCATGATTATTATTCACTAAATAGACCTTTTCTAATAATGTCGCAGACATCTTAGATTGTAGGCAAAATATATGGACATACGCTGTGAATAAATCCACAAGGTAACCAATCAGAAATAGCTTCTTTTTTTTCATTGGCTGCTATACGGTATTTCAACATTTCTCTATTGCTACTTTGCCTAATAAACAATAGTCAAGAGGATACTGCGTATAAAATTTATCAAAAGTTCTGCGCCATCTTAGTTGGGTGAAGTTGGGTGAAATAGAAACTCACTTATCCTAGTTAAGGCCCGGGCTCCACTAGCGTACGCTGTGATTGCACTTCTCAAGCAAAATCTTCTATGTTGTTGGTCAAAAGAAAAGGAAAGGAATGCCATTGTGGTTCATTCAGACGTACAGTCGAGAAAAGTTAAAATGCGCCGATTACAAATGTCGCGCTATTTATATATCCACGTGGTCAAACTGTCATTCATAATTTCTATTCCGCGACACGCCTAAATTTCTTTTCAAGTGCATAGTCCTTTTTCATGATGCAATCTTTTCTCCAAGCTGATCGCCGCGCAGACAATGAAGAGACGTGCCTTCAGGAAGCTAGACTTTTTTGAGTTTATAGCTAGCAATATACTTTCCCTTTATGGTGTTTCTGTATGACTGTCTGTGTACCTAGTCTAACCACCGTTAAATGCCTTCGGGAAGGTCTCTCCTAACTTAAAAAGCCAGAATTTGGAGCTATTTCACCAAACCACTGGAGCGTAAGTTATTTAGGCTATCACAACTGGTCAATTTTACAATCTATGTTGGACTGAAAAACACTTCGAAAAATACTTCACTAATACACGTATACAAGTAATGTTACATTTGTCACGATATGATGACATGTGGCTTTCCCTATCTACTTCGTGCTATACAAAGCGTAACAAGCGACGACTTACAGATTTTATACTATACTTCCATGACTATTTGAAACATAACCTCACTTTATTATGAATGCGTGTCATACTATCATACTAAACTTACACATCACCCTCTACCACGATAACATAATACAAAGTGAGTATACAATGTACCCCTCAGGCAATGGTAATTGCAGTAATTTCGGTAATCACGCCCTTACGCCACAATATATCGCCCTTTATAGCGCCACACCATAATAAGACAATGTATACAATATACCCCTCAGATAATGGTAATTGCAGTAATTTCGGTAATCACGGTAATCACGCCCTTACGCCACAACATATCGCCCTTTATAGCGCCACACCATAATAAGACAATGTATACAATGTACCCCTCAGGTAATGGTAATTGCAATAATTTTGGTAATCACGGTAATCACACCCTTACACCACAACATATCGCCCTTTATAACGCCACAATAAGACAAAGTATACAATGCACCCCTCAGTCAATGGTAATTGCAGTAATTTCGGTAATCACGGTAATCACACCCTTACGCCACAACATATCGCTCTTTATAGCGCCACACCATAATAAGACAATGTACACAATATACCCCTCAGGTAATGGTAATTGCAGTAATTTCGGTAATCACGGTAATCACGCCCTTACGCCACAACATATCGCCCTTTACAGCACCACACCATAATAAGACAATGTATACAATATACCCCTCAGGTAATGGTAATTGCAGTAATTTCGGTAATCACGGTAATCACACCCTTATGCCACAATATATCGCCCTTTATAGCGCCACACCATATTATAAGACAACGTATACAATGTACCCCTCAGGTAATGGTAATTGCAGTAATTTCGGTAATCACGGTAATCACGCCCTTACGCCACAATATATCGCCCTTTATAGCGCCTCACTATAATAAGACAATGTATACAATATTACCGTGATTACCGAAATTACTGCAATTACCATTACCTGAGGGGTACATTGTATACGTTGTCTTATAATATGGTGTGGCGCTATAAAGGGCGATATATTGTGGCATAAGGGCGTGATTACCGTGATTACCGAAATTACTGCAATTACCATTACCTGAGGGGTACATTGTATACATTGTCTTATTATGGTGTGGCGCTATAAAGGGCGATATGTTGTAGCGTAAGGGCGTGATTACCATGATTACCGAAATTACTGCAATTACCATTACCTGAGGGGTACATTGTATACATTGTCTTATTATGGTGTGGCGCTATAAAGGGCGATATGTTGTGGCGTAAGGGCGTGATTACCGTGATTACCGAAATTACTGCAATTACCATTATCTGAGGGGTACATTGTATACGTTGCTTATAATATGGTGTGGCGCTATAAAGGGCGATATATTGTGGCGTAAGGGTGTGATTACCGTGATTACCGAAATTACTGCAATTACCATTACCTGAGGGGTATATTGTTTACAATGTCTTATTATGGTGTGGCGCTATAAAGGGCGAAATGTTGTGGCGTAAGGGCGTGATTACCGTGATTACCGAAATTACTGCAATTACCATTGCCTGAGGGGTACATTGTATACTCACTTTGTATTATGTTATAATGGTAGAGGGTGATGTGTAAGTTTAGTATGATAGTATGACACGCATTCATAATAAAGTGAGGTTATGTTTCAAATAGTCATGGAAGTGTAGTATGAAATGTGTAAGTTGTCGCTTGTTACGCTTTGTGAATTAGATAGGGAAAGCCACATGTCATCATTCGTTACAAATGTAACATTACTTGAATACGTGTATTAGTGAAGTATTTTTCGAAGGGTTTTTCAGTCCACCATAGATTGCAGACTTCCCCACAACGGCATGAAAAAGTTTAACGTGCGCATGTAAAGTTTAACGAGTAAACGAACTTTTTTCAGGTTTTTGAAAAAGATTTACCACACTGAAAAGACGTAAAAACACTCTAAGTGAGGTAAATTATTTTGAAGACCAAAAGAAAAAGTCAACCACGTTTGGATATTCAACTTCGTACATTCATCTTTTTTGTACTTTGCCGGTTATTTTACTAAGTTAAGAAGGACTTTCTCGAGTTACGACCATATGATGGTATTTAAAGCTCAAGAAGCCCTATAAACAATAAAGGTAGTTATCAATAAAATGACAGACAAAAATAAATTAGAGTTTGAACAAAAAATATCAAATGTACATTTGAAAACTTAAGCAAATTTCTTTAAAGATTCTGGAAAAAGAATTGAAATCATTGCTGAAGTGAACTTCTGACTAAATTACAGTAGTTAGTATTCAGTTTCAAAGACAAGAAACAAAATTTGACATACAAAACACTTTTTCTAGTCAATGAATCAGCTCAGCATCATCATAACCAGTCTGCCATTTTGTTTGTTTTGATTTGCACAAGTAATATTGTAATTCGTGTTATATCATACACTGTTTTAATTTGCATTTATAACACTCGCTTTAGCTTTTCAAAGCTAAATCAAAACTAAAATTGTAATATGTAATAATGATAATACCATATAACGTAATATATGAAATTATGTATACTACCGTCCCGGAAAAAACCGAACATTTACGGAAGAGACTAACTACGGACATGCTTACGCGACAACAAAACAATTCGCAAAGTTTTGACATTCCAGTCCAATATCTATGCGTGAAACTATGAGTGCCTCCTCGTCGCTACGCTCCTGCGGGGGCAATTAAACCTTTGTTCGTTCGTTCGTTCGTCCATCCGTCCATTAGTCTGTTACCAGCTTTACTCGGGATCGGCCCATTAGTTTTTTGTAATCTTTTGCACCGTGATGCAAAATACCAAAAAGTAACGGAGCCTGATTTTCGAGAAAAAAAATCTTTCAGACAAATGTAAACCAAAAAGTGCCTAAAAATTGGGTTTTTTGAAATTGCATCGTTTTTTCTTTCTTTTTTTTGCATGACGACAGGACAAAGTTCTCTAGAAAGTTGCTGAAGCTATTTTTTTCCAGAAATTGATTTATAAGATCTACTCATTTGAGGAAATCCCCTTTTGTCATTTTTAGGCAGGGAAAATGAGCATTTCCCTGAACGACTTGGTATTTTTTTTGCATGCATAATGATAAAATGATAAAATGGTATTGTTTAAAAACTGATGGAGCCCGATTTTCAAAAAAAATAATTTTTTGGGCAAGCATTTCCAATTACCATCCATATACTACGGGGCCACTTAATCGCGCCATCCAGTCTATTACTAAAAAGCTTTGAGTCGACCCCAGGCTACACTTAACCTTGAGCCATCTCTTAAAATTACTGAGCATCTAGCCAGAGAGGCATCAAATACCATTTTTGGAATCTTTGGTATTCGAACCGTAGCCAGATGCTCTACCACTGCACCACGATCGCTTCGAGAACAGATTTCTCCATTTTCTAGTGATTTCGAAAACCTTTCAGGGGCCAAACTTATGAATTTGTATCCCTTTGTGGTATGACTATGACCTATGACTTTTGTGGTATAAAAATGGTACCCTAAAGGCTACTTGAAACGTGTTATAAAATTGTAGCTATAATATTGCATGACAGGCTCCGCCCTGTTGCCGAATCCCTAGACAACGAAGCGCAATGTGGTTTTCGATCAGGGAGAGGATGTGCGGATGGAGTTTTTACCGTCAAAATGGCTATAAAGAAGAGAAAAGAGCACGGCCTTGAATCTTGGGTCCTATTTTTGGATCTAGTTAAGGCATTCGATCGTGTCCCTCGTGAACTGTTGTGGCAGGTCTTAGAAATTTTTGGCATACCTGCTAAATTGATTCGCCTTTTAAAATCGCTACATGCTCGTGTCGAGGTGAAATTTGTTATTAATGATGTCACAAAGTCAATTGAAAGTATTATTGGAGTCAAACAGGGGGATATTTTGGGTCCTCTGTTGTTCATATTTTATCTTGCAGCCGTAATGATATCATGGCGTAATGCGTATGATAGACCGGTCTGTATTTTCCATACGAAGTTCGATGATGTATTAACTGGTCGTAGATACAACACTAAGAGAAATATCGAGGAATTCTCTTTACCAGATTCGGAATATGCTGATGACACAGCTGTTTTATTCACATCGCGTGAATCGACTGAAACGTACGTACCCCTCCTCTTCAATCATTTTAATAGATACGGTCTCGAAATACATGCTGGCACCGACGAAAAACCCTCCAAATCAGAAATCCTTTTCGTTGCAGCACCAAAACGCATCTATGCAAATCCTCCTACATACGATGGCTGCAATCTGTCAAATATTGTTCTACCAGGTGGCGCACATTTACCAATAGTGGATCGCTTTTGTTATCTGGGCTCTTTTCTGACGAGAGATTGTAATGATAATGTTGATGTTGATGCCCGAATCAATTCGGCAAGTCGGGCATTTGGTAAATTGAGAAATTGTTTATTTTCGTCAACCAGTATTTCATACAAAGCTAAGAAATTTGTATACGAATGCATTATCTTGGCTATTCTCTTACACGGTGCCGAACACTGGTGTTTAACCGAAAATCTTTTCCGAAAATTACGTTGTTATTCCATGCAAGATGTGTACGTGCAATGTGTCGTGTGAACCGGCTCCACACCCGTGTGTATAGAATCAGAACGTCTGATCTGTTAAATCGTTTATCTCTGAAATCCGTTGATTCGTACGTGAATCGCCGTCAACTTCGTTGGCTGGGTCATGTCGCTCGTATGGATCAACAGCGACTACCCAGAAAAATGCTAACTTCGTGGGTGCCATCGAAACGCCCTCGTGGAGCACCAAACTTCACATATGGAAGAGGAATTTATAAATGCTTGAAAAAGGTTGGTTTGTCAAAAAATGACTGGTATCAAAAAGCTTTGAATCGTCTGGATTGGCGTAAAATTATTAACTCCAAGTAGCATATTTTTTGATAGTTTTATCTAGTTACTTATTTGCATAATTTTTCCTTTTTTCGCTTTTTATTTTATCTACCTAGCGCTGTGATCTCTATCTTAGGATAGGGCCTATTCCCTGTGCTAAGGGAAGGTTTATCTCTCATCTCTCTCCCTAAAGGCTTCCCCAAGCGAGAAGTTTTTTTTTCGCGTTGATGCAATACAACATGCTCCATCCCACCACCAACTTGCACCAACACAATAAAAAAAGTGCGTGTCCCATGGTTTCTATTTTTGTTTCTTGTGACAAAAAGTGAGGGAAATACCCAAAAGACACGCTGATTTTGAGATTTTGATGAGGAGACACGAGAAAGCGTTTCAGGCTTGAGAGAAAGTAGCCTATACTAGACGTCATATACGGGATGAAAAATCCACTCATGTCATATGATCTGGTCTACGTCATGTGCCGCGCTTAAGGGTAGGTTTTTTAGCATCCCAAAATGTACTGTAAGGCAAGGAGGGTGTGTTTCTGTGGAATTGCACTGTAAGGTTCGAATTTTACAATATTGTTAACCAGTTTTCAACCAATATTAAATGATAACACTTGTTGGACTGCAGATAAATGTTTAAAATAGTCTTAGTCTAAAATTCTCGCTAAAATTGACCATAAATTGCATCTTCAGCGTGAATTATCTCGATCGAGTTAAGTAATGGAATCGGCTATACCCGTTTAAAAGTCTTCTGTATAGTTTTTTGAGAGCTTTCGAATGGTATACATGATATTGTCTGAAAATGAGTTTGAAATTTTCAAAAAATTTCCTGGGGGAAAAAAGAAATTGCCCAAAAAAGGGATGTTCCACCAGATTTTTTCCTGAGGCATAAGCATCCTATAGCTATAAAGAAGGTCTGGAGAAAGTTTCAGCTAGATATTATTTTTTTCCTACAAACAGCCTGTACTTTTGTAACACGACCATAGTATTACCCGTTTTATTTGAGAAAAAGTTGAGAAACATAATGCACTATAAGGGAGAGAAAGTTGTAAACCAAGACAAAATGCACTAAAAAGGGTACCCTTTCAACCATCTCGAACTGCACTGTAAGGGTGCGATTTTGAAAGGTAGATTTTGCGCGGCACATACCGTTGTTTCGAAATCGATTGCCCCCCCGGGAAAAATCCCGGTTTTTAGTGAGGTGTGCTCGCTGATAGAGAAAGAGAGAGAGAGAGAGAAATAACCCTTGCGCCTTCTTGGCTGGACGCACTTGGGGAAACCCCCTCCGCTGGGAAGCCGTTGCATTGTTCGAACGCGCATAACGTTCGAAATCAAAAGTAAACAAAAACTTTTCTGAAAAGTGGTTCCTTTTTGAAAATGTAAACAAAAGTGAAAACTTTGACAAAACGAACAGGATGGGTACGTCAAAAAATAAAAAGAAACAGAAACGTTTTGAATGGCTTGATGATGCTCTACTTCACCAGAGACAAGGCTTTACCTATCCACAAGTGAAACCTTCTCTAGTTTATTATGAAACACCAGCCAGTTTGTATCGCAAAGTTCCTGTTGTTCCTTGTCCTACAGATGTTGTGCAGTTATCAACAACTAAACTTGGGACAAAGGTAAATTTCTGACTATTATTTTTAATCTTTTGTAGGTAGTATTCTCACCCTCACAAGTGCTAAGTTCTGAGTATAGTAGTTTGTCTTTGTGGGTAGGGCCTGTGTTTTTATTGTAATTTTATGTCGCAAAACTTAGGGAATTTTGTGCCTATAACCCGAGGGGGCCCCGCCGGACCCTACGTGGGACGCGTTTTTTCAAAAATTTGCGAGAAAAGTGACCCTGAATGGGACTGAAATTCCAAAATTTTCTCAAATTTTTTACTTTCCATCAAATTTTCCAAAAACTCGCGGAGGTTAAAAAAGGTACCCTGACCAGCGGCGCATCCCCCTAACCCATTTTGCCCTAGTACCCACCTCGGGGAAGGGGCGTACATTGGCTGGTCAGCTGGATATGAGCGGACGGTATGGGTCGGTTTTTGACTTTCCAAGAGTCTCATTCTCTTCTGTTCTACAAAAAAACAACAAAAAGTCAGAATATTTATCTCTCTAATTAGTAAAAAAGATCTCATTGTTTTTCTTTTAAAATTGAAAAATCACTTAAGATTGTTGTACACTCAGTGACCAAATTTGAATTACCTTATCGGCCCTTTTTACGCCAGCTCTTACAGTATTACCCCACAGCCTAATTTTGGGCTTACGCCAATTAGGGCCGTTTAATCATAGTATAAGAAAGCCGCGGCTTTCTTATAGATACTATGGTTTAATAACGCCAAAATTTGTAAAAATGGCTACTTATGCTTCAAGTTAGTAAATAATGACTAAACTTTACATTAAAATGTCATTTTTCAGTAGTAAACTGTTGAAAATTCCTTCGAAAATCACTAATTTTTGAATACATTAAATATTTCACTGAGGTTTTGAATATGGGGTAAAACTATGGATAATTTTCGTCTTCAAATCATACCTAAAATCCTTTAAATTGAGAAATAATGATAAAAAATTAACGCTGCTTTTAGGTTAAAATTGCAAAATCTTGGCCCTTTTTACGCCTGGCCTTATTAAGCCACGAGCCCACAAATAATGCCAATAAGGGCCGGTGTAAAAAGGACCGATAAGGTACGTAAAATCATCTTCACATATGCATGGTTTTCATTAGCCTAGATATCCAAGCTCAGAATTTTAGAAAAAACAAAAATTACCTCAAGATACAAAATTCTAAAATTATAGAGCTTGGTCTCCCTAGAGAATGAAAGTACAAACCCACGTTTCCAAAATTTTCCTAGCCAACCCAGGGCAGCCAAAATAAAATTAATGAAAAGCAGCCTTACAGGATCTAAAACCATTTAAAACACAGAGTTTCAAGCCCGGAGGAGAAAATTTAACCTTTCTCTCTCAGGCAAAAGAAATCGAAGCCACTTATTTCCCATCCAAAACGCGCATATAACGCGCCGTAATCATGACGACGAATTGTATCTATGATTCCTTTGTTTTAGAGGACTACATTTTTTTGAAATCTAGCGATAGATTTTAGTTTCAATCTGGCGTTTGTGTAAAAACTACGCGCTGGCGTTCTGGATGGGAAACAAGTTGTTTCATTTCCCATTGAGGAGTGTCGCCTCTAGTCCTTCGGGCTTGAAACTCAATGATTTAAAACATCCAAATATTACACCAAAGTTCATGAACAAGTTTGCATATCACCAAGAACCATGGTTTTATAGAAAATAAACTTGCCTCTCTTTCTTCTTTTTCATGTTTTCATGAAAGGAAGGAAGCTATATCTACACTAACAAGGGAGGATTAACCTATTTTTTGTTACATAATTTCAACGTGTAATGTAGATCGGTTTTTACGGCTTGAGCGTAGTGAGCGCAAGCAAGCGGACTGTATTCTGATTCGAGAATGCAAATCGCTCTAGGAAGACCAGGCTGTAAACCAGAACTTAAAAGATCTAAATTTAGAAATAGTTTACAGTCTGGATATCCAGGCTAGGTTTTCATTCAAATTGAAGAGAAAATCTATACGAATATTATACCGCCCAAAAACACAGAGAGTTAGGTTCAACTTGTAGTCCCTAATGCGGCGCCTAAGGTTTCAGTGTTTTTCTTGTTTGAGAAAGTTGACGATTCTTTTCTAGCCCATCAAGCTCTATTGTCTTCTCGTGGGATGAATATTTTACGATATTTTGCTTAACAAATCGAACTTCCAATCTTATATTATGTTCTTTATTATTTTAGCGTTATCCTGTGCCACCGCATACAGAGTTTGACGTAACCAACATCAATGTACCGGCCTCGGAGTACAATTTCCTACACGACCCTCATCTCAAAGACTACTTGAACAGCCCTCTGGTTAGAAAGCGTTTATACGAAAAAGGTACGTGTTGTTTTTAAAAACAGTCGTTCTAATTTTGGTTCATCTGGGTCAAAGGTTGATTAAAAAGTTTTAAAGGACAACTTATTTCAAGGGAGTGTTCTCGGTAAGCTGTGTGACTGTAAGGCTCTCTTCTCATTACCCTTAAAATCTGTAATCGTAATCTATTTGCAACATCATAAGCATATTTCTCTCTTTTCGAAGGTTTGATCACAAAGGCTGGTTATGTGAAATGTACCATCAAAGAATTTAATGACTATCGACAGTGGGTAAGAAAATTGAAGTTAGATGCTATTGATCAAGATTGGCACCTGCAGAAGAACGACCAATCCCTTATCCCTAGCACACATACAAATAATGAAGCTGCTCAACTTACCAAACAACGCCAGGAACGTGCAAAAGAACTCTCCACTGACAAAAAGAAACAGGAGGAAATGAACAGACAAAGGTATAATGTCAGTCCGTTAATATTCATAGCTGATTTAAATAACTTAGACCAGCGGCCGAGGTAGTGAATTGTATCACTCCGTAGGGCACCCCTTATATCAGGGCAAATTTTTTATATTATGCTCTTAATAGGGTGTACAATTGACAAAAAAAAATTTGCCTCTTGAATCTCTTGCAGTTTTCGAGTGAGTCGATTTTTAGTTAAGTTGATTTAAGTTTTTTCTGAATCTCGGACACTGGTCTGCCTTAAGGAAACTAAAATTTTACGTTTTCATAATTCTACACAATAAATTCATATTTCTTGGCCAAAACTTTCTCATTTTTTGTCAAAAAAGGAACTAATTACCCAACAACATTAAGAATAAATTTTCTCCTTTAAATTAAAGATTTTTAGTTTTTTTTTTCGCTACAGTACTTACCAAAAATATTTACCCTATTATTATCAGGCTTTTTGGTGTTTTGTATTCTCAAGGGGGGGGGGGGTTTTCCACCAGCCTTGCATAACTTTTGATCTAGAAAAGTTATGGACTTGAAACTTGGCAGAGATGTTCTCTACCATAGAAGGAACTCATAGAAAAAAATTTGGGTTGATGTTGTCATCATAAAGGTGATGACGTCATCACAAAGTTTCACAATAGACGATATCGGCTTAACGTGAAAACTCAGATTTGACCCTAGGCTGCACGCATCCCCTCTGATATGATTTGATATAGGGGATGCGTATCGTCTAAAATATTTCTGTCCCAACTTACCCCCGTCTTTTCTTTTTTCTTTTTTGATTATGCGTCATAGCAATACAATGACTTCTTTTTTTCTTTGTTCAATGAATGAAAGTTGATAATTATGAAAACAACAGCACAATGACTTCATTTTTTTCTTTCTTTGATTGGATGTGACGAAATTATGTAAATTTATGCAAATTTTGGTTCTCGGATGAGAATTTCATACACGATACGCATCCCCTATAACAAAATAAATTCTGGGGATGTGCACAGCCTAATTTGACCCCCGAATATTGCCCCCAATACTTTGCGCAGAAAAAAGTTCACAGTGAAATTATTGTGGGGAATTCTCGGGGGTCAAATCTGAGTTTTCATGTGAAGCCGATATCGTCTATTATCGCTGACCAATGAAAAAGTACCTTTCATTAAAATAGCAATTAAAGTTGAACGAATGCAGATTTTTCGATTCTGTTTTAAATTTCTAAAAGCAAAAAAGAATATCTTTAACATATTTGCCGGTTTTTAACATACTAATGAAATTGACGTTTAAAATCCATGCAGAACATTTTTGATGACGTCATCAGTTTTTGAAATTTTTAAAAATATTTTTCAAAATTTATTATTGATAGCTAAAACCTGTCAAAAGTCCGTTGGATGTCTAGATCAAAAGTTATGCCGAATTTAAGATTTTGGGATTTTACAGGGTTTTAGCTGGATTTTATGATATGCCTGCACAAAAAAATCATAAAACCTGATCTGGTCGGTGCATAATTGTAAAATTGGGTATACATGCTGCTAATAAGATTATATTAAAAGTCAGAAACTTTCAAAGTGTTTAAACTTTTTTTCAGTGAGCTATTAGCAAAAAAGTGCCAGCCTACCCTGAGTATCACTATCAGAGGTTGAGCTTTCAAAGAATATTTCAACCTCTGAAGACCAATAATAGAAATTCTATCGCGCATATGTCAATCTAATCACTGTAGAAAGAATCAAAGATAAAAGAGTAAATATTACCATATTAATGTCTAGCAGACTGCATCAGTATGCAGTTTACTATTTACGAATTCCTCAGAAACCTCCAAGTGTAATTGAAACGAGTTTCTTTCGAAAGAAATCTTTTACATGATTCCCAAATGTATAACAGTAGTTACTAAAATATTAATTATGGAAATGCTATTTTAATTGAATCGAAATAATAGACGGACTTTATATTATGATTCTCTATCACTGACTCTTTTTAAAAAGCATTGATGACATTTTTGAATTGTGTTTTCAACGACGGGAATAAAAGTACCGACTTTGAACTTCATCCAAGATCTTGGATGGTCGTCATGGTTACTTTTCTATGCGTTGATTGCGCGCTGAATAGAATCTGGATTGGTCGGCACAGCATTGACGACCTGTGCTTTTCACGGTAGTGCCAGCCTGGTGGAAAACACCCCCTGATAAAAATAGGGTTAAGGTATATACATAAAATATTACTTTGTTCAATGTATCAAAGGGCACAAAAAGTTGCACTAAGATGTTTAGGGTATTTTTTTTTGTGCGTACAGGACAAAATTGATTTGAACTATGTTCTTTTGAAATTTAGACTGTTGAAAAATTTGGCAGACAAAGACGATGCGATTGCCAACAAGAAACGTGAGCGCGAACGCAAAATGGCACGTCAACAGCGTTTGAAGAAAGAAGAATATAAAGTTAAGATCGATGCTAAAGCAAAGAAAGAATCTGAGGTATGAATTTCAACATGAACCATTCTGTAAATAAGGCTACGCTTAAGATGAAAGAATACTCATTGCGATAATTGTGTGATTAGTTGGGTGGGAAGAATTTCCAAACATTCGGCAAAAGTCTTTTCAAGCTTTGAACAAAATAATTTTGTTTAGTTGACTCGTATTTTCTCGTAACAGAAATGTCTCCAACTCCAACCAATTAAAGTCCATTCGCTTTAAAGTGTGCACTAAAATTTGTTTTGCTTGCCATTTTTCAACGAATGCTTCAAATTATAATAAATTATATACCGTTGAACTTTAAAAAAAAATTCTTTATCAAAATTATAGCGCTCTGAATTATCTTTTCAACGGTATATAATTTTATTATATTTGAAGCATTGGAGAAAAAATGATAAGCAAAACAAACTTTTAATGTACACTTAGAGCCAATGGGCTTTAAAAGTTACTTCTCTATTGGATGGAAGCATTTAAATAATTGTCAAGAAAAATATTATCAATAGATTGAGGCTCCAACCATGATAAGATACATGGATGGTTCCTTTAAGACTTCTATGAAGTGTATTACTTTCATTGTTTCAGCACAAAAGGTATAGGTTGAAGATTCTACTTCGATCCAAGAGACTTATCCGAGATTGTCAAAATCGAATACAATCTTTACAAGATCAAAGGAAAATGGAAAAAGAGGAAAGAGTAAGATATTTTACTTTAACTTTAACGGTGGTAAATAAATTCGCAATAATATGGTATACCTACCGTGTCTCAGTGTCAAGGAAAAATCTTTAAGCCACTGGGGATGGAACGAAGAATCCTAGCTTTGATGGAGATTTAAGATTCTGTTATATATACTCATAAACATAGTTGGATTTCAAAAATCCATAGTGTATTACCCCTACCTTTCTTCTCCTCTTAGGCGATGTTTTTGCCGATTTTTTCAGTTGACAGGGGTTTCACGTGGATGTGTGGTACGGTTTTTGATACGTAGTCATCGTGCTAATTATCTCAAGTATTCTTTTTGAAATATTCTATTTCTTATTCTTTCTTCCTTTTGATTGACACCAGGCACGACAGTTGTATGAGCGTCGTCAACAATATTGTCATGGTAAGATGGAAGAAGATGAACAAAATCGGGAAGTCCAAATGGAAAAACGTAAAGTTTCAATCAACGAAAGGGAGAATGTCTATCAAAAAGAACGAAGGAGAAGTGATGGTAGGCTTACTGTAATGTACACTTTGTTGATATGCTCTATTGATAACACTATCGAGGGATAGATTAGCACCATGGTGTTCTAAATATAAGGCCTGGCAAACATGAATTGACGTTAAAATCCAATGGGGCCTATTTTGAATTCGCTGCATTGACGTCACTTAAAAAAAACGTACACCTCTCGGATTTTGACGTCAATTCACGTCAATTCACGTTTCCTAGTCGTTAGATTTAAAACGCCATGATTAGCACGCATAAGTGTAATAAAGTTTTCAGAGTATTTTTTGACCCCCCCCTTGACTCAGTAAATGACAAAGAAGCATTTTTCACTGCATGAAATTCTAATGATAAAGATATCAAATTCAAAAGAGATAAATTTGTGAACTTTTCTGTGGTACTCGGGCATTGGCGAGAGTGCTTTCTTTGAATCGAAGATTATAATTAATCAATATTTAGTATACATGTTGCAACATCACCAAGAGAACAAAGACAACGCACGAAAGCATCTGGAAGAAGCTAGTCAGTTCTTGAATCGTATAGAAGAGAAGAAAGAAAAAGAAATTCAAAAATGGCGAACAAAGCTGAAATCGATCGAACAGCGAGAACGTTTATTGGAGTTCTATCGACAGAAACGATTGTACGACGAGAACAAAGGCAAACGTAGGAAAAGACACGACGATCAACGCACAAGTGTGTGGGATGTTGACAATGTTCTCCTCAAACATATCCTCAATGACTTAAATGAGAAAGAAAGAGAAGAGCTAGAAGTTTTTGCGGTAGGTATTAAGTTCATTAGACAGCCATTCACCATCGAAAAACCTATCAACATTTGGCGGTGTGGTCAGCGTTCTAATTCGAATAGATAATGGAAGGAGAAATTTGAGATTGCCACCTATCCGGGTCGGAACTTGTTAAATAAGCGAACTGAAATCATCGCCAAATGCCGTCAGATTTTTGAAGACATTAAAATTGTAGATTTTATAGAACGTTTATTTCACTAAAGATTGCCATCCTAGATGGCATGAAACTTTGAGTATGAAATTCAATCGTTTTCTTTACTCAAACTAGTAATTGAAGTTTTCTTTAATTTTAGTCCCCACGAACTTTAAAAAGTTCGTTTCCAATTTTAAGTGACTTTCTTGGTTTCACAATATCAAAAAAAGTCGGCTGTCTAAATTAGTTGTTACCAAGCTCCATCTTTTCAGCTCATCACCGTTTTTGCTGTTACAGAAAGAAGAAGATGACATCATAAAAGAAGAAGAAGAAATAAGTGATCAAGAGGATGTTGACGTTTTAAGTGATGTAGTGGAAGACGATGTGGTTTGTGAATTGCCCGAATCTAAAGACAACTTGGACGTTGGTCTCATTCAAACACAACCAAGTTTCATCACCTTTGGTCGTATTCTTCTTGATGAAACAGAGAATGTGTATCATCAGAAATCTCGTCATTCCATGATGGCATCTACTGGTGGTGGCCCACATGCCCCTCTTTTAGATATCCCTGGTTTATTGATTGAACATTGCAAAAGTGCTCATGAACACCTCCCTGTTGTCGATTCTATTCACGATCCAGACTCGATGGAGGGATCCGTGGAAACGGTCATCAATGTGACGGAAAACAACGAGGATGACATCATCGAAGGTGATTTACAAGAAGAAGCTGATATCACCTGCTACTCAAACGAATCTTTCTGCTCTCATCGTAGCTCTTACGAAATCCTTGTCATTCCAAGCCGTCAAAGTCGAAGCAGTCTTGACGTGTTGGTGAATACACCATTGGAATCAAGAGCTACTCTTGTTCATCTCGTCAATAGTGAGCCAGTGTTGGTAACATCTGCTGTTTACTCCTCTGCGACGTTGGCTTGTACTGCACAACAGCTTGTCCAAGGTTCTATTCATTGTTTTCTCAAATTTTGGAAGGGTCATCTCCACTCACTTCCTCCATTCATTTTCTCCAGTTCTAAAGCTTCTTTTTCCGATTTTGATGTACATATACCCTCCTTCTTTTTAGTCAGCCCATCTATGAGTAAACATTTTTTAACTAAGCAGCCATGAAATTCCATTTCTTAAATCTTTGAAGTGACTTACAAAGTTGACCCCCGCTTCCCATGACCTTGCACATGCACAAGAAAAACTTTAATTTTTACTGTGTCATTTTTAGGTTCATTGATGAACGCAGCCACGCAACTTGGTTATGAGGAGAAGGAGATTCTTCGTGCACTGGATCTTTTACCAGAATCTTCATCTGAAGTTGAAATAGAGGAAGTGGTTGAAACACCACTTCCCTTGGTTTCTCAATCCATCGTCGACTATTCCAAAGAAATTACCGAGATGTCCTTAATCGCTGCTGCTATGTCTCTTGGTTATGATCGACAAGAGATTTCGTCAGCTCTTGGAGTTGACATGGAGACTTCTGGTGACGAAAGCTCCATTGCTGATGGGATAGAACATGCTGATTCAATAGCTCTGTTCAATAGCAAGTATTCGGATACTGTTAAAGATATCGCAGTGACCGCTATCAAACAAGCAGCCATCAATCTTGGTTACAGCGAAAAAGAAGCAGATTCGGCTTTATCAGTTGTTGTTGCAAATCATGAAAGTGATACGTCAGTTTCTGTTATTGCAGCTGAACTTGCCAAGACTGCAATCATCAACGCTTCAAACGATCTCGGTCTTCAACGAGAATCTGTTCAATCACTGGTTGATGAAGTAAACACCCGAGTTTCATCAATGTCTATAAATATCCAATCCAACTACAGTCTAAAATCAAGACCGTGTACTAGGGATGCTCCTTATGTCGTTGTGACTCATAATGCATTGCGAAATGCTGCTCTCAGTCTTGGATTTTCTGAAGCTGAAGTCAATTCTAAGATCGGAGAGGAGAAGAAGTTGAATTCGCGTCAACTTAACATCATGTCGTCACAGCCTTCTCCTACTTCAGAATATTTGATGAACCTTCATACTTGGTCATCCAACAAAATGCGAGTTCAAGGAAACTCGTATTACGAATGTTTGGCATCTGCGTCGGAGATCATCACACGCTCTGTCATCAACAGCGCTCTGGAAATCGTTTCCAACAATACCGAAGAAGTGATAAAGAAAGATTATACTACAGCCAACAGTCAATATGAACTGAAATTAGAGATGACTGCTAAAGAGATTGTTGCAACTGCCATCGACAATGCTAAAAAGATCGTATCTAGTGAAGATAACAAAGATTCCAACGAGAAACTTCAAAGATTCGCTCTCAAATATTCCATGATGATCATTGGATCATCTGCTAAACGATTGGGTTACGAAGACAAGCAGATTCTTGACGCGCTTACCAAAGACATTAACTATTCTTCTCGTAACCGTAAGTTAACCTTTAGCTTGTTTCAGTAAACTACTTTTATAGATTTCAAGTCTCGATGAGCAAAATAAGCCAGGATTGTGCTCGCAAACGTCATACTGGGTTCTGTTGCTTCCTTTTGTTACACTGATTGGGTTTTCTTTGTTAAGGTTTTTAGTTTAATAGTCTCGGAATATAATAAAAGAATAATCGTAAAAGGTTTTCCTGGATAAAACTACATATAAACGTACAAACACAATAAAGATAAATTTTTCAAACAGCTATTACCCTAGTGTGCCTTTTTTCACCTGATAGCTCTTAAAAATACGTATTTCTTCCAGGCGAGGGTCTTGACCGTCATCCAAGCGTGTTAGTGAAATTCAATGAAGTATCAATAAGTGAAGCAATCATGGTAAATGCGGTGTCTGATCAAGTCGTCCGTGGACGTCGAAATTCCATCAAGGAGCGAATCTTGACTCCTTTGCCATCCACTACAGCGAGTGAAGAAATGAGTGGCGACGAAATAGAGAAGGATGATGAAAGACAACGCACAGACAGTTTATTAGCCAATTCCCAAGCTGGTAGTGGCAGAGAACGACGACTAACTCCTTTTTTCCCTGAAAGCGTACAAAAACGATTGATTGAAGAGTTTAACAAAGAGAATACGAACAAGTTTGATTACATTGCCGAAGAAGAAGACGAAGATGAACAAGATGAAGAGATGGATGAAAACTTTTCAAATGAAAAGAAGTGGTCCAATGATTTCATGGACAAACTCGACAACATTCATTCCATAACGGAAGAAGTTTGTGATTACTCAAATACTAATGAGTCTGATATGCTACAAAATATTGAGTCCAGAAAAACGTCACTACAACAATCAGATAACTCAAACGAGACGAACTTCATGATGGCTACACAGGGACATAACCAGAGTCCTGTTATGAATGAACCTGAACTGATGGGTTTTCTCGGTCAAAATCAACTTGCGCCGGGTATTCTGGCTCTTTATAATTCTATCCAAGCTGATGTTCAAAGATTGATTTCTTCAACCAACATAGCACTGCTGGCATCACAATCTGTCAATTCATCACCGCTTACATGTTCACCCCAAAGTTCACCTGCAGAAGCTATGTATGATAAGTATGGAAATCATAATTATGGTTTGCAACAAGTAGCTTCACCTTATTCGCCTTCACCTTTGTTAAACCAAGCCATTCCATCAGTACAAACGAGTCAACATTCAGTTATGTCGCCTCTGTCACAATCAACTACACCTGTTGCAGACCCTACACCACCACCTCCACAAACTCTTTCGCGCTTGAGTCCAGCTCAAAGTTGTCATCAATCTGATTCGAGTGATTTAAAATCATCCAAGGCATCTCTTCCGAAAATTAAAAGTAACTTGGTTGAATTACCTAACATATCGTCTCCAATACCAAGTCAGCTGTCCATTCACAAACAACCATCGAGAGCAACCGAGTCATCGATCTCAATCAAGAAGAATCTCTCCACCACCGTTCCTCTTCCAAGCGTTGGCCATTCCAGGTCTGTAATAGAAGTACAAGAAAAGGTGATCGAATCAAGACCCTCTTCTAAAAATACTACCAATAAAAATCTCCAAGAGAAAGATTCGCTAGTGAACAGTGAAGAAAAAGAAGTTGTTCTCAAAACAGAAATTCAAAACTTTAAAACATCTCTTGAGAAGATAGGTTCATCTCAACGCTACAAGACATCTTTCGTTGATCCTAAACCACCTTGTTCCACCTCGCCCACTCACCATGACGCTAAAAGAGGGACGTCCATATCCTCTTACTCTAGACCAAAAGTGAGTAACAATTCATCAGGATGTACCTCGACGACCAGAAAACAATCTCAAGTACAATCTGTTACAAAGGCTTTTTCTGAAAATGAAACTCCGAATTACGCAAAACCATTGAAGCGGAGTGTCGATAAACTGGAATCAAATATTAAATACGAATCTATACATAAAATTCGGGACATTAAAATGAAGACTTCAGAAAGTAACGGCCCATCGGTCTTTGATAGGCTTTCTAAACATCAGAAGTCGTTTGCTAAGCCTGAGGAACCATCAACGGACGCTCTACCCTCACTTCCGAAAACATCAAGCATCATCGAAAATCGTAACACTAAATCTAATTGCCAGATTCTTCAAGCCAGAACTAATACGTCAAGTTCTTCTGCAGTACCTGCCAAACCACCTTCGAAGATATATAGACGGCGTACGAACTCCATATCAATTGAAGAAACCAAAACAAAATCGTCTAAACAATTGGTGCCAACGAAATCCAAGCATGCAAGTGTCGAAGGTAAATCACCTCCGATCAAGAAGACTACTTCAAAAGGCAGTAGCCGACGTGAATCGAAGGAACTTTTTAAGCGAAGCCCGTCTAAAGCCACGGAAGTGAAAGAAACAAAGTCTGTTCACAACAGTAAAGTGGACACGGAAGAAGTAAAAGTGAAGTCATCTCGAAAAATGAAGAAGAAAAGGTCAAACAAATCCAAGTCATCGGTCTTCAATGCTCCTTCGACTGCAGTCGGTGCTGTGCAAGAGAACAAAAAATATCACACCAGTTTCGCCAGTGTTGAATCTAAAGAAGAAGTCCTCATCAAACGAGATTCAGTCAAACATTCAACATCATCTTTCAGAAAAGTCGAACAAACGCCTTTGGAAGTTGAAGAAATCGAGGACTCTATTCAACTTGACGATTCAATTGTAAAAGACGACGCTCAAGAACAAAAAATTGATTCAGTTGATATTTGTAATAAGCAGGAGCAATCAAAAGAAATTGCTGCTCAAAATGTATTGCAAGATAACCAACCAATTACAAGTGGCAAAGATTCTTCAAATATAGAAAGCTTTGAGATGAAAGACAAACCACTTGAAGAAGATCCATCGATGAAGAACAACAACATTGATTGCATCGGTGCTCAATTGAGTGTAAGAGAACTTGATGACATCCCTGAAAACGAAGCACTATCATCACAACCATCCAAAGTTTATCCACAGTCAGCTGATCGTATTGCTAGACCACAACGAAGTGGATTCGGGCCTGTTCATTCAGCTGGTAGCACACCTATGTCCATCGGTAATATCTCCAAAGTTTCCTTGACATTTGACGATGTAGCCAAATTGGGTCGACCCTCAGATGCTTCGGTGCGTAAACAGAGTATCGAGATAGTGCCTTCCAAAACAAGCAACAACAACATGCCAGCCAAAGTGGATTCCCGTCAACAGACAAGCACTGATATCATTTATAACCAATCCATCAACAGCATGAAGCCTAATGTATCTTCAGTCAAATTCCTGCCTTCCTCTGCAAACTCAACCAAACAGATGGGTTCTTCGCACTCTGCGCGCTCTGTGATGAGTCATTCTGGTTCACGATCTGGTAGAGCCAATCGTAGCGTCAGGAATATGTCCAAGAGTCTTAGTGTTGGTTCACCGAGGTTATCAGCTGAATCTCACATTCGCAAATACTCATCCACGCCTTTCAAAGAGAGCATACCAAACGTGTTTGACGGTGAATATGAATCAACTAAAGTTCCTTCAATTAATGACGTCATCAACCGAAGAAATTCAGCAAAGATGGCGGCATCCACTGGCACAGCAAATGGTGTATGGGTACCTTCAGATAGTATTGTAAGAAAAACTTCACTGGTTGGTGAGAATCTCCATTCTCCATGTACCATTCTTTCTGGAACTCCATCCAACACAGCCAAAACCGTTTCTGGAAGTCAAATCTTCGTCGCTCCGGCAACGTCATCCATTAGCTTCATACCGAGTACGCGCACGTCTGTCACCGATGGGTTTCTTAAAAACAACAAATCTGATGATAAATCCTAGCTAATTTTATTTTTACATTCATTTTTATTCATTTTAATTTGTTTTTTAACTCTCTAACTTTTGGTCTTTTTGCAAGCATCTAAAATAAGCTCAGAAATTGCCTATGTATGAATACCTTTAGATTTTTAAGTAAATGACGTAAATAACTTTTGTATTATATTTTTTCAAAAATTTGAATTTTATTAGAAATGTGCATATTATGATAGTTTCTTGAATTTTTATACAAGTCAAGATCTGTAAATCATTTAAAAAAAAAAAACTGGCCACTTCTACCTTATTGGTATATATTTTCGCGTGTTACAAATTTTTGCGAATCGCGAAATTTTTTCGAAAAAACGTGTTTCGCGTGTATTAAATTTCGCGATTGCTGACTTCTGGAAAATTTTCGCGTGTATTAAATTTCGCGATTCACTTTTTTCAGGTATTTTCAGAAAGTGGGAATCTTGAAACACAACGTTTTTGATGTAAAAATACTAACAAAATACTAAGAAAAATTTTTTCGCGTGTATTTAATTTCGCGATTTTGTAATTTTGAAAAATTTAAACAGTATTAAATTTCGCAAAAATTGACCAAAAAACTCGCGAAATTAAGTACCCGCGAAAATTTGTAACACGCAAAAATATATACCAATAAGGTATGTCATTCTTTTTTGAAGGGTTAGTTTTCTTTGACTCATACAGTGTTTCAGTTCACTTCATTCTATAGAAAAGTTTTGCAAAGGTATCAAGTCTGATCAAGTCGATAATACTAAAAATTTGTAAACTGAACCACATTGAACCATCGAATCAATATTTTTTGGAAAATCTGATGACACATTAATGCCTATTGAGAGTTGGTCTTCCACCAAAGCTTCCTCAGGTCAGGGAAAACGGATGAAAACCCGGGAGAAGGGGGGCTTGATTAAAAATTAGGCCTTTGAATTCCAACCCTTTAAAATTTAGTAAAATTTGAGTAAATTTGTTAAGAATCGATTTTCTTGAAATTTTTTACCCCCTTAGAGTACTTTCACTCATCTTCGCTCATTTCGACCCTTACAGTGCATTTTCTTAACTTTAAGAAACACACCCTTGAAGGCCGCACCCCTCAAAAAAAATTTATTTAATTTTCTATTTTACAGAAATGACTAAAAAGATAATAATAATGATGAACTGTGAAGTCAAAAGGAGAATATAATGATGTTGGACTGTTTGCTTGACAATAAGGTTTTGTTTCATTTTTTTCGCCTGTCATTTGATTTATAGTTCTTAATAAGTTTGTCTCGATATAATCTGCAGTGAGAGTCTAAAATCAAAATTTTTTCCTGTCGGCGCAAACCAGTTGCCTCCTTTGTCACTAAATTTTTTGCCCCTGCAAGTTTGAAATCAAGCCATTGCTGCCTTCTAGTCCTCCCCCATATGAGTACACAACATTTTGATATCGAGGCTTACTATAGGATCACTGACAATCTGGAAATTTACTGTAGTTAAACCCGATTTATATGTGACAAGTCGCCCTTATCCAAATATAAGTAGAAGTAAGTATAACCCTTACCTTATTAATCGGTCAGTTAGAGTGTAGGGGAAAAAAATTTAAGAAAGTAGGGGGTGCAAAATCTTTTTGAGAGGGGGCGTTCGAAAACATTTTGCATGTAGTAGATACTTTCTGACCACTCCCTAAAAGATAAACAGGAGTGGAATGTTATCATAAAAAAAGAGTTCAAAAACGATATTGGAAAATGATTGAAAACGAGGAATATTTTTTAAACGAGCACCGCTACCTAATTCGAATTCTATCAAAAGTTATAGCCTTTTTCCTCCGCTGCAAATTATATTGAAACATCGACTTTAAAACCTGTAACAAACCCTGCTCGTGAATATCTTTTATAGATTTCATATTTTCATGCATTTTTATGGAGTTTTTTGGACCCATCATTTTATACACGTACTTATCATTTTGTACTTTGAATGAGTATGCATGACAGTGTGCATATTCTTAGACTCAGATATTCGTGCAAGGCGCTCAATATCATTGTTGTGGCGCTTTATTGTTGGGAAAATGATGCTCCTTTGTGGTAGAAGAATTTACTAACATCTAAGAGACATCAGCAGATGATACTTGCTTCATCATATCTATTTGTTCATAAAGTAATTCCAAACATATTTGGATGTCGGCCGTATTGGTATACTGTTTTTGTTTGTTTTTTTGCTACATATTTTAAAAATTCTATATTACAAAAATAAGGAAAAAAGCTTTAAATAGGAGACTCCAAGCCGACATCTCATCTCCAACATTCACAATTTTATCATACAACCAACATTTAAAAATCAGTCTGGTTTAATGGTGGTGTTTTGAAATCCGTGACTTCTTCTTGTTCTTGTGTTTCCTTGAAAACATTGAAAGTCTTATTAACGACGATCTACGGTCGAGGTCCGAAGAACAACATTGAGTAGGACAGCCCACATCACAGGAAGCAGGTGTACAATTAGATTCGCAGGCTGTTGGCGGGGATAGCGGGGGTGGTGGTGGTGGTGGAGGTGGAGGAGGAGGAGGGGCTATTGCTGCAGCACATGGGGTACAAGGTGGTGGAGGAGGTGGACAGGATGCAGCCATACATGGTGGTGGTGGTGGCGGACAAGAAGGTTGGCAGGGTGGAGGTGCCATTGCTGCAGCACATGGTGTGCAAGGAGGTAGTGGTGGTGGACAAGGTGCAGCCATACAGGGTGGGGGAGGTGGTGGGCAGGAAGGTTGACATGCTGGCATGGCTGGTGCAGCACATGGAGTGCAAGGTGGTGGTACAGCACATGGTGGAGCCATACAAGGTGGCGGTGGTGGCGGACAGACTGGTTGACAAACTGGGGGTGGTGGGGGTGGTGGGGCGGCACAAGGTGTACATGGTGGGGGTGGAGGTGGACAAGGTGCCATCATGCAAGGTGGTGGTGGTGGTGGACAAGAAGGTTGACAAGTGGGCATGGGCATTGGTGGTGGTGCTGGGGGTGCGCAAGGTGTACATGGAGGGGGAGGTGGTAGACAAGGTGCCATCATACATGGGGGAGGAGGTGGAGGACACGAAGGTTGGCAAATTGGTGGTGGTGGTCCTGGTGGGGTAGCACAACAAGATTCTGAGCATGAAGGGGCACAGAGAGAAGAACAAGGGAATTGACAAGTGACTGGTTTGGCTTGTGCTGGTGGTGCTGGAGGTGGTGGGATATTTGGTCCTGGTAGGTATGCTGGTCGCTCTTTGAATTTCGCTGGTCGTGGCTTGGGTGGTAGAACGTATCCAATAGGTGGTGGTGCCATAGGAGGGTTTTCACAACATTCAGGTGTACAGCTTGGATAACATGTCGGTGCACATGCACTACATGATGGTGCCATTTGACCTGCTTGATCTTAAAAAAAGTCGATAGTTGAGTTTAAAATCTTTCATCTCAACATTTTATGTCCACTGGCAATACTACAATCAAAAAATTAATGGTTCATGCGTTCTATCTTAGTTTGTATAAACGACTGGAAGAATCCAGTGTTCCGGCCTTAAAGAATCCCCGGCTAGCTACCCAGAAACTTGCGTAGTGAGAAAACAAAGGGTTTTTTCTGAAAACAAAAGAAAGTTTTTCTCGGATGGTGGTGCTTCCGTTAAGAAATTGGCGCGCGAAAGATAAGAAGAAATTAATTCTTGATCCAGCAACAACAAACTCTCAAAACAAAACAAAACAATAATTTTAGCACACAAATCCACATACACTTTTTTTAAGAACTTTTTTGAGCGGGAAAAAAATATAATTGTAAAATTGACACTTTTCTTTTGTTTGGAGCTACCTTATCGGCCAAAACTCAGTCGGCCCTAATTTTAGTCACTTCGTCAAAATTTAGTCACTAAGGGCCGACTAATAATTAAGACTGACTAAAAATTTGGGCCATTTCTAAATTTACAAGCAGATGGAAAATAAGGAAAGCTTAATTATAAACTTTTAATTTGGCTCAAATTTTTAGTCGGCCCGAATTCTAGTCACCAAGCCAATATTTAGTCGCTTAGGGCCGACTAAGTTTTGGCCGATAAGGTAGTTTAAAACAATCGAGAATAATTTTTCGAGAGAGAAAGTTATCGTGTGTTCTGATTTCTCCTTTTATGTGTTTCAATCGATGATGTGCGTCTCGATTGTTTTTCTAAACCAATCAAATCGATTTAAGCAATCAAAACAAACTATTTTTTTTCGAACAAACCCCTAGATTTTTTTTTTTATTAAAAATAGCACACAAAGGTTTCTAGAGACTAAAATTTATGCAACATACCAAGTATAAGGTAGCCTCTTGCACCTCCATCAGGTAGAGACTGTTGATATCCGAAAGCTCCCGGTTGATCAATCTGTTGTGGATCATAAGGTGATGGTTGTGATGCTGGTTGTGCTTGTTGTTTTGCCGGTAGTTTTTGCAGCTGCTTTTTGAGCTGGTTTTGGTGGACTCGCTTGTGGCTTGGTTTGCGCTGGTGAAGGCTTAGGAGCAGGAATAGCAGGTTGCTTATTGAGAGCTCCTGCTTTTGGTGTGACAGGGTTCGGTGCAGTACCTGTGGTGGCTGCGTCATCTGTTGAATCATCAGCTCCGTCGTCTGCAGCATCATCTGCTCCTCCAGCGGCTGGGTCTTGTGGTGGTTCTTGAGGATTGGGCAAGGCTGCATCTTTCGACGGTTTGACATGTTCTGGTAATGCAGCTGCCACTTTTAATCCTTTATGTTTTATAGGTGTTGGAGAAATTCCTACATGAATAAATTCAGTATAAATACATTGATATTGTAATTGAAAACAGAGTTTTCTAGAAGCTGGATTGGCTTATTAACGTCACACAACCCATCGATATTTTCCCGTTAAGAGTAAGTAAAAGTAAAAAAATATTTCATTCTCCGTAATCGTCAAGAATAAATTCCATAAAACCTCTCAAAATGCTAAATAATAAAATATTCCCAGAAACGATCTTGTCCTTGTTTCAATTATTTTTGAAGTGATATAAGTCTTTTGGTTTGTCGTTGATCGTTGTAGAGAATTACTCACCTCCAGCTCTGGTTTCTCCATCTTCTATATCGTCATCTTCAACTTCATCCTTCAGTATTTTCATACGAATTCGCTATGTCATCATCTTCTGTTCGTACCCAAAAGAAAAATAAGATTAAATCTCTTCGCATCACAGTAATTTCTTGACGGCCGTAACGATACGGAACATGAAGCATTTTCAAACTTTAATTCTGTGGATTTCGATTATTACATCTCTCCCTTTCGTTTCAGATGTGCAACATATTAGTCACAGATTTCTACAAAACCATAAGGAGCACGAACCTGTTAGTGGATGCCAGCAGCCTAGCTACATATGAGTTGCGATATACCAATAGAACGAGGATTTCTATAAAAACACACTTGGATATATGTAATTGAACTCAAAATACATATATTTGAAAATGTTTACCTGGGTTGGTTTTGTATTTACGCTCAGCTGCAGCGATCCTTTGCTGCTCTTTCTTGACAGAGTTAGTCAGCGATTTGAATTGTGCTTGCACTGGAGTCAAGTGCTTCTTCTTTGCTGTTTCTAGATTAAAAAAAGGAAATACCGTGAGTAAGTAATAATAGGTACTTTCCCGATATAACGAGACTGTAAAAATGCAATTGAGAAAATATTTCAATTTTGAATATCTGATATCTATCTTCTTGGTTATCTATCTTTCCACGTTCTCTCAAAGAATTTCAATTTAATAACGATTTTTCGTTATCTGCCTTCAATCTACTTTTGCCATACTATCTTTCATGTTGTCAAATCCACTTACCTTTCTTTATAGATTTTGCATGGATGAGGAGGATGGCGATTGCCAAGCAGAAAAGTATGTACAATCCTCTCATTTTGTTTTGATTTCTTTATATCCACAATATTTTATATTATTTCATTTTTTAACTGAAGTCGAATATAAGCAAAAAGATTTGAACCCGCTGGCTTGATGAAAAGCCAGGAATAGAAGCTTTCCAGCATTTGAACTTTAATGCTCTGTTGACGAGAAGAAATGAGAAGGAGAAATAAATACATTGAAATAGTAGGAAAATCATTAAAACCAGGAGCAGCGAAGAATTTTCCCGCGTACTCCATTTTTATGCACATTAGGGTGCAATTTAAAAAAATATTTTAGAGTTCTACATTCAGTAGGCATTCAAACTCTTAAAGTAAGTAGTAAACTTGGGTAAAGAGATTTCTTTTTTGTTCTCTAAAGATCTACCGTAATTTTTTTAACGCGTATACAGTGGTAGCCCCTAGAATGCTGGTCAAACTTACATTTGATCTCATTGTTTAGTTTCGCAAATAATAAACTTCTATTTAAGAAACTACACCCCAAGCACCTTGAAATTATTTTTGGGTTTAGACGTAGCATCAAAATAATTATTTATTGCGACACTTTAAATTGAAAAACCACGTTTCTGCTTGCAATATTTAAATTGTCATAAGATACTTTCAAATCCACAATCGCACCTTTTTGGCAACATTATTCAAAAAGGCATCAACTTCCTGTGGAAGGGTGGGACAGGCTTTAGATGGGAGATAATAACGTCAAAAAGAAATTACAAAGCCAAAAATATCAAAAGTACAAATTCTTTATTCAAGACAGCTTACGTAAATCAATCAAATTTATAATCGAAAAGGAAACCACCCCAATCAATAATCCTAGAATCATTTTCGACAAGAATTCACTTTTTCAGTTTATGCTCAATATGAGATTGAAAAACAAAACAAACAAAAGAAACCAGTGTATTCTTCACGAAAATTTGATTCATTCAACCGAAACTGATGAAAAGTTTTATTTGTGCGCAGCCAACCATAACAAAGGGCGTTAGGGCGATGGCGGTAGAAATATGTTCATTTTAAACAGCGAATGTGGTTATGTCCAATCATATTGAATTACAAAGCGCGAGATATCCACAACTGGGCCATCTTCATTTTACACTGCTTTTTAAGATTTGTTCTTTTTTGGTTTCGAATAGTCAAGTGATACTCTTTTTATATTGTTAGCCTTTTGATGTTATTTTGCTCTTTTGAAAAATCTATCCGCTTGTCTTTTTTCTGTGAAGAAGAAATTAGTACTGGCTACCATCCTTTGCGATTTATTGCCGATTTTGATCGGGAGGCCATTAACCGGCCTTTAGCCTTTTTACCGGGGAAAGGAAAGGAAACTTGTATTACTTGTTTTCACAGGGGCCGCAGCTCCACTTTGAAAGTGAAAGGGCCACAATACTTTATACAGACTAAGGAGGTGCCACCATTCTTTGCGCCGACGGGCACAATTTTTAGCCCTTCTAGATCGCCTAAAACAGATCCGTTTTAAGGGCTCTGACCATAGTCCAAAAATTGATTTTGGTATTTGAACATAGAAGTTATATTTCAGGTTCCTTAACACTTTTAACAAAGAATTGCCTTTATAAATTGCTTTTTAATCGAATCCCTTAAGAGTAATTAAGAATTTAATTGCAAAAATGACGTTATGAACTTTGAAAAGATGTTAATAATATGTTGCATCACCCTCTTTTACAAAAAGTGCTTAGTTTTAATGGGTAATTAACTTTTTTGTTTCAAAATTTCTTTACACTGTCCGCAAAGAATTAAACTATTTTAAATTTTGCGGAAAATTTCTCTAAAACGATGTGTCAAAAGTTATCACTGTTTTTTAAGCAAAATCCAGATGAAAAATTGATGAAAAACCACTATTTTGAAGATTTCGAGACAAAGAAGCATTTACAAAAATTTTCCGCAAAAATTTTTATTGTTCAGTAAAAGATACACCATCTACTGCGAAAAATTTTTCAAAATGTTTTTTCTTCGCCGAAACTAAGCTCTTCAAAGTTGAAATACTCTTCATCGCAAAAGTCTTCATTTTCTTCTTCGTCAAATTTTTTCAATGCAATTTTTGAATTTTCAGATTCAGGAATAGTTTGCCTAACAGAAAATGTATAACATGCCATAGTTTTGTTGGTTACATCAGTCAGAAAACACATTTTAAAGACGGCAATTATGAAAAATTCACTATGGTCAGAGTCCTTAAGGTTACTACACATTTACCAAATTTTCTTTTTGCTTTGAAAAATTGTGGTCGGACCGAGTATCAGCGAGAGAATGAAGCATCAGTTCGTTCAACCATCTTCCAACAAACAGAAAGCCCCGTGTTTTTTTAGTAAAAATCTAGCATTTAAAGATCGATTTAAAGAGACCCCCCAGCGGTTGGCGTGATAGCGTGACGGAGGGTTTTTCGTGGCGCGATGGCGTGAAATTTTGAAAAAAAAACGGCGTGATGGCGTGAAAATGAAGTGCCGGCGTGAAAATTATATATATTACTTGAATCGTAATTCTATGTCCATTTTAGCCAATTTAGAGAGTTTACATTTCAAAATTTTCTATAGATCTCATTTTAAAACATAAAACGGTGCAAACAGTTTTATCCATCTGCCATTTATCCTTGTAACTTCCAATTGTGTCGTTAGCAGTTGCTAGCTAGTCTTCAAAATAAAGTCGAATGCTACGAGAGGGTTGAAAATTGAAAATTTCTCCCGTCGGCGCAAACCATGGTTGCGCTTCCTCCGTAAATAACATTTTCCTCTCTCTTTCTTAGATACTTATTCTTAGATGCATCAAAGACATCAGGTACTTTATTTCAGGAAAATATATATTTGTCTTAAAACAGAAATAAGCAACAGATTTATCATGAGGTGTAGTTTTGAGCAGATTGGCATTGATAAAAGGAATCCTGTGATGTTTAAACCATATTTTGGAAAAAAGAGAGTAAACGAGGGAGATTTTAGCCATACTAAATTGAAAATTTTCCCCGTCGGCGCAAACCATGGTTGCGCCTCCTCGTTCCCTTTTGGAAAACTATTCACGCTCATTCACAATTAATGCTCATGGGAGGCAGTTGATTTACCAACTGACGGTATGTGCAGAGAAAAATTTGGCTTTTAGAATCGCACCCGTACAGTGCAGAAAATAATTCATACCCTTACAGTGTAGCTTTTCAAATTTTCAACTCTTTTAGAGTAAAAAAATCAAAATTGTCGGGCAAAAATTTGCAATTTTTCCTAGATTTGCTAAAATTTCCACCCTTAACCCTATTCAACCTAGGCTTTTAGGGGCGGTTCAGAACTAGGGGGGGGGGCTTTTCCTGTACCACCCCTTAACTTTTGATCTAGTGGGTCTTTTCATGAAATTTGGCACACAAGATCCTTGTGACGTAAGGTAACTTTTGACAAAAAAATTTTGAGCAAAAACCGAAAACTTTCTTTGTTCTTATAAATAGCTATTGTATTTTAACAAAGGCTTTAGAAAAAAGTTGCCTGAGTTTAAAATGCTTATTTTATCCTAAATATTCAATAAATTACGGTTTAAACGATATATTTGACATAAAAAATTACAGTAATTTGTATTGGAAAAGTGTCAATTTTTGTGACACCTTACTGTCAGAAATGTCATCATGCTCAAGGTGTGAAAATTTTTAGGTGTTAATTTTTTTTTTATTTTGAAGCTAAATAAAATTTAGGTATTTACAAAAAAATTCACGGCAAAAGCTCTATTATTTCAGGAGCTATTACCAATAGTTTGACCTCAGAACAGAAAGAGCCCCCCCCCCTAGGCCGAATAGGGTTAAAGTGCATTTCTGCTATTTTCAAAAATATACCCATGCCCGTCGTTCAATTTGCCTGACTGCCCCCTCCCGGGCTCTCATGTTTTTACCAAAAAAAGCTACTTGTACTTTTAAAAGATTTACATTATTTTTCCATTATTTTTCAAATTGAATCTAAATGGGTCCTAAAATAGCACTTTCAAACGCTTCGAAATTCAAAAAAATTTTCCATTGCCCAACCATGGTGGGCTTTGACTCAAATATAACCAGCCAGTTGTCAAACAAATTTTGATATGCATCAAGATAACATTAATTTTACTATCGGAAACACCCGAAAAAACTGGAATTTAACCCCTGTGTATTACTAAAAATAGCAAAGCAGAGGTCAAAATCAAGATTTTTCGGGTGTTTCTGATAGGAAAAATGATATAATCTTGACTTACGCGTATGAGAATGCCGAAAAACTGATTGACGACCAAATACACACCTATTTGTGGGCAAAAATTAAGTTATGTAATGGCATTTTATCCATACCAATGGGTCTAAGCATGGTCTAAAACTGAATTTATACAGAGAATATGAGCACGAAAACTAAGTTTTCTAGGAGAAATGGCGTGAAATCGAAAAAATTTGGCGTGATCGTGAAAATCAAATTTTTCAGGTGTGATGGCGTGAAATCGAAAAAAAATTGGCGTGATGGCGTGAATTTTGGGTCTGCTGGAGGGCCTCTTTAAATAATATGAAGTCCAGGAAAAAAGGACTAAAGGCCTCCCCAAGCATCTATATCTTAAGAATCTGAATGCTTTAGGAGGCTTTAATCGTTTAGAAAAGTTCAAGTCTTTTCTCTGCTGACATCAGCAATTTTTCTTTCACTTTCTGAAAGATTTCACATAGCCCCGAAAGATTATGACATGCTAAAATAGTATGGATTGTCATGTTTTGGCTTTAGCTCTCGGGATAATTCAATTTAAAGATATTGTAAAAAAATCAAAGAACTTTCAACTAACATGAATTATCTCGAGATCTAAATTTCAAAACGTACTCAAATAAACATAGAAATACACTCCTATTTATTTTTTTTCAAATTGGGTACAAGTGACGTCAAATCTATCTAACCGTAATGTACCTGACAGAAATTTTCAAATTCCAAATGGCCATATTTGTGTAATTAATTACAGGTATTTTTGTACTATACTTTTTTCCTCAAACTTCCATTTTGCACATTTTCATTCGACTGTGCCAATCATAAAACAAGACGATCCTTTCGTCCTGGGGGGGGGGGGTACTACCCTTGTCGACCGACGGGGGTGCTCCGCTGAGGTTCGAAAAATGGACCCTACGTGGAATCGAAATTTGCGAAAAAAGTAACCCTGAATGGGACTGAAATTCCAAAATTTTCTCAAATTTTCTACTTTTTCCCCAAATTTTTCAAAAATAGGCACCCTACGAAGGACTGATTTTTCTATTTTGGTGTTTTTGCGACCCTACCTGGGACTCGTGGAGGTTAAAAAAGGTACCCTGACCAGCGGAGCATCCCCGTAACCCATTTTGCCCTAGTACCCCCCCCCCCCCCCCGGGCCTTTCGTCTACACGTAAGATCACTAAAAAAAGGGAATAGTTTAAGAGGCGCGATGAATTTGAAAAACGGTGGATAGCCTGGGGCGGAGTAAGAAATGACGGAGGTGATTACAGTGTTGTTTGCTTCAAACTCTACCGCAACTATTTTTTCCCGTAAACCACCGTGATTGCTCTGTGCATATATATTTTCCTGCGTCACGATAGCATCTTCTATCATAAATCTTTTTTGTTTGTAATGTTACTCTTTTTTGCCATGAAAATTTTTGCTCGGGCCCCTCTTAAAAAAGCATCTGCTTTCTAACTAAAACATGTGATTGTGTGCTATGAAAGATGTATCAGATTGTAAGGGTTGCCCACCCCATACTTAAACGAGCCATACCATTTCCTTGTTCCGGCTATCTAGCAAAAATTTCAGAATTTTAAAGAAAAACGAATAGTCTATTTTTTGCACATGTAAAGAATAATTGAGGGGGTGAGAATGAAAAAACATATGGTTGCTTTGTTTAAATTGTTCTCATTGTATGTGTTCTCTTTCATAAATGATTCCTTCTAAGGATAGGATTCACAGGTGAAATGATATATTTTACATCATAAGAGTAAACACATTATGCTTAAATTTCAAATTATTTCTTGCCGGGATTATCGATTACAACGATTGCTCTTTCTTTGCTCTTGATGTGAATGACCATGTTTCTCCATTTAGCAGTTGATCCATATCCACGAGTGGTACGCCACCATGGGTAGTCAGTGCCTGATCTTCGAGTAGTTTTCCACCATGGGTAGTCAGGCCTGATCTTCGAGTGGTTTTCCACCATGGGTAGTCAGTGCCTGATCTTCGAGTGGTTTTCCACCATGGGTAGTCAGTGCCTGATCTTCGAGTGGTTTTCCACCATGGGTAGTCAGTACCTGATTTTCGAGTGGTTTTCCACCATGGGTAGTCTGTGCCTGATCTTCGAGTAGTTTTCCACCATGGATAGTCAGTGCCTGATCTTCGAGTAGTTTTCCACCATGGGTAGTCAGTGCCTGATCTTCGAGTAGTTTTCCACCATGGATAGTCAGTACCGGATCGATGAGTAGTTTTCCACCATGGGTAGTCAGTACCTGATCTTCGAGTAGTACGCCACCATGGGTAGTCAGTACCTGATCTTCGAGTAGTTTTCCACCATGGGTAGTCAGTGCCTGATCTTCGAGTAGTTTTCCACCATGGGTAGTCAGTGCCTGATCTTCGAGTGGTTTTCCACCATGGGTAGTCAGTACCTGATCTTCGAGTGGTTTTCCACCATGGGTAGTCAGTACCTGATCTTCGAGTGGTTTTCCACCATGGGTAGTCAGTCAGTACCTGATCTTCGAGTGGTTTTCCACCATGGGTAGTCAGTGCCTGATCTTCGAGTGGTACGCCACCATGGGTAGTCAGTGCCATTTCTGTAAGGTCTGTTTGTTGTGCGCCACCATGGGTAGTCAGTGCCTGATCTTCGAGTGGTTTTCCACCATGGGTAGTCAGTACCTGATCTTCGAGTGGTTTTCCACCATGGGTAGTCAGTGCCTGATCTTCGAGTGGTTTTCCACCATGGGTAGTCAGTACCTGATCTTCGAGTGGTTTTCCACCATGGGTAGTCAGTGCCTGATCTTCGAGTGGTACGCCACCATGGGTAGTCAGTACCATTTCTGTAAGGTCTGTTTGTTGTGCGCCACCATGGGTAGTCAGTACCTGATCTTCGAGTGGTTTTCCACCATGGGTAGTCAGTGCCTGATCTTCGAGTGGTTTTCCACCATGGATAGTCAGTGCCATTTCTGTAAGGTCTGTGCGTTGTGCGCCACCTTGGGTAGTCAGTGCCTGATCTTCGAGTGGTTTTCCACCATGGGTAGTCAGTGCCATTTCTGTAAGGTCTGTGTGTTGTGCGCCACCTTGGGTAGTCAGTGCCTGATCTTCGAGTGGTTTTCCACCATGGGTAGTCAGTGCCATTTCTATAAGGTCTGTGTGTTGTGCGCCATTCCGGGTATTCTGTTCCAGGTCTTTGGGTGTTTTTCCACAAATTCTTCAACCAATCAAACTAAAATTAAATAGTATTGAACGACTTTGTTCTTATATTGAGCTATTTTTCCATGTCAATTTCTGGTCATAAGGTTTAAATAGTTATAAAGTTGGCACCTACAATGGGCTTTTCCAGAAAAAAACCGTATACCCCCTGTTGAGGAGGTTCATTTCGTTCCAAGGGGGTAAGGTTTGATATGTGGCGGAATTCCATAGGGAGATACAAAAATCTGTCAAAAATAACTGGAATTCCGTGGGTGTAGCCGTTAAATCCTACTAAGATTCAGAATTCCAGAGGGGTTTACACCTGAAATTGCCTGGAATTCCAGGGGGTTACAGCATTTCCAGCCACAGAGGGATGGACCTCCTCAACAGGGGATATACGTTTTTTTTTCTGGAAAAGCCCAATGGTGAAATTAATATATTGGCAAACCTCTTTTTTTTTGTTTCAGTTGATAACTTGAGCCTAGGCATCCTTCTACTCCCAGTACAATCTTGATTAAGAGTTTGAAGGTTGCTTAGGGGGTAGAAAGGAGGGTGGGGGTATTTTCGATTTGGATTTCTTTTGCCAAATATATTGTATTCCTTTCCTATCTTAGCAAAAGTTTTTTTGTCTTAGAAATTGCGAAGAAAATCATACTATGGTCCCCCAAAAAGAGACGCTAGGAAAGTTTCGTACCTGTCTTTTATCTTTCACAGCTTCTTCAGCCGTAACGGTCGCTACTAAAACACAAAAGATTATAATTTGCTTCATCATTTTTGCTGCCCTCGCCACGCCTGTGGGATATCCAGCAAATGCTAGAGATGCTCGTACGCCGGTCTTTTATATACATTTTCCATTTGTTTGACTTTTAAAGACAGGTGCTTTTTTTATTCATGCACTTATCAAAAGCCTGTTAAAACTTGTCGCTTTTGTTTGCTGAAGCTGTTGAAATGTTTGAACGTCTTTTGACGATGATGGAATTGTTATTTTTCTTAGATCAATCAGTAATTTTACTGGCTTCAATTACATATCATTTTTCAGTCATATAATAAAGCTTAATAAGTGGACGAGGGTTGGAATAAGAATATCCTGGGTGAAAAATTTCGAAAAATTCATTAGGGGGGACGGCTATCAGGTACCCGAGAGTAGGCAAAAATGGATGTTGGATATGTGTGGACGGCAAGAGCCGGTTTTCCACCTTCCAAAGCCTCTCTTGGGGTTGTAAAAATCAGAAAGTCTCAATGTAGTCTCTCTAAGCGTCGGTCTTTTTTCTCCAGTCAAAGAAGAAATTATTTCGAAAATATTAGACACTTCATTTGAAAATCGAAGAAATTGTTGTGAAAGTGGTTTTTTGGTAATTTTGTCTCTCTAAGGGTCACCATTTCAGCAAAAATCAGTCCCTCTAATGGTCCCGTCTGCACATACCCCTCTTCCGCTAAACTTAGTATCCCCCCTCTCGGGTTAGGTGGGAGAGGCTAATACCCCTTTCATTGAGGTGCAAGAATTCAGCTCATATGGTAATGGATTAATAAAGGTAGCCTTTCTAATACCGACCAGTTTGACGCAAATTCTCAGATAAGTGTTTATTTAGAAGGTTCTACCGAAAAGAACGTTAAAGAGGTGCTAAAAGTTTTATTCCATTAAAACACCTTCATATGCTACCTCCATGCTAATATTTCACTTCTTCAATTGTTCTATTTGCTTCAAAAATCACACCTCTTTTTATTGCAGATTCGTTGATTTTGTTTAACTAATTTGATGGTTTAATCTTCTATGGAAATCGATTGAGTTATGATTAAGTGTTTTGTTTTGCAAGCATGTATTAATTAAAAAAAAAAGCATTGCATCGCAGAATTTTCTCATGATTCAACCAATTAGAACCTTCAGCTTTACTTTTGCCCCATTTCTAGTACCCTGAGTATCAGAGGTTGAGAATATTTCAACCTCTGAAGACCAATAATAGAAATTTCATTGCGCATGTGTCAATCTAATCACTGTATAGAAAAAATCAAGGATGAAGAGCAAATATTACCATATTAATATCTAGCAGACCTTATCGGTATGCAGTTTACTATTTACGAATCCCCCCAAAACCTCCAAGTGTAATTGAAATGGGTTTCTGTCAAAAGAAATCTTTTACATGATCCCCAAATGTATAACAGTAATTACTAAACTTTTAATTCTGGAAATGTTACAGTATTTGAGGATCCCAGCGGTTTGCGTGATGGCGTGATTGGGACTTTTTTCTTGCGTGATGGCGTGATTAGAGATTTTTTTTGGCGTAATGGCGTGATCGAGATTTTGGCTTGATGCGTGATAGGGCAAAAATTTGAGGCGTGATGCGTGATTTGGGCTATTTTTCGCTATTTTTTGCGTGGTGACAAATTCTAGCCATTTTCGTGATGCGTAATGGAGAATTTTTTTTTGCGTGATGGCGTGATTAGGGGTGCCGCTTGGGGGGGGGGGGCTCTTAATTGAATTGAAATATTAGACATACTTTATGTTATGATTCTCTATCACTGACTCTTTTTAAAAAGCATTGATGACATTTTTGTTGAGTTGTGTTTTTAACGACGGGAATAGAAATATCAGCTTTGAACTTCATCCAAGATCTTGGATGGTCGTCATTGTTACTTTTCTCTGTGCTGATTATGCGCGCTGAATAGAATCTGGATTGGTCGGCACAGCGTCGATATATGATTTCGACCTGTGGTTTTCACGGTACATTTCTAGCTCAGTGGGTATCGGATTGTGGGGTGAAGGATATCTTTGATATATATTATAAGATAAACTTTTTGAAGCATGGGCTGCAACCCTAAAGAACCATTTTAGGGAACTTTAGATAAACCAAAATAGTGGGATCCTTGAAATATTTTTAATGCTCCAAACAAATATTTTTACAAGTCGGTTCTCAGTTAAAAATATCAGCTATTTTTTACATTGACTCGACCATCTTTTACCACTGCTTGAAACCTGTAGAGACTGTAACATTTGACAATTGACATATGTCCTTTATCTTGAAATATTTTGGAGGCTGTCAAAAAGCTTTAAAATTCTTCTTTCAGTGGGAATAGCATTTCTAGACTGTCCACAATTTAAATTGGTAGGAAAAACTAAAATTAGTGCACACTGTATTTTCTTAGGGGCAACCAACCCTGTAAAATATGATTTATTTAGCTAAATAAATTGTGCAAGAACCACACCTGCCTCAATCCTTCGTTGCTAGGTAGCTCAATAAATGAAAAAACACAAAACAGAATTTTCTGATGAATATGCGATATTTGTCTTTAACACTAGCTCTAAAATTATGAATCTAGAACATTCGTTTTATACTAAAATTTATATAATACAAGAAGGGAGCTTCCATGAAAAATATAATGCTCATAATAAAATACCTGTCTCGGAAAATGCTTATATTAGAAACTAGCAGAAATCTTTTGCGGCATCAGAAAATCACAAGAAAAATAAATTGGTGATATTTTTAAAAATAAACATTGTTATTTGTAACCACCAAAACAGAAATTTAGCGAAAAGGGCAATCTATTTTTTCGTCAAAAATTTTGTAGCTTGTAGAAACTTTAACAAAAATAGGTCAAATTTTCAAGAATCGTGGATTTTTTGCCTTTATAAATAATTATTTAATTCTGTACTTTTTAATCACAATATGATTTAACGGTATAAGTCAATTGAATTTCCCTTTTTTTGGACTTTTGATTTTAGATGTTAAGAAATTTGCGACATCTTCTGTCGAGATGGCTAAAGCAATTCACAGTCCCCTAGACATTGTTTTCATCAGTTTTGACTCCGTCTTGTGCTGCAGCGTTAGGAGCATCTTTGACAACGTACTTGACTGGTGTTTCTTCTTCAACGTAAAACAAGAAGTTATAGAAGATGGCAGCAAGTGCTCCTCCAAGAAGTGGCCCAATCCAGTAAATCTAAAAATAAAAACAGGAGAGACATGAACTGTCAATCTTTTTAAGATGTAACCAAAAATTGAATTTTCGCCACAAAGGGCACAAAGACTTCTTTTGGTCCTCGTGAATAACAATAGAATTAGAATAGAATTAAGTACTCACCCAGTGGTCTTGCCATGAGTTCATAACAACAGCAGGTCCGAAAGATCGAGTCGGATTGATACCGCACCCGGTAAAGGGAATCTATAATAATAATCAAATGAGTGGAGGTCGACTCACGTAGTATTTTTACATTTGAAAAATTCTTTCTTGACGATTACTGTAGTTTACTTTAGGTTCAAAAGTAGTAGAATCTACATAACAAAGTCATCTGCGTTTCTTAGAGGGTTCACAATTAATGAGGGAAAATTTCTTGTGATTTCCGCATAAGGATTATAAGAAAACACTCTTGGTCATTCAACTTTCCACTGAAAATAATGGTGTAAAAGGAAGGAAGGTGTCGGAATTCGTCACTCACCAAGCAGACATGGCAAACCCAAATAACAACACCGATACCAAGGGTGGTTCCATAGGGTTCGGTTTTCTTTTTAGGGTCGGTGATTGAAAAGACAGTGAAGACCAACAGAAAAGTGAAGAGCAATTCCAAACCAAACCCTTGACCGGCAGTGACTCCTGCTCTTGGTGAAGTAACGCCAAGTGTAGAACGGTTTTGATCATTTGTACATGCGTATGTTAAAGCTGAGCCAATGATTCCTAAGTACGTTGATATTGAATGAGTTAAAATTAACAATACTGTTTATAATACAGACAAAAGTCAATTTTAGAATTATATCGTGACAAATGTTTCTCGCAACAAAAGAAGCATCTCCATTTGTTTAGATATTCACAAAAAAAAAACGAAAAAGTATAAAACTTTCAAGTGATTCTTACCTCCAACGATTTGAGCAACTATGTAAAGGAGACCTTTGATGACACTGATTTTCAACGACAGCATCATTGCGAAAGTAACAGCAGGGTTCAAGTGACCACCACTGACATGTCCGAAAGCTTGTGCAATAGAGGCGATGGATAGACCGATTCCAATACCAATCTCTACATTGTTGGCTGATTCGTTGGTTCCAGCGTTATCCCATGGTAACGCTACGCAGGTAACGCACAACAAGAAGAGCACACATCCTAAACCCTCTGCCAAGACTGCCCTCCAAAATTTGAAGGTTCCAATTTCATCGAGACCAAGATCGATAGTAACCATATTTCTTTTTGGATTTGTTCTTTTAAAGATTGAAGACAGATCTATAAGATATATCAATCGTATACACAAAAACCATCCTCAATTTTCATACAACCTTTTTATATTTCATTCACTACCCGAAGTCATGATCAGTGAGTCTCAATTGAATGCTCTAATGATATTTCTTATCCGCCCCTTATTCAAATTAGAGCAGGAATCTCCTCAATCTCCTGTTTAGGTATTCATTTTCTTTTTATATTTCTATTCAAAGACCACACCCTGCCCACCAAAAAAAATAATACTCATTTTTTAAGTATTCTTAGAGTCCAAAAGTCTTTAAGTCAATGCTGAAATGCTGGTGGAAGACAGATTCACACTCAAACCTCGAGCACCAATAACAAAGTAAAATTATTTTGTTATTTTCCTCCCCATCTTCTTTCAACACTTTTTCAAAGCCGTCAAAACAAAATGTGAGTTTTTTTTGTTGACGTAAAGAAGACTGAAATTACATTATTTCATCGGTGGACGGTCTGATTGTATTGTTCACACAGACGTCTTCTATCATCAGCCCAATTACTTTTCGTCTTCTTGACGGACGACTACAAGAGAACTCGAGAAAGATTTAACAAATCGATGATCGATAAAAGTCAATGAATTGGAAAACCATTTACTTTTGACTTTTTGTGGTAACAAAGAACAATGAAGACTAAAAATCTTATCTGTCGTATTAAAGTAATAGTATTTTTGCAATTTCAAAACGTAATAAGTCTTATCAATTTGTTTTGCAAACCATTGAAAAATAGGAGAGAGAACCATCATACTAATGCAATAGCTATCACGCATAGTCATACAATTGTACAAGCAAGCACGCTTACAGTTTTCTCTGAGGTTTTTCCAACAGAGAAAGAATTCTATTCATCTATATCAAATCGCTTCCGATATTCAACATAATTCTTTTATTCCAATTCAACACCCCTTCTCGCAGCCCCGGTGGGACCCCACTGGAAAAATAGCCCAAAAAATTGTCCCCGGTGGAAAAGTAACCCCAGAAATTTTGTCCTCGGTGGAAAAATAACAAAGAATGCTATCACCCTCGGAAACTTTCTATCTTAGTTTTCCATCTTCACTGTTTTTTTGTTTTTTTTTTCAAATCCCCGGTCATAAAAAACAACGGAATCTCTATCCCCATTGAAATTTAGGTCCTAAATCTTATCCCCACTGGTCAAAAATTTTCCACCAGGTATGTGAGAAGGGGGTTTCATTTAAGAAGAAACATAGGATATTGCAGCCCTGTCTCATTAACCCGGTTAGAATAATTTGGTCTTTGGATATTTTAAGATAAAAGAGCCAGTAAATGCCAACGGGGATGGGATATATCTCGTTTTTAATGGATAGGGATTTTAAATTCCGTTTATAGCTCAAAAGTCTGATTGGATTTATCAGCATTTTCATTTTATTTCCGTCAGGATGAGATAAGACAGATTCTTTACAGATGAAAGGATGACCCACCGGGTGTGTGGCACGGGGTATAGCGCATTTTAACATAAAAATAAGGAACTAATATAGCTTAGTGAAATATTCACAAAGAATTGTTTTTTTGCAGAGCAGTCTGTATTTTGACTTATCTGGCACCTAGATGCAAAAATTTTCAATCAACATACGCTAAAGCTCTGAAGTTCAGGAAATTTTTCAACATCTGGAAGGTTTGGATTACGGGATTTGCAAGACCGCTGCTAACCCAGTCTTCGATTTAGGGGTAGTTGAATCAAAATGGGGATGCGGCACATCAAAGGCCGACTATCATTCCTCTCCAAGGAGAAATTGGCCTGCTCCTCTCGAGCTTTAGCGTGGGCGGCCGGCATTCCGCCATCGGAATATCAGATAATATTTTGACGAAAATGGTCACTTTTTACATGATTGCTGGTTTGAATTTGTTTGAATTTTGAAAGCAAGCTAATACATATTGTTAATACCTACCCCCATTCACATTCATTGTGATATGACACGTTAGTCACGAAAATTTTCTTTTCAACTGTTCTCCTTTTTTTTACCGCGTTGGGTGTTATTAGCGGTAGATGTTGATCGAAGAGCAACGAAGGAAAAAAAACTTTAACGATAAACGTCTCCTTTAGAATATCTTTTGATTCGGTGGTTGCAAACGGTGGTCACTAGATATCAATCTTTTACTTTGCAAATTTGATCAGTTTCAAAAATTGTCTGACATGGCAAAAATATTTTAAATTTAATAAAATCTAGTGAAATTTATCAAAAGCTTTGAAATTTTAACAGGTTATAGGTAATTTTATTACAGGTCTTCAAAAATATATTTATTAAGTCATTATTTGTGATACTAATCGACTTGGGAAAACTTCGTTGGGGAAAAATATTCGTCACTTTCTGGTAGTTGGTAAACGCATTAAGGCCGGGGAAAATTTTCGTCGGGGAAAAATATTCGTCACTTATTGGCCAAAATTTCGTCACTTTTTCGCGACGAAGTTTTCCCCGATAAGGTACTAAATGATTTAACTTCTTATCTTTAAAGTATGTCACAGTTTATCAAAATCAACTTTCAAAAATTATTTACACAAAAATGTCTGAATACCTTCTGAAACACCGAAGTTAAAAGTGACCAACTTTCGTTGTTGAAAGTGCTAAAAAATGACTTTTTGGGTGATAAAATCGGGAAAATCTCAGCTCAAAACTTACAAAAGGCTTATTTTCTTTAAATCAGAACTCTTTCAAATTGTTATGGACTAAATAGAGGACTAAAAATGTGACTCAAGTATGTTAAAAGTATACGACTTACTTTACTTTATACAAACTTTGATGGAAAAATTGAAGATTTTTAATATGAAAACGAAAAATGTAAAATTCAACCAGAAAGATATCTTTTTGGACTAAAGTAAATAAAGTAAGTCACTTTTTGTCACATGAAACCCATTATATTGCGCTTAAAACACACTAAGTTAATGTTCATTACCATTGCTGGCCATTGCTATGTAGAAAAATATATATTTTACCCGTAGGATATTTCTGTGCCTTTTTCGAGCTTCTTAAGTAAGTAAGTAAGTCACTTTTTGTCACATTTTACCTTTTAGTATTTCGTCAATAATCGTATATAACAGAATCTATTTAACTGTTGTATTTAATTGCATTTAATTTTTTTCCTGACGACAAAATAGCATGATCACCATTCCCAGCCACTGTATTATATCAGTATTTTTGAATTCCAGAAAAATGCATTTTTTTGGAAATGCTTCAATAATTAAATGAAAATTTAACCCTTTAAGTGCCACTGATAAGTATATTGATCATGGGCTATGTTAGTATCCTCCTGTAATGCCCAGTTTGAGTTAGAAATCGTCATTTTTGGTCTAACTCGTAGGAATTGGATTGGGCTTTATGGTCAAGCAAAAATAAATCAAAAGTGAGTTTTTTTTCAGCGAGATCTTAAGCCAAAAAGTAAAAAAAGAAAAATACAAAAGTGTGACAAAAATCCACCATTTTTGGTCAACCAGTGATACAAAAACGAGTCTGCTAAATCACGAGCCTCACGCACCTCGCGCGCCCTATATTTTCACGCGCCCACGCGCCTCGCGCGCCTCACGCGCCTTAGTGCCCAAGCGCCTCGCGTGCCTTGCTTTTTCACGTGCCCAAATTTTTCACGCGCCTTTATTTTTTTCACGCGCCCTTAACTTTTCACGCGCCCATATTTTTCACGCGCCTTATTTTTTTTCACGCGCCCTTAAATTTTCACGCGCCTATGTTTTTCACGCGCCTTTATTTTTTTCACGTGCCCATAAATATTCACGCGCCCATATTTTTCACGCGCCTTTATTTTTTTTCACGCGCCCTTAAATTTTCACGCGCCGATATTTTTCACGCGCCTTAAAATTGAGTTATATATGGCAAATAGCAGCTGGCACAGATTATCTCCTTAATTTGATATAGGACTTAGTTTTAAAACACATACATACAGTGGACGCTCTCTAATTCGACGTTCTACTATTCGATAAGCTCCTGTTTTCGATCAATTGTCATGAGTCTCAAATTGTGACGTCATCAGGGGACTTCTTAACTCGAAAAAGTTTTTTTCGAGTTACGTAACTGTAAAACAAAATTATGAAAAAAATATTTCGAGTTACAAAACAACAAAAATCTTTTTCGAGTTAAAAAGCCCTCTTATGACGTCATAATTTGAGACTTGTGACGTCACATTCGTCGTAACTCGGGTTTTTGTAACTGAAAAAAAATTAGGCGCGTGAAAAATATGGGCGCGTGGAAAAATTGAGGGCGCGTGAAAAAAATTAAGGCGCGTGAAAAGTATGGGCTCGTGAAAATTTAAGGGCGCATGAAAGAAATTAAGACACGTGAAAAGTTTGGGCGCGTGAAAAAGCAAGGCGCGTGAGGCACGCGAGGCGCATGGGCACGTTCAAATTATAGGGCGCGTGAGGCGCGTGAGGCGCGTGATTTAGCAGACTCTACAAAAACCTCTAAATTTGGCCCATGCTTTACTTGATTCTGTCTTCCAGTGAATCAGTTTTAAGTTTTACTACTGGACATCTTTCTATTATTCCGGCAGCTCCGCGCAGCGGGATCCGGATATATAAGCCTCTAAAGTTTGAACTAGTGATTTTCTTTGAAAAAATTAAAAAGAGTGGCACTTAAAGGGTTAAAAGAGAAAAACTATTTAAGTCTTTAAATGTATTAAGCTCAAATGATTAAAAACTGGAATAGCTCAGCCCAGCTGACCCCAAGAACGTTTTAGAAAGCCATATTTTCTCAACAGTTTGCATTCTTTTTCATGATGTGGTTTATCACATGTGATTATTTCATCATCCCAAAACTCGACTGTGTGATTGCAATACCGTTTGTCGAACCCATTCATGTCATGAACAAACGCTTTGACGACCTGTCTGACGTTTGGAATAAGATTTCGGTCGCTTTCTGTTATGTTATATTTATTGTATCGATATTTGATTCCAAATAACGCGTCCATATCAATACCATGGTATGCATACAAAGGAAAGTTATTTGCGAGTGGATTCTTCGAAAGTGGTTGACTTATAACGTATCGATAAACTGATAAGTTTGAGTTTCGGATCAAGTTTTGCAAGATCTCGTTATTTTGACACGACAGTATAACGTCTCTTGCCATTGCTAGATAGATCAGTTGTGGAGTTATCTGCTTGGGTGAGGATTTATCCTGCGGTCGTGTCTCGCGGTACATTTTTATTAGTTTTTCATAAACGTCTTCCGGTGTGACGCTTATGATTCCTGGTTTCAGGAAACTTTCCAAATCCTCCATATCTTTTTGTGGTGGCAATTCATGTGCTGCACCACCCATTAATAACTTCAATTCCTTTTTCAATTAGTCTCCTTTATAAGCTATAGGCTGAGGTAACATATTTCCATCCAAAACTCGTATCGGGTAATCGTTTAGTTTCCTCGTTGAAAGGGAACAATCGAAAATCCAAATCTTCTTCAAAGGACGTTTATACCAGGGATGTTTTCCATCACCTCTTCGGTACTTTTCCCTTGAAGATATTCCACCACACATTCTTTCTGCTTAAGGTTGCAATGTAAATCTGACTTGAAAGTGTCACCATACCTGGTATCTGCACGTTGATAGTCAGATTCCAATGAAACGGGGTAACCACTTGCTGCAATGACCTTATGAATGAGGCCAATAGTATATGGCGAAGTTACAAGAGAGTACACACCAGCAGCCCCTCCTGAATGTCCTAATACGGTTACATGACCAGGGTCACCACCAAAGAGCAATATGTTCTTTTGAGTTCATGTCTATGGTTCCAAAGTTGCCATGGTTTCGTTGTTGACTCTCTGTGAACCACATTTCTTCGATGGATAAAAATCTGAAGATGCTCAACCGATAATTGATGGAGACGGTGACCATGTGGAGTGAAGCTGTTGTTTCCTCATCGGGGAAGTACCAACCACTGGAACCGTATATCAAAGCACTTCCGTAAACCCAAAAAAGAACCGGCAAAGGATTTCTTATGGTCAGTACCAAGCAATCCTCCGATACACCTTCTACACCTGGAACCATACCACGTGGTTGAACTCACCAAATCTGACGATCGCTATACTTCAATGTTCCTTCCCGCACTTTTTGCTTGGTTCTGACGGTTTTCATCCGAGGTTACCGACAGGTGGTCTTGCGTAGGTAATATTTCGAAAGCGGTACACTTCTTCGTTTTCTCCATCAGCTGTGACAACTTGAACGATTTTCCCTTCCACTTTTCCTTGGCTAGTTTTCACCACCGTGTACTTTTCATCCGATTTGACAGCCAGACTTTCATTATTGTTAAGATTGCCAGTATCAAGAAGATTGCTGAAATATACAGCATGTATTAAAATTTTACTATGAAGTTAGATACTGTGTTTGCGAAAATACTTTGCACTTATATGGACATGTTTCTTATTCGGAATAAATATACTAAACATAGAAAAATGAAAATGAAATACAGCTGACGCTCTCTAATTCGATCTTCAAGGGGAATTCGATTTTCATCGAATAAGGGAGCTTATCGAATAATTTGAATAAATTGTTTTTGAATTTATTCTATCAAGAGTAATTAGCATTTTAATCGCACGATTATGTTTTCTTATTTGGCGCTCCTTCAAAGAGAGCAATTGATCGTTAATTGCATCCTGTAGAGAGCAATTAATCGTTAATCACACTCTTAGATGCCGCGCCAATGTTTACAAAATTGACTTTAATGTTTTTTTCTTATATTTTTTTTTCATCGAACATTTTAATTGCATTCGAGAATGATTTTGAGAGAAAGAAAATCTATAAACAACAATAAAAGAATAACATAGAGAGAAGAGAAAAATATGATTAATTTTACTCGTCCTTTCGGACTCGTAATATTAATAACAAAAAAATCACTCGTGCAATTATTCTCGAATTGCACTCGTTATCATGTGATTACATATACTAATTTCAAAAATGACGTTATGAACCTTAAAAAGACGTTATGAAAATGTTATATAACCTCTTTTACAAAAAGTGCTTAGTTTTAATGGCTAATTAACCTATTTGTTTCGATTTTTTTTAATTATCTGCAAAAGATTGAACTATTTTGAAATTTTTCGGAAAATCTTTCAAAATTCAGTAAAACCTCTAATTAACGGACACTCTAAGAGGCGGACACCTCTGATTAGCGGACAATTTCATTTTCCCCGGCCGTTTCCTAGTCAAATCCTCATAAAAAAGTTTCTAAAAGGCGGACACTCAATTAGCGGACCCTCTGATTAGCGGACAAATTTTTTCGCACGAAATGGCCAAAACCCCTATTTTAGCTCTCCAATTAGCAGACATTGAATATCAAACGGATCACAGACGTCCAAAATCGAAAAAAGATTTTTAGATATTTTTATTCCAAGCACTTATTAGTTTTATTATTCAAATTATTTCTACAAATTTCCAGTTTTCCCTCGACCCATTTAACGAATTGTATTTTCAATTTTGGTGTTATATTTCTAGATTTTCCTTTATTTGTTAAAAACTAAATTGTTGCGTTTTAATAACCTTTCTCTTGTTCTTCTATGGCCTAGTGTCTGCAGATAAGTACTTTAGACCCCAATTTTGTATTTTCGACACCCTGGGATGGCCTAATTTCAAAATTGGAGCTCCGAGATCAAAAGTTTCTAAAAGGCGGACACTTCTAATTAGCGGACACTAACCCCTTTCCCCGATGGTGTCCGCTAATTAGAGGTTCCACTATTAAAAGTTATGACTCTTTTTGTACGAAAAATTTGGGATAAAAAATTGGTCAAAAACCATTATTTTCAAGATTTTGAGACGAAGAAGCTTTTCTGAAAATCTATTTTTTGTTTTGCAAAAAAACACACCATCTTTTGCAATTTTTCTTCAAATATACTCTCTTTGCCGACAATAAGGTCCTCAAAGCTGAAAGGTTGAACAATTAAGGGCTCTGACCATAGTGATTTTTTCATTTTAGACATTTTATGTTTTTTTCTCTGACTAATCTACGCAGCAAAACCATGATACATTACAAATTTTTGGTTTGGAGAACTATTCCTGAATCTATAAAGGTAATAATCGAGATGAAAAAAAAATTGATGAAGACGAAAATGAGGACTTTTGCAAAAAAGAGTTGAAACTGCGTTCTGAAAAAACATTTTATAAATGACAAAATGGAAACTTCACCATGATCAAAGCCCTTAGTTTTTTTAATTTAAACTTTCAAAGCCGCTAACTTTTATCTAACTAACAGATTTTTTTTCTCTGAATCTCAAGTGGTCAGGAGTTATGACCAAAAGACTGTGTATCGGTAAAATGACCTTTTCAAAACGTATATATACGTCTTTCGCCTCCTAAGGGTTAATACGTACTTATTACGTAATATACGTACGTATATTTTTTCTAACACGGATATTCTAGGAGCAACAAGAGAACTTTAATCCACCTTTTTTATGTATTACGTACCATGAAAAGCACATGCCGAAATCATACATCGACCTGTGCCGACCAATCCAGATTCTATTCAGAGCGCAATCAACGCAGAGAAAAGTAACCATGACGACAATCCATGATATTATGGTAATATTTACTCTCTATCTTTGATTCTTTCTACAGTGATTAGATTGACACATGCGCGATAATATTTATATTATTAGTCTTCAGAGGTTGATATGTTCTTTGAAAACTCAACCTCTGATACCCAGGGTATATATTGCGTTGCTAGAATATTGTTAATATAAGTTAATCTCAATGTAAATGGAAAAATTACGTTTTAGTTAACCCTATTGGAAACACCCAGGTCATCAATTTTACAACTTCTTATATTAGGACCTTCTCAAGCCAGGTACCCTTATTAAAATAACTGAGGGTACTCCTGGATATCTTGTCTTTTTTTCTGTTGAAGAATATTCAATCTACAATCCAAAACGATTATTGTTTAAAAAAAGCTCCATACCACCTCTAACCTCATTGGAATGAATTGATACTGAAAACAGACACCATGGAAATATTGTTTTGCATATCATGATATCCTCATCCACTACCTCTTAAATCTTTCATCAGTTACCAAGATTCTCCCATGAAAACTATTTCATTGTAATCGATACTCTGTTAGTTGTCACGCCTTGTTTTCCTGCAGTTTTATTGCTTGAGAGAATATTTCAATCATTTTAATATTTTCATGATATTATTTCCAGCTACCTATATACCTTCTCAATTTTTAAATTGTCACTTAACCTACCGTAGAAAATTCAAGCACTACTATATTCTGTTTTGATGAGAAATAGCCTTTCTTTGGTAGATATGGAATGAAGTTTATTGTTGTGAGTTTTTAGCTAAAAATCATTTGAAGAAGATGACATGACATTATCTGAACGATTATGGATCTATCTGTTATTCATCTTCATCAAACAAGATTTAATAAAAATAAATCAATCAAATCTCGTAATGCTTTTAACCTTTGTGAGGTACAGACAATTGCTTCGTCTCAAGTGTCATGAGAGAAAAATTTGAAAAAAATAGAATTGGGCGAAAATTTTTGCCAAAATGTGAAGTTTTAAGAATGGCGGGGAATAAGTCACGATATATCTTGGCTTCAAAATTAGGGGGAAGTAAAATCTAATTTGAAAATTTTGGTCGTCTCAAAAGGGACTGGGGCAGAGGCAGTAGATGGAATATTGCGTTTGAAGCTTTTGTGTTAGATAAGATATATTCTTTCCTCTTTCAATGATGCATATAAACATTTATGATACAATATTTTTCAAAACCTTTCGGTTTTGATTGAGATTCGAGTAGACTCGAGAGTCGCTTATTGCCTTAAAAGCATTGAGCGCTAAAATGAGTACATATGAATTAGGCACGACCAACCAATTAAGTGATATAAAATGAGTAATGGTGTGATCTATGCAGTAAGTAACTATGGCTTGGGAGTAGGTTCGCTGCTCTATTCATATAACAGATAAATCACCCATTCTGCACACACCACACTTTCCTCTAAAGGTATATGTTGGTAATATAATTGAGGATACGGTGACTGAATGATTACCAAGGCAGAATTATTAATTTGCTCTAATACAAACATACAATTTTTATGTTTTTGCCACTCCCACTAGAAAGAAAAAATGTCGCCCAGTGTTATCAGTTTTTCATTTTATTACAGTGTCCTTGATCTGAAGACTGGTGGTTGACCACAATTTTATTAAGTGTCTCATCTCTTGCACCCTTGCAAAATAAACGACACTTTTTCCATCACCCACAAAATCAGTCTTGTTATATGCGAACAAAAAGGTTAATAGTGGTTTGATATCTGAAATGCATAGTTTTTAAATCATCCCATGTATTTCTGAAGATAGTGACAAATATTAAAGAAAAGCAAAATTGAAAATTATCATTAAGAATTAAAACAAAAAATACCTAAGATATATATACAAATATTTCAAAATAAAACACCTCAGATGACAACCATGACATGACTAATTTAATATCTATTCACAATTTATTGTCCATAAAAAGAATAGTTGATGTTAAACATCCCTGTATTAGTGACCCGGTGAGGTCCACCAAAGTGGATAACCCGAGTTAGAGGTTTTCACCCTAATGAGTTTTAAGTTCAAACCCAATGAAATTTATTTCCCTCCCACTGAGACAGGGGTGTTAAAACATTTAAAGAACAGAAATAGACACAAACTGTATAAGTAAGCTTTCACAACTAAAAGTCTAGCTTTAAAATTCGAGTTGAGATCTCAGAAGAAGAAAGAGTGACTTTTTCTCTATTATCAACTTGAATCTCTTCTCAATCCGTGGCATATTTGAAATGAATTTAGCTTTCTGTGGCCAGTTCGAGATCTTCGTCTTTCTTTGTTGGTTCGTACGAGGTGTCATTGACGTAGAAAAAGACATTGTACACCAAAGCTGCCATAGCACCTCCAAGAAGTGGTCCAATCCAGTAGATCTATTTATAGAAGAATGCAATACTTTACTTAAGTTTCAGTAGTAATCAAAATGGCTCTACTCTTTGCCTGTATGACATTTCAATAGTAGGCGTAGACTAATTTGATATTGTTAAACTTTGGTAAAGAGGGCTTATTGTACTGCCATCGAAATGTCCAATAGCACATTTTCACCTTAAGAGTACCCTCCTCGCCCCTATTCGTCTTCGTCTCTGTATTGAAAGCTTACCCAGTGGTTTTCGAATGAGTTCATGACAACAGCAGGACCAAATGAACGAGCAGGGTTGATTCCACATCCAGTGTAAGGAATCTATATGCATAAGAAAGGTTGCAGTTAATGAGAATTCGTTAAAGCGATGTTAGAGGGATTTTTTTCTTCTAATTAAGAAGTGATCCTCTGATAGTTTTGAGTTTTGAATTTTTTTTGGAAAAGGATCTCATGTATCCTAAATCAGACATCGCCATTTTTTTGGGATTCAAAGACAAAATTAACGAACGTATTCCAATAGACCTTTTCATAGATTACGTCACGAACATGAGTTACCCCGTATTCAAACAATAACCATGGTTATTATGTCCCTTGAGAGATTAAATGATTTTTTATGAATAGAAAAGTAGTTTTATTAAAATCCGCTGGGAGTTAATCACCATGGCAATATTTTCAAAACAAGGCAAGTGATGTTCGTAACGTTATTTGTGAAAAGGTTCATTGTCAGATTCTTAGATTTTAATGATTTTTCTTTGACAAGGCTTTAAGTAGATTTTCTTGACATTTCTCGTAAATGTGTCATATTGTCATAATCGATAATTTGATATAATCTGTAGAGCTTTTGGAACATTATTCGAGAAATAGATAATGTTTGTAAATTTCGATTTTATGGTGAAACGAGGAACTTTTTACTTACCAAGCAGACATGGCAAACCAAAATGACGATTCCAATTCCTAAAGTGGTTCCATAGGGCTCAGTTTTCTTCTTAGCATCGGTGATGGAGAACACGAAGAATACGAGAACGAAGGTGAAAAGCAATTCCAAACCGAACCCTTGCTCCACAGCAAGTCCTTTTCTTACTGCTGTCACGCCAAGTGCCTCACGATTTGATTCAGGTGTGCACGCATAAGTCAAAGCTGATCCGATGATAGCTGCAAGTTAAATGATTATGAAATTAATGGCAATTGCTTTTTCTCATTGAAACCCATACTTGATATACATTAGATGCTAGGTTGAAGAGTTATACCTTAAAGAGAGCACTTATATATATCACTGCCAGTGGTGAATTTATTTCATGAAGTCATTTCACTTCAGGCTTTCTGTCACGGAAAATCCAAGGATACTTTGGAAGAACGATAATTTCGTAGTCAAATCGGTTCTGGTGAATTAGATATATTGAAGAGCCTCTGTCTAGCAAAGGTTGTTAAATACATGTGAAGAAATGAATCTTACCGCCAATGGATTGAGCAACAATGTAAAGGATTCCTTGCAAAACGTTGATGCGACCACCAACAATCATTCCAAGACTAACAGCAGGATTCAAGTGACCACCACTGACATGTCCGACGGCTTGAGCAAGAGAGGCGATGGCCAGACCAATACCGATGCCAATTTCCACATTGTTAGCTGAGATGTTACCACTCGTATTTCCCCAACTAAGTGCAACGCTGGTGACGCATAACAAGAACAAAATGCAACCAAAGAACTCTGCGAAAATTGCTCTCCAGAAGTCTTTTGATCTGATGCGATCGAAACCGAGGTCAATAGTCACCATGTTTGCTAAGTAGTAAAATAATGTTTTCTAGATCTGAAAAAAAAGAAGAAATTGTGATATAATCAAAAGAAAGATGCAACTATAACATAGTAGTACATTGTAACACGGGAAAAGCTACTACAGAAATTGACTGCAAAAGTTTTATCTTCATACACAAATCACTCTCGTTGTCCCATTCTCGTTTTCCAAACCTCCCATTGCATGTTTCGTGTCACACCTTTTTTTCATATTTGCAATTCATTGCATGAATAAAAAACTAAATGAATCGATAAAAATCTGAGTGCTTTCACCACGGTCTTATCAATGTAATTCAAAAGAGAATGAAATTTCTATTGGTTTAATTGATTGCCGTTATGCGTTCACAAGACGTCTTTCTTATACTGATTATCTGTCTCTAATATCTTGAAATGACTCATTTCCCAACCAGATTTCTGATTTACACAATTCGACAACGAAATGAAAGGGGAGAAAGATCGAGAAAATCATTTGGAAAATAATTTATGGCTTGTTTTTCTCTGATTTCATCAAATCACAACAACTCAACAAAAACAACAAAAATTTAACCATCTGTTATTTCGAAAAATACATCTCTATTATAGACCTATTATCGTCAACTTCTGATAATGTAGATCATAAGGAGGTCCCCATGCCCCTTGTTTATCTTAGTGAGAAGCAAAAAGCAATGAAATAGACACGAGAACCTTTTCCAACGTTTCCAATGTCCCCTTGTTGTCTCTCCAGTTTAAAATCAAGTTAAAATCAATTAAGAAGTAAGATTTATGGAACAAAAACGAATGTCGTTGAGTTCCAATCAATTTATTCTCTGAATATGGGAAACAGAAAACTTTTTTCTTCTCTTTCCAAACTATAGGGTGACCTGATCTGCAATCTTTATATCAACACTCCATGGTTCAAATTACATTGCATGTTTTCTCTCTCTTCATTGAATCACTAAACTGGCACTCCAAAAGAAGTCAGCAACGACTGCCACTACTGTAAAACCATACCACTTGTTATAAATGCATTAAAAGTTTTTTTCTGGATAAGAAATCAGAATTTTGAACAGATCCAATAATAATCACGAACAAGGAACAATTCAAATAAAAATACTGCAACCTTGCTATCTTAGCGAGTGCAATGCGGATGATGTTCTCACGTTTCATGTGTGGTGCACAAATTGTACATAGCAACATTTTCAAGGACCTACTTAATTAAATGGTTTGTTTTGAGTGCGTGATTAGAACTTCGTGCAAATTTTACAATTAATTGTTTGATTGCGTTAACGGGATTTTCTTGTTACCTTAATGATCATTATCTATCAAGTATTCAAAAATTTAAGAGGATTGCTCGTCGTCATGCCTCTTTCAATTCAAACTTGATTATTAGATCGTTGAGATACCTTTTCTATAGTCGACTGATGATCTAGCTCGGACACTTTTATTCTGTTAATCTGGTAAATAGGTCTAGTTATTCCAGCTTACATCAAGCCCGGATTCCACTTAAGGCATTTTGGTAGGTGTAATTTAGGGAATGGTCAGAAAGTATCTACTAGGGTGGGGTGGAGGATACTTTTTAACAGTAACGACGACTTGAATGTTTTTATATGAAGAAAGAGGTGGACTATTTTTTCCTCTTTCTTGATTTTTATCGCCCTTTGAATGCTGTTGTTGTTCGACAAACAAAAGCGACAGGTCCAAAATGCATAGAACATAATGCATATTGCATCTATATTATAATACGCTTAAATCGGAACTCTCCCATTCTCGCATGAGGCTTTTTCGCTAGCGATTTTTAAATACACGGCAATTTTTTTCGCGCCTTTTTGATTGTATATTCAATTCTATTCGCCAAGTGCACTTCCATTCAAGAGAGCACATTTCTCCTTGATGGAGAAACACAACTGACTGTGCAATAGCACTATCAGCATAATTTATAGTTTTAAAAAAAAAGTTTATGTCGGTTATGAAATAATTTTGATTCACATGGGAATACGTCGAAGATAAAATTTGAGTTTTCAAAAAGACATCATATTTATGATTACCCTTGAGATTAATAAAGCTCCGATGACATTTCCCTTCTATTTGATACTCTGATAAAAACATTTCAATTTAATGGACTTGACAATATGAGAAAAGTTGATGACTTATTCCCAATTCAATTATGAAATTTTTTAATCAATGTTTGCTATTTTTTGTTCTATTGAGATAGCAAAATGAAAACGCTTTTACTTACGCATTGAGTTTAATTGTTAAATAATTGTTGACTCTGTTAAGAGGTATTGAAAAAAGGCACTCTTTATATTCCACCGTAAAGCACTGTGGTCTTTGGAGTGATCGGTGTTGCCAAGTACCTCTAATACTGAATTTGAATTTCTATTTGTTTTTTATCTTCATCCTTGCGTGAGGAAAATAATAGTCTTTCCTCTCCCAAAAACCCAAAAAAAAACATATTTAAAGTATGACCGATTTCTCGCGAGAAATTTTTAACTCAATTTTCACCAATATTTGCATGAGCATTATTTTTAGCGAGTCAAGAACATTATTGTTTGAAGGTTTTCAACAAAAGAAATTATGACAAATTTATACAATTTAATAAGGAGAAGAAAAATCAAAATTCAATTAAAAATACTTTCACCATATTTTTTAATGTGCATTAATTTTAGTGTCCCCTTAAAAATTTTAAACATCAATTTTTACGAAAAAGGCCTAAATTTAAGAACATTTCTTCTCGCAAAATAAGTACATTTGTATACAAATCCCTACAAGTTTCTGAAAAATAGAAAAGCGAGCGAAGCGAGCGTATTAAAAGGAGTAAGAAGTCGTCTCGGACGACGCCGGGACGGCTAGTAATGCATAATATTTGAAAAGTGTCAATTTTAGAGGCTATAATAAGGAGAATCTGAAAGATATACTTTCAACAAAACAAATAAACCATTTTCTACCAGAAAATAAAGAGTAGAAGCTGTACATTTGAATTTTGAATGATGACGAAAATCCATGATCCACTGAAAATGCTTGTCGCCATTTTGATTTTCATAGTTGTATTTTACAGAACGTAGTATAGTGTAGAAAAAACACGAAAATGTCTCCTCCGTATATTACTTTCTTCCTCAAAAAGGTAAAATTGAAAGCAAGATCTTTATTCTTAGTTCTCTCAAAGATTTCGAACAATATTGTTAATAAAGTTCCACGGGTTTTCCCTCTTATAAACAATTTGTAGTGACCTACCTTGATAGGTTTATGTTGAGCGAGGCAAAAGCCTCTTAGTTGCAGTTTGGCAGAGAGTCAAGACGTTTGTTTCATGAAGAAGAAGAAATAGTTGTAAGAACTAAACTTACTTTGTTAATAATCTGTTTCACTCCCTGTTTTGTTGACCCCAAGCAATACCGACTAAGTGAGTACAACATTGGCGACGAATAGACTTATGTTACCCAGTTCCTGCTGATCAGCAACCTGAAATAGACTTCTTTTGTTTCGAGAGAAAAATTCCAATCTACGCTTGCATCCAATCGAACCATCCACATTTTGTCTCGATGAGTCAAATCCAAGATGGCCGCCAGAGGCGATCTGTATTCCGCCCTCCTAACCTTCAAACGCCCGAAAGACGCAGGTGCCGCCCTGGATTCGTTCGATAAATATGTCAAGAGAGCAAACATGATTTTTGATACGGAGGACATTGACGAAGATAAGAAAAAGAAAGCTCTTTTGCAACTCTGGGGTGGAGACGAAATGATTATGTTCTTCGAGCATGAAGGAAAGGTGACGACAGAAGATACATACGCAGCCGCAATTGACAAAATCAGAAACTCCTTAAAGGAACAAATAAACGAAGTTTACCCGGTATTTAAACTATTTTGCGAGATGCCACAAGGGCAGATGCCGTTCACCGAATGGTACACAAAAGTTTTGGATCAAGCAAAGCTCTGCAATTTCACCACCTACACTGCAAAGAAAACCGACGCTATGACGATGCTGACGAATAACAGTAAGATCAGTAAACATGCCCTCGCAGAGGGTGCAAACATCGACGATTTCGTTAAATACGGAATAGCGCTAGAATCATCATCGTCACAAGCGCAAAACATTGAGAAACAAGAGAGTGTTAACTGGGTCGGCAGTAGAAGAGAACCAAGAAGACCAGACCCACCGAAAGCGAACATCACGAGAGATTCGATCGGTAGGGGAAAGCAAACCGAAAGTTCCCCAAAAATTTGTGACTTTTGCGGATATGAACGTCGAAAAGCCCACTCAAAAGGAAAGTGTCCCGCAAAAGGTAGGCTACGTCATATCTTCCTTCGTTTCGAGCGTAAAACTCCTACTCTTCGGGATATGAGCACTGCTCTTGTTTTGAATATTGAAATTCTCCGGATAAATCGCATGCGCACTGAGGTTTTAATGAAACAATAGAGAGTTTCGAAACCTAAGCCAATCAGCTGTGTTTTAAACATTCTTTTATTTGAAATCTCTATTGATAAACATCTTTTGTGAAAGTTGTCTATTATGACTAAACCTATTAATAAGCAATTCCCGGTGGGGGCTACTAGTGGCCGCCTATAGCAGTGCCTATAGACCAAGAGTAAGGCCTAAAAGCCTGGAGCTGTCTATTGTGTAGACTACGCAAAAGGGAAACGTTGCAATGATTGCAAGAAGAAGCACCATTTTGCAAAATCCCCGGTATGTCCTGGTGCACCAGAAACAGATGTTAATGCTCTGGACGAATCGAGTGATTCAGGCGATGAACAACTGATGGGTCGCGCGTCTTGACCGTGAACTTCATCCCTCTGGTGAATGACCAAAATGAAATTGAAATAATCGATATGGAAGCCAATGGTACATGCTTGAAAATGAGAGTCGACTCCGGATGTAGAAAGACCCTGATCCCAGAAAAAGACTTTCGCAAGCTTGCCAACACGACCAGACTGTATAAATCGAAAGTGAAGCTACGCCCGTATGGTACTAAAGACCTACTACGAGTGAAGGGTAGAGCAAAGATCGAACTGACCACTAGCAGTGGAGCAACAGCTGAGCAACTCGTTTACGTGATAGAAGGAAACCACACGGAACCGCTCTTAGGTTTAGAAGCATCGTTAGAGCTCAGTGTCTTAGAGATTCACCCAGAAGGCCGCAGAGACGCCAATGATCCGGAGACGCCAGTATATCACAAGAACGAACCAGAGAAAGTCCCAACTTCAGTGACTGAAATCATTGACAAGCATCAACCTATCTTTGAGGGAATCGGCAAGTTCAATAAATCAGAAATAAACTTTGATATAGATCAAACCGATGATACAGAAAGAGCGGCCGATACCGTTCGCTTTCAGAAAACAAGTCACTAGCCATCTCAAAGAACTTAGAGAAAATGACATCTTCGAAGGCCCGCTAGACCCAAGTGTTAACCTCGACTGGATTTCGAACGTTGTCATTACGAAGAAACCATCTGGGCAGATACGTACGAATTTATAAATGCGTCACGCAAATATTGCCATCAAAGAAAGCCATATTCCCGTACTGACTGTCCATTCCTTGCGTCACAAGCTCAACGGCGCCAAAGTATTCACAAAGCTGAACATGAGACATTCATTTTACCAAATGCCACTCGGCGAAAAGCCGAAAGATCTTACAAACATTTACACGCACGAAGGCATCTACCGATTTAAGCGTCTTGTCATTTTTTCTTTTCTTTATAATATAGGTTACACGGCACACTAACGAACAAATAAGACGAAACACTACTGACAAAAAATAATAGCCTTATCCCCCCTAGGCACCAAGAAGGGATATCGCCAGAGGTATAAGGCTATACAAAAGAAAAAAAAAGTTTTGTTTATAAAATTAATATAAAAAAAAACACATTAAGAATAGATGAAAAAAGTGAGCTATGGTTGTTTGAGATTAAAATAGTTTAAAATAGTGCCCCACTGAACCTATCGGTTTCATGCATAAAAGTAACTAAAGAACAAAGAATTGCTTGGTTTAGAAGTGAAGTTAGGCTTTCATCACCATATAATAAAAGCCAACAAAATTAAGGGCTTAAGTGGGAAAAAATTTATGCCTAAGGTATGAAGCTTGTTGAATAGAGATCGTCTTTCATGGGAATGTATAGAGCAATGCAAAAAAAAGGTTTTGTGAGTTTTCAACAGAGTTTGTCCGACAACCACAGAAAGAGTCTAAAGTATCACGAAAACCGTGGCTAAACTTGTGCTCATTGAGATGACTAAATCCAACATGAAGCCTTTTGAGGACAACACCTTGATTAGGGACATCAAAAACATGACACTGGTTCGGTCTAAAAAATTTATAAATAGCTTTCTTAAAGGTTTTAATGGAAGGTAGATTTCTTATATCATCGTCCAGGATATTCCCCTGAGATATGCAGTAGGGAAAGAAAGTGTTTCGGAAACGTTCAATCCGTATATTAAGAGGATAAATAGGATTTCTTGCTCTCAGAGCTATGGGTGCTAAAAGCCTTGCTGGTAGGTAGTTACGTAAATAAGACGGAGTTAAGTTGTTTATAATTTTATAGAAGAATGTCATTCTTCTTGCAAAACGCCTGTCAGCAAGGCTTTTAAGACCAAGCTCAGAGTATATTTCATCCTGAGACGTTCCACGAAAATAGCCTGTGATGGCTAAACAGGCATTGTATTGAATTGTTTCCAGCTTCTGCGCAAAAGAGGCATTACCTGGACGGTCATATACTATATCACCGTAGTCAAGATGAGGTCTAATGAAAGATTTATAAATAGTTAGCAGAGATTTCCTAGGTACATGTTTGCTGTAGTCTGTTAATAAGGTCAATAACTTTATTGGCCTTTTTGATCTTCTCACCAAGATGTCGATTAAAAGAAAGTTTTGAATCCAGGATAAAACCAAGATGTTTCTGGTGCTCACTGGCATTTATGTCATTGTTATTGAAAGAGATCACAGGAGCATTAGCAGGGTTGAATTTACAACTGAAATAAACTTCTACAGCTTGTTTTGTTGGGTCAGGGTTAAATTACATCTTCCATTGACGAGCCCACTCACTTATCCTGGAAAGATCTCTATTCAGTGCCTCAAGACTCAAAAATTGACCCAAGACTAGGGAAAATAATGAAGTATCATCAGCAAAGATTTTAGGCTTGGACTCAAGATTAACTGAGAGATCATTGATGTAAATAAAAAATAACAAAGGACCTAGAATTGAGCCTTGAGGAACCCCGGACCCAAAACCTCGTCTTGTCATGGGTGCTGGACCCGCCAGTCAAGATTTCCACGAGCATTTGCGGCAAAGTATTATAGACCACTTTGGTGTGGAACAGATTGAAGACGATTTGCTAGTTTACGGAGAGACCTCCATTTGAGTGTTCTACTTGATCGATTACAATCCCCCGGCTTAACACTTAGACGAGAAAAATGTGTATGGAGTGCTCCAGAAGTTATTTGGTTCGGATATAAGTTTTCCAGTGAAGGTATGTCCGCAGATCCATCGAAAGTAGAGACTATCGTCAGACTCGCACCACCAACCAACGCAGCGGAAGTGAAAAGTTTCTTGCAGATGTGTCATTATAACGTCCTCTTTATGTTCGGAGAGCCAGAGACTTACAGTGACATAACAGCACCGTTACGAAATCTAACGCGTAAGAAAGTTCCATTCCACTGGGATCAAGCTTATCAGGACGCATTCGACAAACTGAAAGAGGGTTTATGTAGCAACCGAGTAATAGCACCCTGGGCACCCGATCGAAAGACGAAGCTTGTAGTTGACCAAGGACCGAAGGATATTAGCGCCACATTGTTTCAAAAAGAACCCGACACTGGACATTACAAAACAAGCAACTACTCGAGTAGATCGTTAACAGAGACAGAACAACGCTATTCTCCGATCGAGGGTGAAAGCTTAGCTATCCTTTTCGGCGTCACGACCAACCGAATTTATCTCCACCGAATGAAATTCGACACAATAACTGATCATGAGCCGCTGGTCTCATTGTACAATAATCAACGAAGACAAGCCCCAGCTCGCATCGAGAATCACCGATTGAAGTTACAGCAATACCGTATGACCGTAAAGTATGAAAAAGGAAGCACCAACCCGACAGATTACAACAGTCGACATTCATTGCCCATCACTGATCAACAGAAGATGCAAGCCAGTAAGGAAACCTTCCACATCAGCTATCATCGACGACGACATTCCCGATGCTATGACCTTCGACATGGTTTGAAAAGCAATAAACGCCGATGACCAGCTCGCCCGCTTGAAATTTTGCATTCTCAAGAAAGGATACATTCCGAAGAATGCAAACGACTTACAGCCGTTCCGACACGTATTCGACGAACTTTCAGTTGCACGACAAGTCGTTTTACGAGGAGAACGACTCATTATTCCGGAAAGCTTGCAGCCTGATGTGATAGCTCTCGCTCATGAAGGGCATCAAGGTGCATCGAAAATGAAGCGTTATATTCGATCGAAAGTTTGGTTTCCCAGCATGGACAAGTTTGTGGAGAACTTTTTATAATCTTGTTATGCATGCTTAGCCGCATCAGCCGGTCATCACGACGAAATTGCCAGAAGGACCTTGGAGACACATCACCTCGGACTTCAAGGGCCCAATCGCCAAAGATTACTATTTCCTGCTTCTCATTGACGATTACTCTCGATTTCCGGAAGTGGCTGTACTAGATTCTACCGCCGCCGACACAGTGGTACCTCATTTCGACCGAATTTTGGCAACTCATGGCATTCCAGAGCAGGTCAAGACGGACAATGGTCCACCATTTAACTCGCACGACTTTTCCATATTACGCGAAGAAGCGTGGTTTTAAGCACCAGCTGATTACACCAGAACAACCTTCATCGAATGGGCTATCCAAAAACTTCATTAAGATGCTTCAGAAGGTATCCCACCTATGTCGAACAGAAGGACCCAAAAGAGGTGGTTCACAGATATCTTCTTTCGCACTGGATGACTCCCCATTCAGCCACTGGAAATTCACCAGCGGATATGTTGTTCAATTGACAAATCGCAATTCGCCCTCAAAAGAAGTCTACCGTGAAGACTCCTTTCGACCCATCACCATTGACTGTGGTGAAAAAGAAAAGTTACAAGACAGACAGTTACAACCGTTATAAGAATCAGGAAATTCAAACTCTCAGTCCATATTATGCTATATATTTCGCCATCTGTATATAGAATACGAAATCATAGCATAGATCTCCAGGCTAACTCGGATGATGACTTTCCGTTTCGTCACCGTCGCTACGATAACGATACTAATCCACCACTGCCCAACGACAGCCCCATTGACGACACATCTTCGGGGAATGAAATTGACACGATTCCGTATCGAGAAGGAGAGAGTGAGATGGAAGACGTTGATCACGACGTTGAGCACGTCGAGCACCGTAAGAATTCAGGACTGAAAAGACCACGAAAAGCAGTACACCTACGCTGTAGTGACCTACTCACGTCCCCCCGCTAATTGTTAAGAGACAAAAAAATCCACCCCCCGCTCTTATTAAGGCCCCCAGCTAATTAATTCGAATAATTCAATATTTCATTACAGTGTAGATAGACCTTAAACATGTTAAAATTTTCCTTTTTGTTAGTATTGCTTCTTATTTTACATGTTCATTTGTTAAAGTTTCTTTTTTGTTGTTGAAATTGATACCAGTTAGAAGAAATTCTGTTTTCAAATTACCCCCCCCTCTTATTCCATCCCCCCCCGCTTATTAGAATTTAGAAAATTTTCCTACCCCCCCTGCTTATTCGGACCCCCCCGTCTATTCGGGAGATAAGAGTACCTTGATAGGTTTATGTTGAGCGAGGCAAACACCTCTTAGTTGCAGCTTGGCATAGAGTGAAGACGTTTGTTTCATGAAAGAAGAAGAAAAAGTTGTAAGTACTAAACTTACCTTGTTAATAATCTGTTTCACTCCCTGATTTGTTGACCTCAAGCAATACCGACTAAGTGGGTACATCACAATTAACAAATGCGGATGCTTTTTGTTCGATAAGCCAATATAAAATGAAAAGCTTCATACAAAAGCTAGATCAAAGAAAATAGACTCCGAATCTTTTTACATTCGAATGTTGATTTGTTTACCTTTTTTTGAGAAAGAAGAAGAGGGGAAATCTTTCTTTTTTGTTGCATCTTCTTATTATTTATGCTGAGGGAAAACCCTTTGTTGTTATGATTCGAATGTTTACTTACTAACACCCCTGTGTCACAGACCCGGTGGACCCCCCACCCCGGTGGAAAAATAGGCCAAAAAATCGTCCCCGGTGGAAAAAATATCCTACAATTTCAACCCCACTACGAAATTGCTCTATGATTTTCTCCCCATTGAAAACTGAAAGTAAAAAAATGCTCTCCAAAACCATCCCCACTGGAATTTTCGAGCTGGAAACAATAGATTTTCTATCCCCATTGGCATTTTGATAGAAGTTTTCATCCCCACTGAGGGAAAAAGTTGTACCGGGGCACTGAGACAGGGGTGGTTACTATTTCTTTCGTGGTTTTAGCCTCTACAAAGGAGAGTTTTAGAGAATATAAAATCGTTCTGTTGATTACACAACTCTATTATTATGTATTATGCATTAGGTAATATGCATTATGTTTGATGCATTTTGTACCTGCCGCAAAGAAAAGCGTTATTTTTATGTTTTGAAAAGAATTCCAATGAATACGATCGTTAACCACATTCGAAAGCATTTAAAACAAAAGAATAGAGAAAACCAAATGGGCCTAATGGGCCAAATGGGGCGGACAAGCTTAAATTACTAAATGAAGATGGGCCTCAAATTTCAAAACAAAGGCTGAATAAAGTATAAACCTAGGCTCTATCCGATCTATCAATCAAAACTAAATTAACGAGAACAAAAACATTGCTTGCGAAAACGAAAGTGGTGACACACAACATACAGAGCACGGCTATTAATATATAGATTACAAAAAATCAGCTTACCTTATCGACCAAAACTTTTGGGCCGACTAAAATTTGGGCTGACTAAAAATTTGGGCCAAATTAAAAGTTTATAATTCTCCTTAACCCACTTTTCATATCGGTATTACTTTAACAAAGAATTTACAAATATATAATTTTCAGTCAGTCTTAATTATTATTGGTCGGCCCTTGACGAAGTAACTAAAATTAGGGCCGACTAATAATTAAGGCCGACAAAGTTTTGGCCGATAAGGTAGTTCAATCGTATTGAAAAATCGATTTGTCAAAAAAAACAAAAAAACACAAAACAAACAAAAACGGTCGTTTGTCAGGTTTCCTTTGTATCGTAAATCTCACTAAGCTCAATAAAGACATAGAAAGAGTGCTTCTTTAGACTTAGACTGTACGTCTAAAATCTTTAAAGATTAATTTCAAAATTTCTTTTCAGTAAAGTCTTAAAATCGCATAAAGCAACCTCCCCCCGTCCCGATGGGGCACTTCCTACAAGTCCAAACTATTCTCTTTAGTCAAGCATACTGCCATTCCCCATGTGTTTATCGAGTCCTTGAAGAAAGAAACACAATAGTAATTCTCAATTTATAGTGATGCTCCTACTAGTAACCTTCCAAGAACCTTGGAACATAAAATTCCATTAATCATCATAAAAAAGCCGCGAATACTAGAATCCTATCTTTGCTATAAATAAACCAGAAGAAAAGATAAAACAGTCCATTCCCATTGCCTCAGTTTAAATCAGAATGAATCAATGTGGCTGAATAAAATTATCTTTACCTTTGAATGGTTGGGATAAACATCTCTTTACATATTCATGAAAGGATTCACTAAACTAATCACGTTTTCAGTTTCCATCTTCAATTTTCATTTTCCTCTCTCTTTTATGTTGGTGTAAAATTTTATGGATTTTTTGTTTACAGCATTCATTCATCATTCATAATCTGCTTTTAGAATTATCATACTGTGCGAGTATATTCATTCATTCTCTTGCGTGCTGTTTTCTTTCTGAATGAATATTTGTTCTCGACAGAGATAACAGCTTGTCAATGCAAGCCTTCGAGTCGACAAAGCAAGCGAGGTTTTCACCAACAGTATAATTTTCAGCTTATGGTCACGGACCCTCCCCCCAACTAGAAAAATTGGTCAAAATCTCTTCCCTTGGGGAAATAATGCAAATTCAGCTCCAATGGAAAATTAAATTTGTTTCCATCCCTACATGAAATTCAATGGAGAAAGATTGCACTTCAAAATCATCCCCACTAGATTTGAGCTTTGAGGATTTTGATAAAAACTTTTATCCCTCCTTTGGCAAAAATTTCACCGGGGCTGTGAGACAAGGGTGTTATAAAGAACACTTATATTACCTTTAAATTTACTACAAAAATAAAAAACATACTGAATGGACCTACCTGAGATAGATAGTTGGAAACATGCTGAATGAGGATGAAAATGCTCGAACGAAAAAGAAAGATAACAGAATAGCATAGAGATACGTAAGATTGAAAAACATGATGAATCTTATTTATTTTACATCAGTGTGCAAGTCAGAACAAAAAACACCAAGTCAATCGAGAGAAATGCTCATTTTCCCTAAAAATGACAAAAGGGAATTTTCCCAAAAAGAGAATCCAATTTTTATGGTAAAAAAAAAAATAGATTAACCCACTTTTTACAGAACCTTGCCCTTTATCTTTATGCAAAAATCTTAAAAATCAAATAAAGCCAAAAATCTTTTATTTCTGAAATCGGGCTCCATCAGATTTTAAGCAATACAATTTTAAATTATTGTGCAAAAAATCATTCGTCAATCGCGAGAAATACACATTTCCCCTGAAAATGGGAAAAAGGAATTTACCCAAAAAAGTATATGAAGAAAAACTAATGAAGCGATTTCACACAAAGTCCAAAAAACCCTATTATTAACCCTATTATATTTTGGCTAGCTCGCGATTATAACGTGTTTTCAGCAAAACATGTAAAAACACAACCTTATAACCAAGTGAGCTACTTCCAAAGGCTCTAATTAGCATAATTCCATGTTACTAAAGCGATTTAGAGGTTTTAGAACCGGCTGGGAACAATAGTTTAGTAAAAAACTGGTTTTCAGGTCTCCAGAGCCGCCTGGGCTTACGCTGTAAGCTTACAGCGCTGCACTCGAGCCTTAGTTAAGCTTATTCTGAGCTCCATAAAGGGCTGAGCTGGTTCCCAATGGTCCTAAACCTCGTGGAAAACTCAATTTCAACGGATTAGAATCAATGAAATCCAGCGAAAGGGGGCAGAACCGACAAATTTTCACTAAAATAGCTTTAGAATATTTGAGAAGTCTTATTAAAGCGATTTAACGTGGTTTTAAGCATAAACCGTAAAAAGGCAACATTATAAGCGAGTGAGCTACTTCAAAGACACTAACTAGCATATTTCAATGGTGTTGACGTGATTTAGAGGGGCTAGAACCGGTTGGGAACACTAGTTTTACCAGAAAATTGGTTTTAAGCCTCTAGAGCCGCTTGGGTTTACCCTATAAGCTTACAGCGCTGTACCGGAGCCATAGTTAAGCTTATTCTGAGCTCCATAAAGGGATGAGCTTGTTCCCGATGGTCCTAAACCTTGTGAACACTCTCTTGCAATGGATTAGACCTATTGAAGTCCAGTGAAGGGGGCAGAACCGACGAATTTTCACTAAAATAGCTTAAAAAACGCTTAAGCTCTAGTTAAGCGTTTTAAGCAAAAACCGTAAAACGCGGTCTTGAAGCAAGTGAGCTACTTTCTAAAACTATAATTAATATATTTAGCGATTTATAGTGTTTACGTTTAGAACCGGCTGGGAACAGTACTTTTGCCAGAAAACCGGTTTTTAGACCTACAGTGCCACCTTGGTATACAATGTAACATTACAGTGCTTTACTGAAGCCTTAGTTTAGATTACCTGAGCTTTATGCAGAAATGAGCTGGTTCCCAATGGTTCTAAACCTTGCGGCACACTCCACTGCAAGGAGTTAGAGTCATTAAAGTTCAGTAAATTATGCAAAACCGACGAATTTTAACTAAAATAGCTTAAAAATGCTTAAAAAGTCAAGCAAGCGATTCTAACGCGTTTTTAAACAATAACCGTAAAAAGCGAGCTTATAAGCAAGTGAGCTACTTCCAAAGGCTCTAATTAGCATATTTCCATGTTGCTGAAGCGATTTAGAGGGGTTAAAATGGGCTGGAATCTGTAAGTTTTGCCAGAAAACCGGATTGCAGCTACTCCCAAAGGCTCTAACTAGCATATTTTCCCACTGTATTTAAGATCTTGAGACAAAAAAGCTTTTATAAAGAGTTTTTGGAAAATTTGGAAAAATGCACCCTTGAGGGCGGCACATACCTGCACCCTTCACTTGCATAAGTATCCTCGCCCGGAATAAAGTGCTAAAGAGCGTTATTGGAAAAGAAATGCAACTAGATGAAATTATTATTTTAGAAAATTGTAATCGCTTTGGCAGGTTTTGGCCAAAGCAAAGATTTTTGCACAAAACTCTGAGCTTTCTACCTTTAAAGAAATAATAGCCTTACCCTGAAATCTCATTCTTGTTTTTTCTAAGAAAATGAGGTACTTTAGTTTATGAAAGATTTGTGGAGAAGTAAGTAAACAAAAACCCCTGCGGAAAAGCAGAATGAACACTTCCGCAACACGAATTAACGTTCAGGCCCTGGGGGGGGGAGGTACTAGGGTTGGCGAATGAGGGGTATGTGCGGACGGGACCTCCGAAAACCGACCCTTAGAGAGAATGATTTTTGCTGAAAAGGTGATCCTTAGAGAGACTGTTTGAATTTTCTTTTTCGATTTTTGAAAAAAGTCACACCCTTAGAGAGACTTTATTACAATTTTCTCTGGAAATCAAAAAGTTTCCTAAAAATCCTGAATTTTTCCGACCCTTAGAGAGACTTCTTCGATAGCCAAAATGTTAAGAACAACTTAAGAACATTATAGGGCTTTGCGGACTCTAGAATTTCTTAGGAAAATAGACAAAAAATACTCAAAAAATGGCGAAAATAAGAACATGTTAAGAACATTTTTGAAGCTAAAGAACTCAAAAAGCTAAGAACATTCCAAGGCTTCAAAAAAATTTGGATGTTTTTATAAAAAAAATGAGTATCAGGAGCGTTTAATGATTTATTAAAATTGAAACCCTCTCAATACAATTAAACTTCTCTCGAATGAATTCTCAAAGGAATGATCATGCCGATCATATTTCATTAAATCGAAATCATTTGATTGGCTCGTTACAAAATAATTTTCTTTAAACCAATCAAATCTTTCTAATCTTGGCTGCAGCGTTTCTACTTTTTATAAATTTGTGTGTTGATATTATAACTGTTGCTTTTTCAAACATTCGTTGTTGGAGAAGCACCTTGCGAGAATCGCCAAATATTTCAACATGTATTCGATGAACAATGTAAGTTTTTCTTCATTTTATATACCATGGATGGATAAAGTTTTTGGATCGATCTATTTTTCCTGATTTTAATTTTTCAATGCTCTCATTCGCATCCTCTGTTGATTTTGGGACATTGTCAAAATTTATGCTTATATTTGCTGGTCATTCTTTGCAATCCTTAAAAATCGATGGTGTTTGGGTGTGTTTTGAATTTTGTTATAATCTTAACTTTACAGGACTCGTAATCTTTGGATTATAGTTTTCCTTTCTTTTTTCCCGCACCTTTCTTCGTAAAGTTTGAGATAATCAAGGAAACAGGCTGAAATGTTCATACGATAACAGAAAATTTCACAGTTAAAAACAAATTTAAATGAATGGGGGTCAAAGAATCCTTAAATTTTTAGAATTGATAAAATTTTTCATATACACATACACGGCAGAATTAAACTCAATGTTAGGGGGTCGAAAATGATCAAAAAATATGTCTTACAGTATATGGTCCCCAAAACGGAGACGACCCCCAAAACGTTGCTCGTCATTAAAATGAGGATTCTGACCTGTAGATTTATCAGAATTAGACGATTTCTGTTTATTTTGAAAGAATGATGGTTATACTTAAAAATGAGCATGTATTTGATGGTTTGAGACAGGTTCAAAATAACATATTAGCCTCTGAAGGAAATATTACAACACCAAAATTAGATAAAAATTGCATACAACTCACTCTAGCTCCTTGGATATTGAAAATAAGTTATGAAAATGGGATATATGAAACTTTCTACACCTAATGCCTTTCAGAAAATGCAGATGCATCTGTGACTTTAGAGGACGAGTGAAAGATATAGCACCTCAAAGGTCAACCAGTATTTTGGGACCCTAGAATCAGCATTGATAAAACCGAAAATTCTACATATGAGTAACAGCAAAAAATCTCGGAATTCCGTTCCTGCAAAAAATTAACATAATATATAAAGATTTTCGCTGACGCCAAATTCTGTTATTTTTTCTCAAAATATAGGAGAAAAGTAGCTTTAAAACTTAATATTTTTAGTTTGACTTAAGCTGTTCTTCTCAAATTTTCACAGCATATTTCATATATTTCATACATGAATGGAACTATTTTCAAAAGAAATTGGTTTCAAAAACTTAATTACAACGTTAAATCGAAATTATCATTTCGAAAATTTCTTAATTTTCAGTTTGGACTTGCACTATCGAAAATCTTGAAATATTTAAAAAACATCACAAATTTTACATCCATCGGGTCGTAAATTCAAGGGAGGACATGAATATGTTCATAGTCTTTCCCCCTATTGCCACTTGGCTTCATAATTTGATTTTAACTAGGCCAACGTTTTGGAGAGTTCTAACAACCAGGGGTATACTTTAAAAATTTTATCAAATGAAATTATTTATTAAAATATCACATTTCCAAACTATGGTGAAAACTCTATCTGTCTATGTTCATATTTTAAAGAGGTCTTGAGGAATCGCTAAAAGTGTAAACCTACATTTTAGGGGCCATTACAAAAAGCTACCAGTCTTTAATAACCGATCGAAAAATATTGTTGAAGTTGAAAATTTTGAGAGTTGGGAAAAAAAGTAGAGATGTCAAAGGTTTTAATGCAGCACAATTTTTTTAAAATATTTCTTTTCCTCTGGATTTGAGAAAAACTTTAAAGGCCACGTACCGTATTCTCTTTACTTTTTGTTGGGGTTAGTGGTAGTTACAGTTAGTAAAAGCTTAAAACCCGAATGAAGTCATAAAAGAGGCCCCCCAGTGGACCCAAAATTCACACCATCACGCCATTTTTTTTCGATTTCACGCCATCACGCCTGAAAAATTTAATTTTCACGATTTTGTCAATTTTTTTCGATTTCACGCCATTACACCTTGGAAATTTAGTTTTCACGCTCATATTCTCTGGATAAATTCAGTTTTACACCACGTTTAGACCCATTGGTATGGATAAATTATATAAACTTAATTTTTGCCCACAAATAGGTGTGTTTGGTCGTCAATCAGTTTTTCGGCATTCTCATACACGTAAGTCTAGATTATATCATTTTTCCTATCGAAAACACCCGAAAAATCTGGAAAGAATATGACCTCTGTTTTTTTATTTCCCAATAATACACAGGAGTCAAATTCCAGTTTTTTCGGGTGTTTCCGACAGGAAAAATGACTTAATTTTGACTTATGTAAAAAATTGTTTGATAAGTTGGTATAAATTAGTAAGTTACATCAAAGGGCCCCGGTTTGAGGGCTGAGATATATTTGAGCAAATTGACAAAGCCCACCATGGTTGCAACGGAGAAAATTATTGAACTTTTAAGGGTTCAAAGTGCTATTTTAGGACCTATTTCACTTCAATTTGAAAAATAATTCATATAAAAATAATGGAAATCTTTTAAAAGTACAAGTAGCTTTTTTTGGTAAAAACATGAGGAGCCATGCCCCCCTGGTCCCCCCCGTTGACGGGACCCATGGGCATCCATTGTGAATTAGAGAGAATATTTTTCAAAGGGAACTAGGAGGAGGAGGCACAACAATGGTTTGCGCCAACGGGATAAATTTTCAATTTTTGACCCTCTCATAGCATTCGACTTTATTTTGTGCTCTAGCTAGTAACTGCAAAAGACAATTGGAATTTACAAGGATAAATGGCAGATGAATAAAGCTGTTTGTACCGTTTCTTTTATGTTTTAAATGAGATCCATACGAGGCCCCACATAGTTGGGGCCGACCAAGAAAAACTTGAAAATTAAACACTCTAAATTGGCTAAAATGGACATAGAATTATAATTCAAGTAATAAATATAATTTTCATGAACTGCAAATTTCACAACTAAAAAAAACTCGATTTCACGATCACGCTGGCACTTCATTTTCACACCATTCACGATTTTTCATGCATGAATCTGGTTTCATGAGCAGCTTTTCATTCTTATCAAGCCCGCTTTGTCTCGCTCCTATCCCATGCATCTCTTGCTATTCCATGCATCTCTTGCTATTCCAATGGCTTTACATATATTCACTAGAATAGCCTTTTAACTGCCGTTCTTATTTTTCAAGGTTCGACCTATTTGCCAGAGTTTGGTAAAGAAATAAATCTTATGACTTTCTTCACCCACAAGAATATAGAGAACGGTGATTGTAGTGCCGGGCACTTCTTCTATTTGAATTATCGTTGTCCTTCGTCGCTTTTCCCGACCAAATTTAAAGTTTAGTCACTTCCATCAGACTAAATTGTCCAAATGAAATGGTTTCCTTCACTAGCTCGAAAATAGATCTTTTAGTTCGACGTTTAAAGCACAAATTTTGGTAAATAAAGGTGTAAAAATTTTGCATTTGAATTTTGGTTTGGGGAAAAAAATTGAGTAAAAGTTTTGGTCAGGGATGAAAAAAATCGAGTAAAAGTTTTGGACGGGTGATAAATGTTGGGGATAAATTTCATCGGGGAAAAATTTCGTCACCCCCTCAAAAATTTCGTCACTTTCCCCCGACATTTTTTTCCCCGATAGGGCAATAAACTAGACAGATACCAGCAATCGTTTTGGTTTGAAGTGGTATAATGTATTTTAATTCAAGGGATCTCATTTTTTTGTTCAATGGTAGCGTCTATATGTAAATCAGAAATCTCTTTTTTTTCACACACAAAACTTCATTTTTGATGCACTTGCAGACCTTGAATTCACGCAATCACGCAATTTGTTTTCCAAATTCGCGCAATTTCTGTTTGCGTAAAGTTTTCCAATTCATATATTCATACAGCTTTTTTTTTCTTCACGCATTGACTAATTCACGCAAACCTTTGGTTTAATTTTTGTGTTACCTCCATTTCTTTTGCTCAGATGAAGTGGAAATAGGATATAACACTCAGACTCATTCTTTTTATCTATGGCTTTGCAAGCAAGCAATACATAAACTTGACCGTTTCCTATCGGGAAAGGTTTTAGGCTGGGTGTGGAACAATTACTCTTGGTCTGTGTGTTCTTTGAAAATTATATTCTATATGATGAGTTCTTTCTCTGTTTTTAGTCTAAATCCAAGAAAGACAGAAATGGCAGGCTCAAAGAACTGCTCCTGGTAAGTTCAACTTTGATTCAGTCTTGTTTGTCATATTGTCTGCAATTATGCTAACATTTATAAGTCATATGTAAAAAAATATTAAGCACTCTTTCAAACTATAAACCGTAACTTGATTACGATTACAAAAGCACCATTCTCAAATTACCTCAAAAAGAGGGCCAAAACAGTCTCAATATATTGAATAATCACATTCAGTTTTAAAATTAACATCTCTTCTTTCATTATTTCAGCCAATCCCATTTGAAGAGATCAACACCATTTTCATGAATGCAATATTCAGGAAGAGAGTGGGGCAACAAGATCAAGTTTTCAGAGGGAGACTCATCCCTATTCGGAAGGTATAATGAAATGCTCGTATCTCGGGGTATCTGCAATAGCTTCCACTCCCCATTTAGCAGCCGATATTTTCAGGTGCCAAAAGGGTAAGGTCACCAGAAACTCGTCTCTGATCGTTAATTTTAGCGCCCTTCTCTTTTTTTAACAAAAAAACTAAGAAATTATCCAACACTTCGTTACGTTGGCATACTTTTTCAAAAAAGCTCTGCTTTTTAAAATTATTGAAATACAAAAATAATATTGAAAATTCAGTTAGCGTATCCCATGTCGGAAAGCCATCCACACTTCCGCTATAAAATATTTTGCAGAATCTGTGACCTCCACTATGTTAAACTTACATAATTTCACTTTGTCTTCTCATACCATTCTGAAGACATTTTTCAATAGAAACTTTAAATGTCATTTTTTGGCAAGCTGTTTCTTCCTATATCCCCATCTCAAGATCTTTTTGTGCTGAAAGTTACTGCTTGGGCTGGGTGGTGTGGTAGAACATACTTTTTAAAGAGCCAAAATCTCTCATTAGTCTAACTCCCCATCCAATCGCAAGTGTTATAGGAAGGAAAAAAGGATTCTTTTTCTGATATCAATTTGAAATCCACTCACACTTTTGACAAGCTGAAGTGACACATAAATATCAAATTATGAAGAGTAGAATGAGTTAAGTACAAAGCTGTCCGTGGAGGGCGATACTTTTTCATTAGATATATCATCTAATGAGAATGTTTTTTGAGTGTATGAAGTTGACATAAAAGCTTAGCTATCTGTAGGTACATGTAGGTAGAGGATGGTGAAACCCTTTATCTCTTCATTTTTCCATATAACCTTGATTTCTCTAGATACACGAAAACAACAAATTTCAAACCACTATGCTTTCAAAGTTTTCCATACGTAACAACTTTGTACTCAAATATCAATTTTTCCAATTTCAGAGTGGCCGAAGTCGACGCCGTGGTACTCCTTCTGGAATGTAAGTTATTTTTACTTGATTTAAAAGTTTAAGAAAGTTTTATTAATTAACGAGTTTTGAATCCATCGGAGGATTAGTAGAGGCAAAACCAATGAAGTATAAGCCCGAAGGGCTAGAAGTTAATCTTCTTGGTAGGATTTGAAGCCAACAAATCCTACCAAAGTTGCGCGTCCTTGAGCGGCTCGCCTGGTTTTTACACAAATGACAGATTGAAACTAAAATTTACCGCTAAATTTCGAAAAAAATATCAATCGTAAACAAAGGAATTGCTAGATTCAATCTGTCGTCAAACATGCTGCGCACTTTTTAAGGCTTCACTTTTTCTTGCCTGAGAAAGGTTAGAGTTTTAACTCTAGCCCTTCGGGCTTTAAACTCAATGGGCAAAACCCTTTGGACCCGTGGTATATGTTGTGTGGTACAACCACATGTAGTTAGCTCAAAGTTAAGAATATCAGCATCTTGAAATCAGAGGAATATCAGTATCAAAATGGTCAAAAAGCATATGACAACAAGCCCTTAAGCACACAAGAGACTAAGAAAGATGAAGTGCAAGTTTCTGTCAAACACTTTACGGTTTAAACAAGATGTCGGAACCTTAAGGATTGACCTTTGATTACTCTGCATAGTAAGTGCGTTTTAAAAAAGAAGTCATCTTCGTTAATAAGATGAATGTCAAAATAAGATACATTGTTTTTTCAATAAATTGTTTATATTTTTAGCTGGCTCGCATTTGTACCGGATTATACGAAGGCTCATCGTCAATACGATTTCAAAATAACGCGGAAGAGAAATAGATATTCGGATTTCATTGCTGACTTAGTCGAACTGTACGTGACGCACGAAAATAACATTGTAATCTTAGATTGCACCAACCACAGGGACCAGATCTTCCCTGAACCTGGTAGGTGATGAACTCCTTTGTTCTTTGTTTATAATTAGAAATTATCGTCAAAGGTTCTTTCCTAGGTTTACTTCCCTTTCAAAACAGCTCAACATTGGAATTGGGAAACATTTGATTGAAAATACATGCTGCAATGTTATTATCTTTCAAGGGGATTTGATTACCATTTTAGATTAAGAAATCAATAAATGTAGCATCTTATGATAAGGATTACTCTTGTTGCGTTTTAGAAATTAATGATATACTCTTGATAAAACACTTGCATTATAGTAGGGGCCAAGTCTGGGGTCCCATGACATTTTTTTTACGGCCTAACCATTTCTAGTCTATTCCAAAGAACAGTATATTATAAGATATTTTATATTACTTCAAGGGGAACTCAACAAATTTTGGATTTTTTTGTTTCTATCCTGAAATGGTTTGTTTCAACGATAAATTTCAAAATTTCAAGGTTGCAACTCTCCTTTCACTCTAAAAATTTGTTTAATGAGCTTTTAAAAAGAGGCTCCCCTCTACTAAAATGAAATTGTTTATCAAATAAAAAAGACGCACTTTCAGCTGTTTTATGACGTAGCTGCATTCAGAAAGAGGAAGATGCTTATCTTCTCAGGCTAAAAATCAGTGAAGACAGGCCCTTCAGTAGAGAGTTTGTGACTAAATTTTTGTGTTTCTTGTTGGATTTTTTATTGTTATTCAGCTAAATCACCCACAATTTACCAGGAATACTTTTCTATATGTATTTATTTCTTATTTAAAACAGAACTCTGAAAACATACTGTAGTCATAACTGAATTTGTTCTGTTTTCTGAATACTTTGACGTCATAATCCAAAGAGAAGTCGATCTTTTTTAAAAAGAAAGGGGGTGATTTTTTGAACATATTTTTAACTGAAGTTAAGAGAGATTTTTCATGATTTTTATTTGAGAGATCGAACGTATATACTTTCTTTCTCATTTTTATACTTAATATTACCAAAAATCAGGAAAAAAATAAAAATGAAAAATTTGTTGAGTTCCCCTTTCAGTACGATCAAGACAAGATTGGAAGTCAAATCACAATAGAGCTGACAATTAGTTGATCTTGAAGCGGCTGTAGTTCTTTGTGTGTTATAGTTAGAGAGTTATTGTAATACCATTTTTTTGCTCAGAATTTCATGCTCTATCAGATGGTACCAATCATTTTCGTTTGTTTCGACTTTTGAAAATAAGCTATTTCTCTACCCCTTATTTTCCCTTGCAGTTTTGCCTATGGCGTCACTATTTTGATCACAAAAAGTTTTCACGGGCCTAATCCGCGTCCTCCCTCTCAAAAATATCTTGTAATAATATTGTTCTTTGGAATAGACTTAAAATGGCTAGGTCGTAGAAAAGATGTCACAGAACCCGGGCTTGGCCCCCTACTATTATGAGAAAGCCGCGAAATCATTATAAAGTATAAAGATCGACGATAAGAAATCCAAACAAGCTCAACATTCAGAGGCGGATCTGGGATTTTTCTGAGGGGGTTCAAAAATCTCTTTTCAAAAAAAAATTTTCGGAACAAACGTTTTGGGCGTAAATTTTGCACCCGCCCTGTTTGGGCGGTGTCACCTTTTTTCCATTCAACATGGGGGACGTTAATGAGCGCCTGCACGTCTGCAGTTCCCATTACCTATGAACTCCAAACATAGGCCTCAGCGGGGGACCATTCAAAAAGTATGTTCGTAAAGTACGCTCGAAAATGGCAAATTTTTGACTCCCCCTTCCCCCTTGTACGCTTTCGTACGCTTTATGTGTATTCCCCCTTCAGCGTACGTACGCTTTTTACTACACCCCCTAACCAAAGTCGAAACTTGTAACTCTTGTAACAGTAGAATATGTAGGTATCCAATCGTATTTATAACAAAGTCTCAAGAAATTAAAAGAATCTATAAGATGAGCAAAAATACCAAAGGAGAAATGAAAAATAACAATCGCAAAAACCATTTTTTGATGTGAAAATATTGCGTTTTTCTCTCAAAAGAGACAGTTTAGCAAAAATTACGAGCGTACGTACTTCTCCTCAAGGACCCCCTCCCCCTCGTACGTTTTTGGGAGTACCCCCCCCCCTCTCGAGCGTACGTACTTTTTGAATGGTCCCATGCGTTGAAAGGAGGGCGGTAGGCCAATTTTTTTTTGACCCGGCTTGAACAGCCAGATGCTGAACGTGTAACAATCGTTTGTGGTGATATTCATATATACATTGGGAAATTCCCTAACTGCAATTGCGCACATCTAGTTTCTTCTTTTCAATCTTATCACACAAAACGTTCATAAAACGCAAATATAGTTAGTATTATATTTCTTATATTTCTTTGGTTTATCCTTTTATTTTGATAAAACAAGACACCCAGAGCATGCTCAGTACTGCTTGTGTGGTGTATATTCTTTTATATATTCATGGTTCTTGCAGAAAATGTTTTTGAGAAAGCCATAGATAAAAGAGCAAATAAATGGTTTTGAAGAAAAGTTTGAAGAAAAAATAAGACAATTTATAATATTAAATACTTTACACACTTCAGTTTCATTTCGTGAATATTTAAAACATAGTAAAAAAGTTCGATAATTTATTCTTATTAACCATTTTTTATGGAATTTCTTCGTAGCGAATTAATTGGCTGACAACCAACAAAAAATTTTCATGTTGAGTATGTTTACATTATAAAACCAGAAATGGATAATATTTTGAAAACAGTGATGAAGTTAAAAAATAAAGGAGATTATTTATATAATACATACAAGGGAATACAATATTCTTAAGATGGAAAAATAAAAGATTGCCAAAAAGTGGAGTAAACCATGAGTACTGATATAAGGTGTTTTATGTGCAAATAGACTAGATTCTAGCTCTCAAATTAGATGAATAATCTCATAAAAAAGTACTTTTTACATTCAAAGTAAAAAGTTTGATGTTTTTAAGCATTATTAAAGGTACTAACAGTAATCATCAACAATCTGTAGGAAAGCACTTTTTCATCTTTGACAATTGTATGGAGTGTTGTTTATATTTCTTTTGGTAGAGATTGTTGTTATATATCATTTCATAAATTCTGCATTCAATCGTACTCTTTTATGCTTACTTGTAGGGGGTGGAAGATGCAGGGGCAGTACTCTCAGAGAAAATTCATTAAAATATGGGGGTCATTATTAACTGATTTTGGGGTGATTTTCCCAAAAAACTCAAGAAAAATGAAGGTTTGGCACTTTATCAGGAAAATTTGATAAATTAGAGGTCATAACAAAATGCTAATTGGGTGATTTTTTCCAAAAAATTGCAAAATATCCAGCTACAATTAAGCACAAGAGGGTAATTTTTTCAGAGGTCACCAATGTCTCTTTTTGTATAAAAGTACACCATATTTTCATATGATCACGTAAAAGTAATCTTAGTTTTGTTTTGCAAGTATAAAGTGGTATGAACTCTCTCTTCTTATGACATGACGAAACCAAAAATATTTCCTCGCATCACATTATCTTGAAGCATGCATGAAGGTTCACCTTTCCAGAAATTTTATTCTTCAACCAAATTCAATCAAATTGCTAAAATGTTGTTCCCTAACCTTTCTTCCAGTCTCTGTTATAAAACAAATTTTGTTTTGTTTTTCTATAAAAGTTTTCAAAAATAAAGCTAGCTAGCTTTTTTTCCATGTGCAATTCATCAATGTCCAATGATGGGAGAAGAATCTCTCGAAACGTAGCAATGTGAAATTCATCAATGTCCAATGATGGGAGAAGAATCTCTCGAAACGTAGTCAATCGCAAATCTCGTGATCCATATGTAGCTAGGTAGATTTTTCCCCGTGATATTCCCGCTGCCCGATGATGGGAGAAGAGCAAAACGTAAATTCATGATTATATTCAAGACACAATAAACTTCCACCAAATATTCACAAATAAGTCCTTTCCCATAAATAAATTCCAAACTTCATTTATCAAGCAAAATTGATTTAAGTTTTGTTTTTGTTGGTATGAATGCTTTCCTTCTAAAGATAAACCAAAACAAAAATGTTCCCTCAGAATGAAAGTCTTTTTCTTTTGTCACTCTTCACCACATCAAACAAAAGCAGATGAAAATTCCATCACACAGAGTCTTTGTCAAAATCATCATACATTGATTGATATTGTTGTGTGATTCCCAAATTTACTGATTAAATTGAACCAAAAATGTTCTCAAAAAGATAAGTAATTGCCTGATTATTACCACTTTTCAGGACTTCAATTCCTTTCTTTAAAACACTGCATTGAACGCTTGCAAAGAAGTGAGGTCGTTTGCCGTACGAATGGCTACCCTTCAAATCATTTCAATATTTTGCCGGCGACGACATGCGACTGAAAGTTATTTTTGAGGAGAATCTTTTACGCTCAAAACGGTCGGTCTCGTATTTTCGAGAAATTTCCTTGAACCACCTCAAATTTGCCATTTCACTGGATGCATTTTCTGAACCAGGTTCAAAATCAAAGATTTTCCTAGCACAGAACACAGCTAGATACTAATCCCGCAAAATAAAGTCATAACAAAGATTTTTTACAGCTCGGGAAAGCTAGCTACGCCGTACACACATAACCTAAAGATTTTTTAGCGCGGAAAAAGCTAAGTTTGTCGCGCACACTACGGAAACGCACGCCACATGCATACAACCCCTAGTAAAACAAGCCGTATATATATAAAAGTTGCGAAGCGATCCAGAGCCTCCTCGATTCGCAAGTTGCAAGCAAGAAATTTAAGACATACAAACACTGTATATTCAATGGCATTTGTGAAGTTTTACTTAACACATTCCAGAAGCAGCCAACGAGCCCATTTTCCCGAAATATCTGTTTCCCTTTTCCAGGAGAGAGCTTTTTTTGAAAAATGGGGAAACAGATCAAATTTTCTAGGAAAGATACTTTGAGATTAAGAATTTAGGTTTTGCGGAGAAACAGATCTTCATTTCTAGGAATAAGGTTTTTGAAATATTCGGCCAACAGATCAAATTTTCCAGGAAGGCTATGTCTAGGAAACAGATATTTAAAAAAAGGTCCTCGTTGGATGCTTTCGACATTCGCTGCAGTCTTTCCGAATATCCTATCATTCGCAAAAATCTTATAGTCCCTCTCTATAAAAAATGACATCTGTAGATTCTCTCATTGATGAAAAATTTTTCATTTTCTAGAATAAATAGCAAAAAGTTTAAAGAAACAATATAAGAAAAGTAAGATGAAAACATTACAGTAACACATTCAGGGCATTTTGAATTAAAAAAAATAAAAAACAAACTGTACCCTTATAATCATAAAGGTTGGCGAGTCCAGTCAAAACACAGATTTGATCTGTAGCGTCACGCTTCACCTTCACAAAAAATTTCATAATTAAAAAAAAAGTCATTTTCCATTATCATAATATACTAATAATGTTAAAAAAAGGAAAAAACTTTCAAAACAGGACAAAGCAATTTCATATTCATAATTTCCAACAGATTGCAAGGAGGGAAACCCCCCCTCGCTTATTAAATTTTGAGATTTCTTCCAACCCCCCTGCACGCTGCTTATTCCAAACCCCCCGACTAACCGAGAGTATTAGACAAACGTGGAAGAAAATTTCCAAATTGACAGCTTTCCACATTTAAAACACAATTATATACCGTGAGATGGGGTAACTTGCAAACAAAAAGGAGAAAAGAGACTGTTTTAATCTAACGTTTCCAGTCCATCTAAAAAGAACGACAAATATCTATTAAAAAGCACCAAAAAAAGAACAACAAACCCTAATTAATCAAAGAACAGCATATTTTGCCATCCACAACCCCGACCGAAAGTGACTGTACCACCCCTACAGATTCATTCATTATTTTTTGTAACAGGAATTAACTACATATGGTTTAAAAAAACGCAAAATTATGCATGCGAATAAGTCTCTATTTGGGTGAGCTGGAAAGATTAGATGAACTAACTCATAAGCAACAAAGGTTTTTCAAAGTTTTTATAGTTGACGACAAAAGTTATGTCAAAGAAAGTTCAAAAGTTCACAGCAAAAGTTAAGAAAATTTTCAAGTATGTTGACAACAAAACTTTCCCACATTCAAAAAATGCACAAAGAACATTTCAAAGTAAGTTCTGCAGAAGCTGGGTTCTGGGTTCACCTCGATTCAGCCGGTTTACCAGATGAGTTCATCTCGGTTCCATCCCCCGGTTCACCTTTTTCTAATTTACTTGCCAGTTAAGTCAATGTTGTAGAAGAAGAAGAACTCAGTGAAATCCAATTATCAATCAGTCCATTTTGCTCCAAGGTTGAGTTAAAACTAACCTAAGTCAGTGAAAGTTATAAAATTGTCCTGTTTTCGCAATCAAGAAATTGAATCTCTCAACCATCAAAATGGAAACAAATTTAGATTCCCTAGTAATGCATTTTCAAAATGAGTTTCAATATTGAGGTTGGGAACTAGTTTCCTTGAAGTGTTTGATGCCTGATCATAGCAAAATATTTTTAGTGAGACAATCAAATATTCAGATATGTTGATAATTGTTTTACTTTTCGTAGCTATTGTGCGAGATGGACAATTTGCAGAATCATACAAGTCTTGAAGCAACTGTCCATGTGGGGCATTAACTAATCTTGAAACTTCGTTTTTTATTGAATGATGGTTAAAACGATTAGCAAACTCAATATGACAGATAGTTTCATATGTAGTTTTCTCTGAAGCATTATAACATGTTTGAAATAATATACACTCTAAGCTAGATATGGTAAAAACAGATTCTTCTGGTGCAGAACTTAGATTTAAATCATAAATTTGGTACTGCAAATATATTAGACATTTTTGAGCATCAAACTGTTGAAAGTGACTGTGATTATAATCTGTCCCAAGACAAAAAGAAGGAATCAAATGGTATGTTATCGGTGCATTTGACATAGCGATAAACAATTCCCTAATCATTAACTTTCCTGAGTTACCACAGTTAATGTCAAAATTATAAACAAAGTCACGAAAACTTTCGACAGAATATAATGCTTGAATAACAGAATGAAAAAATGTTGGCCATTTTGGCCCAAATTTTTTAGCCCCTAGTGGAAAAAGTCTTGATTGTCCTGACATTTTGACGAACACGATGAGAGAAATATAGAAATAGTGGATATTTAGGACTGTTTTGTTTGAGTCGGACGTCAAATTTTTTATTTAAAAAGTGTCGGTCTGTCGGTGTTGATATTTCTTAATCAGATCAGATAGTTACAGACAGACAGACAGGATGCTGGGAAATTTATCTCTTGTGTCAAGAAAAATTTCTCTCAAGTGAAAAGAAAACTATGACTGTAAAAGGTGGAGTGCAATTTCCTTCCCATTGCTAAAAGTGAGGAAAAAGTCAACAAATATATACTTCCCTGTTGGTGCACAAAGTTATGTGTTGTGTTTTGTTGAATCCAAAATGTTATGGTGGATGAAACTGATTATATAATTTTTCCAAATGATAATCGCCACAGCAGAGCAATAAATTCACTAAACTGGTAGCTAGTTGGTAGAGTTTTCCAGAAGCTTCCAGGTCGATAAAAATTTTCCAGTAAATATTCTTCGAATAAAAAATTCACAAAATGGTTTCGATAAATAAAAATAAAAAGATCGAAACCATAACAACGAAAATATCAACCAATCAGTTGTCTGATAGTACGAAAATATTAACCAATCAGCTGTCTCATAGGTGAAGGAAGAGATACAAAATATACGGAAACGACGAAATGTCTCTTTTGGAAAAAAGCCCTAACTCGGACATTTTCGGTGCCGTAAAGATCAACTTTATTAACGAAACCATCTACCAAACCGAGATTGATACCTATATTTGAACGAGAAACACAACCTTGAACGAAATACTTATCTACATTTAACAGATAGGAACTAAATTTTCATTTTCCTTCTGCGCTTCCCTGGTATATTGAGTTTAAAGGTACGCACACACTATAGCAAAACTGCTTCGCTCATGTATATTCGCTTCGCAATAATATCGAGATATGACCAAAAAGAAAAATCAGTCCCGATCAGAAAACTAGATTTCATTTGAAGAAAGGGTCTTTGTTTTTTTTATGTACCAAAAGGGTTGGGGTGGTTCAGCTGAACCATTTGAACCCCCTCAGATCCGCCGCTGACATTTTCGGGCTGATGAAAAAATAATAAAGTGCCTTGAATGCCTTCACAATATTTCAGTGAAATCTTTCTAAGAAATCGATCAAAAAGTACTTCACACAGAACTGTGAAAATTTCAAGCTCACAATCGAAATTCAAAATTCAAAGTGACAGGAAAGTTGTCCTTTTGAATTCAGATCTTATGATTTTTATTTTGGATAAAAAGTATCATTTACTCAAAATACCCTGAAAAAATATGTCTAAAATTTGTTCAAATTGTTCGATTGAGCCTGGATTAAAAGATATCGAACAATTTGTGATAAGAAAAATAAGAGAGAATTTCAAAAACTATCTACCAATAATAAACCTGGCAATTTGACGTTCTATAGAGCTCGGAAACAGAGATAGAGCATCAATTAATTGAAATTGACAATATACCTTTACTTTCCATTTGCCTAAGTACCTATTCCCCTGGTGCGGTTAATATTCCAGCCAGTTATACTATGTCCACACCAACTTATAAATTTCCCTCTTTTTTTCTCAAACTCTAGACGAGGAGGTTTCTGAGGAATTTCTGGATGAAGAAGAAGAAATGGAAATCGGTATGTCTCTCTGCCATTTCCCTTTATCTTCATAAAACATTTTTATTATTTGAAAATATTCATCGATCCGTTCGATTCTTTTAAGCTACCTTGCAATTAAAGGACTGGGTTAACCTTCTTAGGAATTGATTTACTAAGTCGGTAACGAATGATGGTATGTTTTTTTTATAAAGCCTAGGACTATAAAGATCATGTTGCTCCGTTATTCGAGCCATTGTATCTAATTTGTTCTTGTGATTAATGCAATGTTAATAGTCTAAGGAAAGTGCGAGGATTGATCTCAAATTAAATCCCATTGTTTCATTTTACTTTGATGAATCTATTCTTTGAAATAGATCCGAATCCTGTAGAAGAACAGTCCATTCAAGACATTGATGAAACCGTTCCCGATGTTCCTGACACCAACCAGATCCCCCTGACAACGATTGATCGTTTTCATATGTTGACTGAGTTCACTCCAGCAGACTATGTTCCTGTGGAGGAGGCATTGTTGAACGTGAAACGTTTTGTTGGAAAGACGACGCTTTCCTATCTTTTCGTTTCTCAAAACCCTGGTGAAGAGGAGATGTTGATCAAGGTTCTGCCGTTCGGTGACGGCAATGAGCAGGACACATCGACGTTAGAAGCGTACAGGGAGGCACTTTGTCATAGGTAAGACAGTTTCGTTTTTTTCAAATTTACCACATACTTCTTTTGATCACCATCACCCTTCTTGAAAGAAATGCGCTGGTTTTCATCAAGTTTTGTAACTTCAGTGATTTGTTACGACTCCGTCTTCCGTCTCCGTCTTTAATTATTTTTTTTCAATTTGCATCTCAGACTTTTTCATCGCAAGGTCATCGCTATTGAAAAAAATACTTTTATCATTTCTTAGGTCCGCCAATATGATAGGGTTATCTCAGGTATGTTAGTTACACATTTATCTTACTCTCTCGCCTGCTATTTTTGCCTCATATGGTGTCTCAAAAAAGAGAAAGCAATAATAGTTCCCTTATATTTACTTGATTTTTCTTTACTGAATTTCCTTCATTTTCAAACTTCTTGAGACTGAAAGATTCTTGATGAAACTTATGTATAAAAAGAAAATGTTATTTTTTCTCGTTTCAGCATCGTCTTGGCGCGTTTCCTGTAGTTGAAAGGTAAGCGTATGTCGTTTGCATTGTTTCAACAGTTGACACACTTTTGTAACATTTCAGGGTCTAACTCACGGCGAACTCAGTCCCTTAGCTTCCTTGTATGATTTCAGAGCGCTCACCATTGTATCACGTGGGTCAGTAAATTAAATAAGTGATCAAATGGTCCTGGTTATGAGTTTGGCGATTAAGAAAAAATCTTTGAAAATGAGCTTTAAAATAAAACTTTGTTGTTTATTCTTTAAATTAACTTTTGGAATGGCAAAATTTCCTCTTTCAAGGATTTTAAGCAGAATTTAGCCGATTGGGATGGTATACGCCATAATTAGCCTTTTTCGTAACATTGTGTTTTTATACACGATTTCTTTGTACGTCACTGCAGTAATCAACTTTTTATGATTTTCTTTCTCTTTTGAGAATTGGGATATATGAGTACGAGAAATAATTGGAAAAGAATTCCAAAAATTATAACGAAGAAACAAATTTTATGATGAATGTCTTTTTAAAGAAAAACTTTCACATCTTTGAACAATTACTTTCTGTAAATTTAATTGAAAATCCTATCCTATGAAATAAGCTAACGAATCAATTGCTAAGGTTTCCTTCACCACAGTCACCGCTTCCAGCATAATTTCTCCTCATTTAAAGATTTGTCTCTTCAATTTAGGGAAATACTTGCACGCGGAAAGTTCCCCGAGAGGTTTTCTTCTCTTTTCCATGGATATTCAGCAAATAATTCGGGCATTGATTTGGGAACACATCCAACAGAATTTCCTGATGACCAAATGTATCTGATCACTTGGTTTGATGGAGTTGCCAAGGAAGCATTGTTGAATAATCGACCACCTACCCATCCAGCTCACATCAAGTCGATGATCCATCAACTTGCTGAGGGTCTGGCAAGCCTCGAATTTCTTTTTGATGGAGAGATTCGGAGTTTGCATCCTACAAATATTGTTATTCAAACGGTAATCAACAAATCTTTATATTTTTGCCCTCGAATTTGAGCTTGGACTAACCACAAAATCACAGTCTATTGTAATTATACGAGTTTCAATTATAGTGTGAGCTGATGAATGGAAAATATGAAATGACTACATATTATGTATTAATTTTTTCTTTCCAAACAGGTGCCGAGGGATGACACACACATGGAGTTTCAGGGGATTCCTAAGTCCGATATCAGGGTTTCTTTGCTGGACTTCTCCTGCATGCGACATGAAATACACGATGATGGTTTAGCTGTTGTCCACGGGGGCGTTCATTGCAACGACCTGTACGCTCTTTTCGCGGACTTGTTTGAAGAGGATGAGGAGGTTCATAATGGGTTTCGTTATCTGCTTGAAGAAACGCATAAAGCTCTCCAGTAAGATTTTCTTTCACTTGTTAATCATTGTCACAAAGATCTGTGAAATCTCTATTTTTTTAACAATTTAGCCACTCGGCTATTGGTCTCGAAATGATAAGTCAGAAGCGCTCAATCTGAAAACTTTATAATAACTTAAAATAAAGAGTATTGCAAATTCTGTATTACTTATCAAATGAACACCCTCCTTCTTTTAAACGCCTCCTCAAATAAATTGTGAGTTTTAGATTTACGATGATTTAATGACAGTTTTTTATTTTCTTTACAGAGGTGATTGGACGAGGAATAAACCTTGTACGAATATCCTTTGGCTGTACTGGCTCCTGACGCTTTTTCCCAAGAAGAGGAAGGAGCTGTCCAGTTTGGCTGCACGTATCGCCGACTGTCGCAGTGCAACTGAATTGTTTGAAAGTCTCACGCCTTAAGTGTAACATTGTGCGTGGTAAATTCTCTCTCCAAATTACGAGGATAAAATTCTCAGCTAGGCCTTTACTCCCTTGAATTGGAAATCAATTCCATACCATGATATAGATTAGTGGGCCGAGTTTTCTCTATACTCACTTGAGTTCAGAGTAAAATTTAGTTATCAGGTGTCATTATTCAATGATTTTTTTCCGAGACCTTTCTTTCTTATTAAACTTTATGCTGATAAGTTCTCCCTTCACAAAGTCATTTAAATATGAGGTGGTAAATTTTCTTCGCAACCACTCATTTCTTTGCGGTGTCGAGTTCTCTCTTTACTCCTTTAATATAAAAATCTATGAATGAATTTGGAATTTCTTCAACGTCAACGTCAACTAAAGACTCCTAAAGTTATTTTGTTACATATCTGCAGAAACCCTTGCACAAATAAACTCTTTGGGCTAATTTTGAGACGTGATTTTCATGTATATCCTAGGGATATCCTATACTATAATTTGAATTTCCTTTTGATTTTACCAACAAGGCATAAGTTTTTTTTAATTAAATGGAAACCCCTTATCACGCCTCTACTCTCTGAAAATTACACTTCCGTTAAGTGGTTTGGGTTGGCATGTTCTTTATCAGACCATTTGAATTCTAACCGCATTCCGAGTCAAGACAGTACAACTTTTTATTCAAACATTGAAAGAACTTTTCAAAGTACCTTACCAAAGCACCTTGGCGGAGCACTCCCATGTAAAAGAAAATATTTTACGTTCGATGATGTTTATTTGTCCCTATGGTAGCCAGTAAGAAAAAATGATGTCGCCATTTCTAAAAGCTTATGCCATTGATATGAGATAGTATTTTGGATATCAGAAGTGATGCTCAGAATAAAATATCTCAGGAGACAACAGCTCACTCATTTCGTAGAAGGGTACACACAGGGCAAGTGTTGTACTCTTTCTTTCGTTGGTTGGAAGGTGTACAGAAGCTCACACATAAAGGGGGAGGTTTTACCTTCATTGATGTAACAATTGGTTTCATTGTTGCTATAGAAGCAATGAAGTCACCTGACCAGTTAACAGGAATGATGTCAACATTTCCTAAAACTGATGCTTGATAGATGCATTCAAACAGTATCGTGGAAATCGGAAGTGATAATGAGAATTGAATGATAAGGATGGTCAATCATAATAGTCTCTTATGCTCGCTTGACATTAAACTAAAGCAACCACTGGTTTAAGGTTCTGTTGATGTGTTTTGTACAGAAGGAAAATTGGTAAGTTTATTTAATTTTCTCCTTTTAAATCTGTTTGTTTTTATCTGTTTTTCTTATGATAAGTTTGTCATTCATTCACTCCTTTTCAACTTTTAATGAACATTTATTTGGTGACTGGTATCTCTATTGTCCAATGAACAGTACTTTATCGTATTTTTCAGATTTCAAATATTTTATATGTCTTCTTCCCGTTTCTTTTCTAGATTGGCTATGATGGTGTTGAAAGGGTGGGATAGGTATTAAGGTCATTAAAACCTTAACCACATGGTTGCTCTCTGTCACCTAACGAGCATTAGAGACAGTTATGATGAACTACCCTTATGAATTCAATTCTCGTTATCACTTCCAATTACCACGATACTGTCTGAATGCACCTATCAAACATCGGTTTTAGGAAATGGTGACATCATTCTTGTTTGCTGGTCAGAAGGCTTCATTGCTTTTTCTATGGCAACAATGAAGCCTATTGTTACGTCACTGAAGGTGAAACCTACCCTTCCTTGCGAAGGCCTCTTTACAGTTTTCAACCAATGGAAAAAGAATACAACACTGACCCTGTGAGTATTCTTTTTGGATATGATCGAGCAGCTGTCTCTTAATGTTATTTTTCCCACCATCTCTTCGAAAACTGAATTGTCTCTCAGAAAAGCATAATGAGTCTACTGACTAACTTCAGGTCTTCCAAATTATCCCCACTCTCCTTTTGTTGTTCAAGTTCCCTTTCATTTTCCTTATATTTAGAAGTTTGCAGTACACATGCGGTATCTCGAAAAACGTGAACAATTTCTAACTTTTATTTTGTTGATTTCTCAAAGGTGGTATTCTCTTGATAGCATTACGGCGTTATATTGTATGAGCCAGTCTTCAAAAATCGTTGAAAAACTGACCTAACTAATTTTCTCCAACGCATTTAGATTATATGGTCTTTAAACTGATGGTGTTTTGCCAATATTTATGGTTCCTCTCGAGGCACTGGGGGATGAATCAAGCCCTGTTGAGTTTTATTTAAGGTATGATTCTGTTTTGATAGAACAGGTCTCTAAGTGACCCGGTGAGAATAAGTATGTGGGATAAGATGAAGGATCTATATACAAAATGGGGATAAAAATCCGCTGCTTTTGGTTGGAGCTCCATTCTCTAAATCTCAGAAATTCACTAAGTATCGGAATGCGATTCAAGAGTCTGTGATATGAGAGGAATTTACAAGGTCTGTAACCTCTACATACTCTGCTTCAATGTACTGGTGAAAAAACGTGCTTTTGTATATTCAAATCATTTTTCTGACTCGTTCAGTCAACGAACCTTTGTAAATTAATCTCCTCAACTGTAACTCCCCTTAACTCCAAAAATATTGCACTTACTTGCTCGTTAGCGCATGTTGGCAAGTCATTTACGAAAGTTGCCGGCGGAAAAATAGCGATCAACCCTATATTGAGTTATTAACAAAAAAGATATTATGGCGTCATCAAAAACGGGGGTTTTGATGGCGTCATGTCCAAATAAAATGAATAGTTTAGTCATGTCAATGTAGAAAGTTAGCTTCTGCACTAGTTTAAACAAGAAAATTTCGTATAGGAAGTAGAGATCAGCAAGTTCAACTGGTGAAAAGTTAAAGTTTGAAGCATACGTCTAATGAGTATATGGAAAAATCGATTTATACTGGTTGCTGATGTTAGATTTTTCCAGGAGATTAAATTGCATTCTAGATGATAATCTTTATATTATGATGCCATCAAATCCCCCGTATTTGATGACATCATAATCATGTTTTTGTTAATGACTCAAACCAGGGTTGATTCAACAAACTAGTACATTAAGAACACTATCAGCGCTTGTTTCTTTAAAATATGAGTTTTTCAAAAGCGCATTATTCAGACAAAGCCTTTAGAAAATAGTCCCGCCAAGCCTGCAAAGTTTAATTTCATTGATTGTTGATTTTATTGGGATTGAGATTCGAGCTCTTACCATTAAACAGTGAAAAAGACACCCCTGCCTCTGTGACCCAGTGGGATCCACCCCACTGGCCACCCCAGTGAAATTTTTTTCCAAAAAAGGCTCATTTTTCAGCCCCACTGGACAAATCACTCACCCCACTGGAATGTTGTTGTAAAAAAACATCCCATTGAAAATGATAAAAAGTTTACATATACCCCGCTCGAAATGCCCTTATTTTAACGTACCCCAGTAAAACTTTTCTTTCAAAAAATCACCCCACCAGAATTTTCTCCTTCCCCTTAGTTAAAAGTGAAATACCCGAAAAAGCCAAAAAAATCTGCTCGCTTCGCTCGCTCGCCATCAAATGTTCCACTTCAATATTTAACTGTATTTAACCCGACTTCTATGGTCATTGTCATGGTCATTTAAAACGTAGAAAATGCCAAACTTTAAAAAACTAAATTTTACTGTTTCATCAACTTCAAAATCGGCCACCAATACGGATCAAATTTTTCCATCGTCACCTGATACTGAACACTCAAATAACATTCCATACATTATGAAGACTGTCTGCTAGTTTGTCGATTGTCCAATTAACTAAGTCCTTTAATAAATATTTTCTATCGGAGTTCAGTCTCTTCGCCTTCTCCTTGTATCTTCTTTTTCTTTGTTATTGGTGCTAGTGTCGAGGTCGTTGCTTAAGCATTTTAGTTTCTTTGCAAATATGCAACCCTGTCATTTTTTCACAAGCATTTAAAAAAGCATTGACGGCTATGCTTTATTATAGACTGTTATAATTTGAGAGTTTCTTCTTTATTCTTGTTAGATCTTTGCAAGACAAAAGGATGTTCTGGGGTTTCTTCTTACACGCTAGATGAAATAGGGATCAGATCAGCGTTTTAAGTGTTTTCAGTATTTCGTCTTAGCTCATTCGTGAGACTCTTTAATTTGTTTCCTTTCTTTGAAAAGTGAAATTTTCTGTGATGCTGAAACTCTGCAGCATTTCTCAACTTATAAAAATTCCTCATTACCCAGTCTTTTTTAAATTTGTTTTGAATTGAGGCTATGATTCGTCGGTGTTTATCGTTTTTGGCTTACCGATATGCGTTAAAGGTGGGAAAGTGATATCGATATTGTCTTGCATCGTCTTCTTGATATGCAAGCCATCCTTCTGTTTTTTTGTCTTCTCTTATTCCATGCTCGATCCCATCGATGATTATGTTTTCTTCTTGTTTCAATGCCGAAGTTTAGTGATTGTAGCGTCTTCTAGATCCTTCTTGACCTTTCTATAGTTTTTTTCCTTGATCTTTTTTATTGATGACTTTGGGACTTGTACACAATCTATACATTTTTAAAAGTTTGTGTTATCGTTTGGTCGCATTTGATGATATACAATGTTTTTGATACACAGGTAGTCGAGAGCATGTGAACTTTACGCTTACACAATACACATGTTAAGACGCAGTTGTCACCGTTATAATAACATCAAGATATAGTGCAAAGTCCTTTTGTGATTGGGGAAGTACGCTGATCTTTGTTGGTCCTTTTCGAAGGCTTTTGGATGGTTTTTGTTGGTTTTCCTACTTTTTATTTTGTCAATCTTCTTCGTCATCTTTGTTATCGTTGCGAGAAGGAACTTTTTGACGTTAAATAAAATAGGTCTACTTCCTTTGATCCCGTTTACTTACTTTTTATTTAACTTTATGATGCACGAGAGGAAACAGCTTTTTCATTACACAATGTCACCCACTATCATTGTGTCTGTCTGAATGAATGCATTTTAAATCTACTGATGGCTATTATTTTATACGCAATTGAGTTGTAGCTAGACAAATAACTTTTTTTTACCTACCACAATCAGTTCTTAAGATATTACAAACAATTTTAAAGAAAGTTGGGAAGAAAAAGCTTAAAAAAGATTTCTTCTCATTCAGGATTTTAACTGTGAGTATCATAGTGTATGAATACTACACGTGAATTGACAGGATGTGAGTTGTGCGTTATTATCAAATCTGCGAGTTACAAGTTACGAGCTGCAAATCGAAAGCGTGAGCTGCAAATCAAAAGTGGAGCTGCAAATTGAAAACGCGAGTTGAAAATTCAAAGCGCGAGTTACAAATAAAAAGCTAAGTTGCAAATTATAAGTAAACAAAAAATTATTTGGAAATTTTTCTATAAGCGTCTATATCTATGAGCAATCACCCCTCGTTGCTACAATCTTTCAAGAAATATATCGAGAATTCGGGTTATTTTGACGTCTTTCGAGATTTAAAGTTCGTTCGAAAAAGCCGATTTTGGGCTATCTCTTTAATTTAATCGAATATTTCAATTTGAGACGGGTAGACAGACTTCCAGGCTATATTCGGAGCGTTACTGGACCATTTTTGAACTTTTGAATCCTCAGATTCTAAGGTCCTAAGTCTTAAGTCTAGTGTTAAAACTCAGAGCTAAATCTCTACCCTTCGAACCTACTTTAGAGCACTTACAAATAGATTATGGTTTCAAAACTTCCTGGGGAATTTCCCATTTGTTTCAAATATTTCTTGAAGGATTGTAGAATATTGAGTTGAAATTTAAAATAAAACCACTGAAAATGAAAGTAAAACCGGCCCACACTCTAAATCTTGTAATAATGAAATATAAAAGTTTGAATTTAAACTGACCTATCAATGAACTCTCTCCCTCCCACAACAAATGCGTTTTGTTATTGCGACTGAAGAAGTTTAAATCTCGGATATGTGCCATTTTCAATAGACCTGTGTTTAAAAGGCAGACAAGCTTATTTCCTGCACTGTGAAAGAAAACTATATGGTTGACTAGTACGGCCGTAGTGCTAGTATAGAGCTGTTTTTACTGAACCATTAATTCTTTTATCACTTGTTTTTAGACAACATCTGTTTCGGAAAACTGGTGCTACCGTAAAATGTGTTATCTCACTTTTTTGCGGTCGGACTGGATAGTGACAGATTTCTAAAAGCCCCCCTCTTTTTTGAGACAAACTCAATAGTTAATTTTCAAAAACAGAAGTAACAGGAATAGCCGTCAACGCAAAAAATATTTTGACTTGAACTTACATAAAATAATTCAACTGATTCACTCCCACTCAGGCACTCGATTTAAAATCACTGTATGTACGGCCCAAAATTAGGCTTTGGAAATTAAACCCTTAAACTAAGAGAAAATTCCATACTCGAAAATTCAGTCAAATTTGATAGATTTGAGCGAAAAATCGTACCCCCCCCCTCCCCGGGACTCGTAGCTTGCAGATTAAAAATCCACATACTACACTGTAACGACAAACAACGATCCAACCATAGAAATAGCCTTGTAATCTTAGATGAAGGCCAAACCGATCAAATCACAATCAACAAATTAAACAAAATACTCATTGAAAGAGAGCTACTTCAGAACATAACATACAAATCGTCTCATAATTAGGAATCGATTGAAGTAGATTTAAAGAATTGAAAGCTTTTAATGGCTAGGTGATTATTGTTACACACTCGGGAGTAGGAGAAAGAATTTACTTTGAGGGAAACTCGTTTCACTGTTATCATAAGTCTCAGAACAATTGTTTAAAACTAGATATAAACATTATAATCTGCTAAAGTCTAACATAAACATAACTGTATGTGCTCTTCGTCTTCGATTTCTTGAACAGTAATGTGAGTGAGACATTCGCGATACCTTATCGGGGAAAAAAATTGTCGGAGTTTTATTTAGTCGGTTTTTTTTTTCGTCGGGGAAAAATCTCGTCATCTAGAGGCATTTTCTTCACTTTCCCCCGACCAAAATTTCAAATTCGTCACTTTTCCCCGACGAAATTTACAATTTTAGTCACTTTCACCCAATTAAATTGTCCAAATGAAATGGTTTCTTTAACTAGCTTGAAAATAGATTCGACGTTTAACCCTTTAAGTGCCACTGTCATTTTTTTCTAATTTTTTTAAAGAAAATCAATAGTTCAAACTTTAAAGGCTTATATCTCCGGATTTAGAAGGTCGTTTATAGTCCGTTGGCTAGCTGAGAGTTTCTTCTTTCTTTTAGGCGCCTTTGGCGCCGCCAGATTTAGGAAGGGCGGGGTGGGCGGCAGCGAAAGGGGGGGGGTAGGTAAGGGAAATTAAAGCAATCAGGTCCGCTGCGCGGGCGGACCTGCCTGAATGATACAAAGGTGCCCAGTGATAAAACTTCAAATTAATTTGCTGGAGGACAGAATTAACTAAATCAGGACCAAATTTGGAGGTTCTTGGATCATTCGTGATCAAAAATGGTAAAAAAACGGTCAAAATCATAAAAAAGTGGATTTTTGTCAAATTTTTGCTTTTTTTTATTTTTAGCTTAATATCTCGCTGAAAAGACTCACTTTTGATTTTTTTTTTTGCTTAAACATAAAGCCCAATCCAATTACTACGAGTTAGACAAAAAATGGCGATTTTTAACTCAAACTGCGCATTACAGGAGGGTTTTGCCCTCCTACATAGCCCATGTCTGATATATACGACATTGGCACTTAAAGGGTTAAAGCACTAATTTCGGTTAATAAAGGTGTAAAACATTTAGATTTTGATTTATAGTCCGTTGGATAGCTGAGAGTCTCTTCTCTCTTTCTTGGTAGGGGATAATAAAATCGGGATAAAGTTTTGGTCGGGTGATAAAATATCGGAGAAAAAAATTCATCGGGGGAAATTTTCGTCACCCCCTCAAAATTTTCGTCAATTTCCCCCGACATTTTTGTCCCGATAAGGTATAAGATTCTTATAGTCTGTCACCACACCACAAGAAAACTTTTTTTCAAAGGATGAGCACAAATTTCACACATGTGACATCTCCAATGTCCAAGCCACGGTGAAAGAGCGATAAATGAACTTGGTACTTTATTTTTTATAGCCTTTCTTTTTAGACACAGTTCCCTTTTAATTTAGAGTAATAGCTCTTTGGCTCTGTTAATGAAAGACGAAAGACTTTCTTTTAAACAATTAAAACACCCCTGTCTCACAGCCCCGGTAGAAATTTTCCTCTTTGTCAGGATGATGATTTCTATCGAAATCCCAATCCAAATAGAGATTGAAAGTCTGGTGGGCATGGTTTTGGAAAGCGATTTCTCCATTGAATTTCAAGTAGGGATGAAATCAAAATCAATTCCCTAAATTTAGTTTGGTTTAAATTTTAGGGTATTTTATCCATCGGCAACGAATTTTGGGAAAATCTTTCGTGAAGTTGCAGTCCAAGCAGGTCTGTGATTCAGGGGTGTATCATCATAATCTTTAATATTCAGTGATACGTGGACTTTGTTCACGGCCGTATGCATTTTTTGTCTTAGAGTAAATTTAATTCGTGGTTTAGTGAAAGTTTGATTCAGGAGACTGGTCTTCGCAATTTTCCGATTGTCCAGATTGTGAATTTTGTGATTGGTTTGCTGGGACCTTAGGAACATAGAGTGAAAAGAATTAATTCTAGGGCATTTTGAATGGCCAGAATTTTGCTCTCCTAACAATCATTTAGTAAAACATGCACATTTGAAATATTTCAGATTACTTTATCACCAGGTGCGTTCACGTTACCGAATTTTATAAGAATGCCTGTTAAAACTTAATCTGTAGTTGCTCTCGCTCATTTGATCAAGTAAATCTAATTTAGAGCTACAATCCAAGTATATTTGAATTATAGAAAGAATTTTAGGACGGTATCTCGGAATTGCGGAAATCGACCCTTTTTTCTTCGGAATTTCGGAAATCGGGCAACATTCCTTCGGTATTTTGTAATGCTGAAATTGTTTCGGTATCGGAAATTCATGAAATTTTGCTCCGGAATTTCGTTATTATAAAGTTTTTATCCACTTTTTTCGGAATTCATACATGAATAATCAAATTCGATGAAAAATTAGTTAAAACGAGGAAAAGTACCCATAAAGATCGGTATCAGAATTGCAAGTATGTTTTTACGGAATCACGGAAATTTTAGCAAAATTATTCGGTGTTTTGGAAATCGCAAACCCCGTACACCACCCCCTTTTAGGATTGCTTCTAATTTACAGTAAATGAGAAATGGTTTGAATAATAGAAAGATTCGAATAATGGTAGTTCGAATTAGCCATTGTCCACAGTATGGTATTTTCTTTTTCAAATTCATAAGAAATCATAGAGAAAAATAAAAATCTAAGTAAATTCCATAGACTAACGGTTTCAGTGTGGGCAATTGCTTTACGATATTGGATGAGATTCTGCGCAGGTCTCGTTCTTGTGGTGCTCTTTCTTTAGTATCTAGAATGTATAACTGAAAACAAACGAAAAACCAAAAGTGTTTAAAACTGAAATACTTAGATAGTGAAAAGTTTTTTGATGACGGACAATCAATTTTTCAATGAACTGATTTGTAGAGACTTTGTCTTAGATTTTAATCAAGTCACATTCAAAACCATCCAGATTAGCATTTAGTAGATTTGCATTCAGAATTTTAGAGACTGAATATGATAGTTCTGATAGGCCTATGATTCAGTTTTTCAAAATCATGAAATCATTCTTTTGACGTCAATTCTTTTTTTTGTCAACCCGTTTTATCATCAGCAAGGCTGACCTCCGGCTGAATTATTGCAATTTTATTGAGAGAAATAATTTGTAACTTTGTACTTTATCAAAATATAAAAAAAATTGAAAAAAATTACAAACAAAAAATGAAAAAGCAAGAAAAGAAAGAAAAAAGAAAAAAAGAAAAAAAAAATTTAGGAAAAAAAAGAAAAAAAAGAAAAGACAAAAAAATAAACAAAAAAGTAAAAAAAAAGTAAAAAATTTGTAAACAATTTATAAGCCCCGAATCTAGTTCTTTCGCTACTTGCTGTTAATGTAACAATGATAAAAGTTGAGTTTGATTTCCCAAGAGAGAGAGAGAGAGAGCTAAGCTTGTGAGTGGATGAGCTAGTCTGGGGCAAATTTCTATTTAATAATTTTTCATTATAAGTTTTTGGAACATAGAAAAATAGCTTTGTAATATTATCAAAAGAAAAAGAAAAACATAAAAAAATTAAACGAAATAAAAAAAAAGATAAATAAGAATACAAAAAACAAAACAAAAACAAAACAACAACAAAACAACAACAAAAAAGAAAAGTAAAAGAAAAAATATATTTTATATGTTTATTAGTACTCGAAGCAAGTAGAATTGGTGAAGTGAGTGCTTATATCAGCAAAATAGACATTGTATTGAAATGGCTTGTGTTGGTTGTTTGTTTGATAAATTGCAGAATAATGCGTGTTATGATGGGTGGGTGGAGGAAAAAGTGAATAAATGCTGTTCTTCAATTCGTTTATGAAACGTGTTCCTACTACAACTATTGCTGATCTGACCTGACCTATATATATTGTTCACTGCTTCATATTGAAGATTCATTCTTGAATGTCGAATTTCTCACTCTTGATGAATAATGACTTCACTGTTTCTGGACATGTACATATCATCATCTCTCTGATAGCTACATCTTGCATACTTGATACTCTGTATAACCTGTTGATTGATATGCAAATATTACAATCTTGCAACGCTGCAGATAACCACACTATTATTCTGCAAATAACTATCTACTCATAAAGAATCAAAATCTATAACTCGAAAGACTTTGAAGACTAGAGTAGCATCAAGAACACATAGTATTACAGACATTCAACTATTGTTTACCCAAGAACACTTGTGAACTCCAAAGGACAAACGATTTCAACCACAAGAAATATGACGTCATATACTTTCACTTTCCTCTACCCTTCAATTGACTGGTGGTGGTTTGGTGGTTGCTAAAGGCTAACTGGTGTGTGGCTTCTTGTTCCTTTAATGGCTCACAATGTGAATGGAAGCAATTTGAATATAAAGGACACTTCACCTTTTAATATTGCATTAGTCATTTGTTCGATTTTTTAAGGTTCTATAATATTTTATCAGTTGCGAGGTTAAGCTACTGGTTGGAATGCACGGTTGCTTTAAAGATACTTTTCAAAGGCCCGATTCAAAGGTACTGATTTTAATCCCTTCAAATTTTGAATCACTTTTGACAACAATTAATCAAACGTTTGCTTGCAAAAGAGCGCACATCATCTTCTTTTTCAAATGATTGCTTGCTGTTATAGTGTTCGTCTGGCTGGTTTCAATGTGATGATATATTTTGGGTAAATATGTGGTTCATTGAAAAATTGATTGTACATCACCAAGAAGAGTTTAGGTGTTTATTCTGAGAACTTGAAAGCTCAAGAAGTCGTAGAATCGATTTAGTAAGAGTAGTTTCTTTGTAAAATATTACGAGCAGGGTTCAATATGTCCACCATAGTATAAAAGTGTTACTGTCAGTTTTTTGCATATGGAAGAATACTTTCGCTAGTCTGTAGAGATTGTAGTAACATATACCAACAAATAAAAACTGTCTTTTCTCTCTGGTCATATTTTGTTAAAGAAACACCATGAGATTCAAACCCGGGGGGGGGGGGGGGTACTAGGTTTGCGAGGGGACGGGTATGTCCGAGCCGAAAATCGAAAATCGACCCTTTGAGAGACAAAATTTTGGTGATTTTGGGACCCTTTGAGAAACTTTTTCCTAAATTTTGGTCCATTTTTTCCAAATTTTGGTTTGATTTTCACCAAATTTTGGTCAAAGTTTTTGGAAATCGCGACCCTTCGAGAGAGAAATTTTTGATTTTCGTGATTTTGGGACCCTTTCAGAGACTAACTTTTGAATTTGTATCCCTTTGAGAGACTTTTGAGGAATGAGAAAAGGTACCCTTATGGCTCGCACATACCTGGCACCCATTTTGCCTAAGTACCCCCCCGGGGATTCAAATTAGCTTGTACTAAGGACTAATGCAATGGGGCCAGGGATAATTTTTTGCTGACTGACCCAGTTTGACCCAGTGTGGCTCTGAGATTCAAAAAATAAACTCTACGTGGCTGAATGAGACTTATATCGGTAGCGTGAGCACTACACTTGATCTTTCTTTAAAATTTATTCTGTGGTGGTGGACTATAAGAATTTTATGGCGCATGTTTCAATCACATTACTATTTAATGAATCGAAGATGGATAGCACATACCCTCATGTTGAGCTTCAGCACAGATATCATTACATACATCTAGTTTTTTAATTCTTTTCTGAGACTTATAACTTTCTGTGAGATGAGTTTCTTTCAAAAGAAATGCTTTCTCCCCAAGTGTGCAACAGTAACTACCTAGTCATTAATAAATTTTCATCTTTCTAACGTTTGCTTTAATCGATTCTTAATTATAGAAACATGTGCAAGTTATTTTCTGACCCTCTCTTTCGTTGAATCTTTCCTGTTTTTCTTGTTCGTGATTTGATTGGTACGGCCTTCATCGAAGATCATAGATGATTGTCATGGTTACTTTTTCACTCACTGAGCGAGCGCTTAAGATTTGTCGTCACAGTAAACGTTCATACACAGTGTAACCACGATATTTTCTCAGCTATCTAATAAACGTCTTCAAGCAAACACTCGTGTAGATGCTTTTAATCTTATGTAATCTTTGTAATCCCTTTTTTACTAAGCTAAGGGAGTGGTCATAAAGTATCAACTATAAGGGGGGGGGGTGGAGGATTTTTCCAAAAATCGGAAAACAATTTCGCTACCCCCCTAGACATGTCCAAAAAGTAAAAATCTTAAATACCCTGCCCCCCTCGTGCAATTCTTGCCTAGATTAAATGATGAAAGATAAAGTTAGATGAAAGTTACTGAAATGTGAAATTGGATTTCAAACATAGCTTCCTGAACTTTACAAACTCATTTATATCCTGTAATTTTTGTGTGTTCTTTTTGGGAAATTTAATCGTTGTGAGTGTTATAACTGAGGCACAACCAGTTTGCGCCGACAGAGAAAATTTAGAATTTTTAACCCTCTCATTTAGCTAAAACCTAAAAATTTATGTTCCTAAAAAGCCTTATCATAAAAACTTAAAAATGACTACAGTGCAGGGACAATGCACCTCCTAGGTGACCTTAGGTGCTTCCTTTTAGTGCAGAAGTTATTGAAAATAAGACTTAAATTTCAAGCTATATTTTTTGAAAATGGAGATTTTTGCAGCATGCAAAGACAAATAATAGATTATGATAGGTGTAAAGGTGTAAACTTAGTCGGCCGTTAGGCGGAAAATTTTTTCGAAAAAGGCTCTGATAAATTGTTAAAAAAGACAATTAATCAACCTGGTGGGATGTCAAAAAAATCCCCCCCCTAACGATGGTAAAATTTTTCGTACCCCCCCCTCTTAAAATCCTCCGCACTCCCTCTAGTAGATAATTTATGACTGCTCCCTAAGTATCCCCCGGAACAACTGGTTCAGATTTTATGGCCAATTATTCATTTTGAGATTCTGGCACATTGGACGGTTAAATAATGGGTCACCTTTGAAGAGAATTCTTAACTTTGTAAGCCTCTTGGGGAATGTTAGAAGCTTCGAGGGGCAAATCACTAAAATAAATCTCGTACACAATTTTATAAATCAAAAATAAATCAGAAATAAATCAATAAATCAAAAATAAATCAGAAATAAATCAATAAATCAAAAATAAATCATGAATAAATGAAAATAAATAAAAAATCTTTCGAAAAAAAGTTGACTTTTCAACTTTTTTTATTTTTTTGACAATGATTTTGAGTATCAGTTCGTTATAATTTGAAAAAAAATTTCCATAAAATTACTCCTATTCATAAATTAGAAATAAATAAAAAATAAATCATAAATCAAAAATAAATCAAAAATAAATTTTGTTTCATATCTTTTGATTGAATGAATATTTTTGAAAAAATTTTTGACAGTGATAATGATCTAAGATTGAAGAATCACTCCTGTGAAAATGATAATTATACCACATTTCTACAAGAAGTTGATTTTTTTCTTCTTCATTTTTCTTTTTCAATTTCCTTTTTTTTCTCAATTTTTTTACTTGATAATATTCCACTCACGAATATCTTTTTAACGAGCACAAAACCGCAACTTGATTCGAATTTTATTAAAAGTTACAGCCATTTTTTTCTCCAGCTGCAAATTATTTCGAGACATACTTTAGTTGATTTTTTTTTCTATTTCTTAATGAAATGAAAATGTTATTTCACTCAACGTTTGATCGTGAACACGTGTTGTCTTGACATCCATTACACCAACCGACCAATCATAGCCTCGATAACAATACCTCTTTCTTCTTCCAGCTCACATTAAAACTTACTTTAAAACGACTAAACACCCCTGTGTCACATGAAATTTGGCAAAAATTTCATCCCCAGTGGGAAAATACCCTGGAATTTCAGTCCCACTGGGAAAATGACTTTAATCTATCTCCATTCAAAATTCAATGTTTAAAAATTGTACTCCAAAACCATCCCCACTGATTTTTTAACCTTGGAACAATAGAATTTCTACCCCATCGGGATTTCAATTGGAATTTTTAACCCCACTGAGGAAAAAGTTCTAGTGGGGCTGCGTGACTGGGCTGTGATTAAAAAACAATTCAAGCGATTTCCGTCTCCGTCGTTTTTGTAACAGGCTTGTACTTTTGGCCAGTCTCTCATCAATAAAGTTTCCCTGGGAGCGAGCAGATTTGACTGTGAAATCCTTTCATGTTTCTTTGTTCTTTTTTAAAAGAGAACAGACCAGATTTTCTTTCTTTCTACAACAATGTTCCACCGATTATAGAATATTTGCTTTCCATCTTTCCTACATAATTCTCATTATTCTAATCTATATGATTACGCAATCATCTTTCACATCACTATTGATAAACTGGTGAGAACCTTTGGTTTTAAATCAAAATTACAAGAATATATCTAGAATAACTCTTATTCCTTCTTGTTCTTGCCTAAGCCTTTACCAATTACGTACTCCTTTTCACTCTCATTTTGGAGGATTGACTCCATTCTTTTGGTTGTTTTTTTTCCATTTAAAATTCTCCACGTCAATGATCTTAAAAGTTCAGATTTTCTATTTTGAATTCCCTTTCGTTAATTGTCAATATCTTTGTCTCACCTCATCCCTATGAGTAAACAATGATAATGACTTACCTGAACTCACGACTAATGTAAGCAATACATGATTAAATTTTATCAAAATACTGCCCATGCAAAATTTCTATGTAAAAGTGATTCTACGTTTAACGAGAGAATTTACCATTATTACACTTTGGCACCAAAATTCAAATTTCGTGAAAATTCTTAAACTATTGTTAAGTTCATAAAGTAAAACTAACATCGAACATATTTTCTAAAACTGATGTTTTTTGTAAGTCTTCTTATACTCGAATACATTCGTCCCACATCTGACGATGGTTCAAAGAAACACTGACTTTCAATCAATTCAGTCCACTGTTATGTTAGCATATGGTTCAACCACAGAGGATATTTGGTAAAACGAGGTGTTTCTTTTTCCAAGAGGAGCCTACGGAGAGCTGCAGTGCGTGACTTCATGCAAATAATGGAATACATTTCATCTTCTTCATCAACTTCAAACAGGTAAATTTCGCCATTTTTTTATCGATTTCATAAAACGCTTTTGAATGTGTTTAAGCTTCCGAAAATAACCTTCTCTCTTACAGTCACTCAAATTGTAATAATAGCTGCGTTCAGGTTACTTCAATGTTGCTTAATCGTCATCAATGTATTTCATTTGCATGCTTGAAATCCAACAAGGCCTTGATATCTACCACTAAACTGATTTTTTTTTCATTTACCAGCGTTTTTTACCTATGCAAAGAATACCCGTCGAGGATAATACCCAGGGATTTTTTGATTTTCACGGAAACTCCTGTGTTGTTTTCCTTCGGGAAAGATCAACTTCATTTTTTTCGTACTAATTATTCAATGAAATTTCAATTCTTCCTTTCTCCGATCTTTCGAGAAATAAACGAACTTTAAATGTGAAGCAATTTGTTCCTGCCACCTTGAATATTACCACAATCTTTAAAACGATAATACATTTTCGGGTAATTTGAACTTTATCAAAAATGTTTAATTGAAACAAAATACCCAAAACATTTTATCAACTAAAATAGAATTAAAAAATTTTCTCCAATTGAATAACAATATTCGTGGATGATGGGAAGCTGGTCGATCCTTCATCAATCTTCTTTTTTCAATCAACTTGTTCGTTATCGTCCCTGAAAAAACTTTTATTTTGTCAATTTGTCATCTGCAACTCTGGCAAGACGTCAGATCAGTGATCAGTATCGTTTGGTTGTCAAAAATGGAAAGTCTTTTGGCTGTATTCTCGAATCAGTAAGTCTTTATTCTTTCTTTCTGAATAAGTATATTTTGTTTTCATGTGCCCTGACCGTACTCCAAAAATCAATGTCTTGCTATTTTAGTTGTTGTCCTTTTCTAGAGTCTGAAATAAAATAAACCTACTTATTCTTTGCACCGAAAGATTTGCTTCTAAAATATCCATTGAAAATTGACACATAATACTTTTCCAAATTTTACTGCCAAAATAAATACCTCTCTGCAACATTTATTACTGAGAAAAAGGGATTTTCGAAAATGCTTCCACTAAATCTGATTTTGACAATATTACAGATAGCTATAAATGGAAACCAAAGTCAGACTTACAGTATAATAGTAGGGTCTGACTTTAAGTTCTAAATTTTCATTTTACCACATTGGATACTAAAATTTGCGTTTTTAGAACATTAAAAACCAATGTCTTTCCGCTTGCAAGGCTTTCTCTTTTAATCTCTCAAATAAGAAAACAATCAAGTAGCTTATTTTGCTTTTTCAATATCAATGCTTTCAAAAATCTTGATTCGATTAATTTGACCAACGATATGAGCTCCTTCGATATGTTTTAGAATATCTAAAATTCATTATCGTTTCCAGTTAAGCAAAACATGTTGCTGCTCAATGTCCCAAACTTTCTACACAAATTTTTGAAAATAAACGAAATTAAACTAAATTAAAACATATTTCCCATGTGACCACGCTGCGCTACTGAGCATTCTGAGATTCTGCTTTTGTATTGGAGATCTAGTCTGAGAAAATAGAATAAATAAATAAAACTGCTACAACGAAAAGAACATTTCGAAAAGATTTTATCATATCCTAGTATAGGTGCCTCAAAGTAATAGCCTTTCATTGCGTCTTCGTTTAAGTCTCCTCTCCTTTTTTTTGCCGCATCTGGAACCATTCGCTTTTTAATTGACTCCACGTCTGCTTCTTTGTACTTTATCCATCGGATTTGATATGACCTGGTCTATATCAAGTCTTCTGAAAGGTCCCTGTGGTTGTTGCAATCCAAGATTAATATGTTACTTTCGTGCGTCACATAGAGTCAGATTCCTCTTCCGCGTTACTTTGAAGTCATATTGTCGATGTGCCTTCGTATAGTCTGGTACAAATGTTGTCTTTTGGGATGAGTCTCTCTCTGAAACTTGATCTTGTTGTCCTACTCTCTTCCTGAAAATGACATTCATGAAAATGGTGTTGATGTCTTCGAATGGGATTGCTCAATATCTACCATCTCTTCTTTTTGACTTTATTATTTTCAATTTATATTCTATTTAGTGTGTACCGAGCAGCTGATCGTTCTACATCTGCAAATTGAGCTCATTTGACGTCAATCGATACTTCGATTATCGGCCGGATTGAGAGAATGATATATGAGTGATTCTTTTTAGTGCTTTAATCTTCAAGGGTACGAGTTTTTGCCTAATAGTGCTTTTAGTTGAAACCTTCAAAAGAGAAAAAGTCCACTATATATGGCACTTCTAGTGTTCATCATTATGTGAGCTATCAAACTATATCTCTGAAATCTTAATTTGAAAGTCTACATCAAACCATAACTGTCACAGCTCGAAAACTTACTTAAGCACACGTAGGCTTTACAAGCTTTACTTTTTACAAATATTGGTAATATTTAAGCAAAAGCGATAAAGAACTGTCATGTGGTCAAAATCATCAGTTAGCGTAAATCTTCGCTTAAGTTTTCTTTGGAGATTGGATTTTTTTCAGTTAGAAAATAATTTTATGTTGTTCATGTAAGTTGCTGGTTGTGCTTTTCCGCCATTTGCGTTATTCATCCTAACTTATGTGTTTTTTGTTGTTTTTTTGCAAGCCGAGTCCTCTTTGCAAGTCGTGTTTGTAACAAAAGTTTTTCAAGAGCTAAAAAAATAATCTATGTTGTTTATGTTAGTTGCTGGTTGTGTTTTTCCACGATTTATGTTTTTCATCATATGTTTTTTTTCCAAGTTGAGTCCTCTTGGCCAGTCGTGCTTATAAAAAAAGTTTTTCAAAAGTTAGAAAATAATTTTATGTTGTTTATGTTAGTTGCTGGTTATGCTTTTCCGTCATTTATGTTTTTCATCATATGTTCTGTGTTTTTCTTTATTTGCAAGTGGAGTCCTCTTGGCAAGTCGTGTTTGTTACAAAAGTTTTTCAAAAGCTAAAAAATAATCTATGTTGTTTATGTTAGTTGCTGGTTGTGTTTTTCCGCGACTTGTGTTTTTCATCATATGTTTTTTTTGCCAGTTGAGTCCTCTTGGCCAGTTGTGCTTATAAAAAAAGTTTTTCAAAAGTTAGAACATAATTTTATGTTGTTTATGTTAGTTGCTGGTTATGCTTTTCCATCATTTGTGTTTTTCATCATATGTTCTGTGTTTTTCTTATTTGCAAGTGGAGTCTTCTTGGAAGGTCGTGTTTATAACAAAATTTTTTTCAAAAGCTAAAAAATAATCCATAGTTGCTAGTTGTGCTTTTCCTTCATTTGTGTTTTTTTATCCCTAGTTTTGTATTTTGCAAGTCAAATTATCTTGTTAAGTTGTGGTTATAAAAATTTTTTTTTAAAAGATAAAAAATAATCTATGTTGTTTATGTTAGTTGCGGGTTGTGCTTTTCCGACATTTTTGTTTTTCATCATATGTTCTGTGTTTTTCTTATTTGCAAGTGGAGTGCTCTAGGCAAGTCGTGTTCGTAAAAAAAATTTTTCAAAAGCTAAAAAAATAATTCATTTTTTGTATTCTAGTTGCTGGTTGTTCCTTTCCGCCGTTTGTGTTATTCATCATATTTTTGTTTGTTTCTTTTGCAAGTCGAGTCCTCTTGGCAAGTCGTGTTAATAACAAAACTTTTTCAAAAGCTAAAAAATAATCTATGTTGTTTATGTTAGTTGCAAGTTGTGCTTTTCCGCCATTTGTGATTCGTCATATGTTTTGTTTTTTTTTTTTTTTGCAAGTCGAGTTCTCTTGGCAAGTCGTGTTTATAAAAAAGTATTTGGAAAGCTGAAAAATAATTTATGTTATTTATGTTAATTGTTGGTTGTGATTTTCCGCCATTTTTGTTTTTCATCATATGTTCTGTGTTTTTCTTATTTGCAAGTGGAGTCCTCTTGGCAAGTCGTGTTCTTAAAAAAAGTTTTTAAAAAGCTAAAGAAATAATTCATGCTGTTTATGTTAGTTGCTGATTGTTCTTTTCCACCATTTGTGTTTTTCATCTTATTTTTTCTTTTTTTTCTGCAAGTCGTGTTTATAACAAAAGTTTTTCAAAAGGTTAAAAAAAATCCATAGTTGCTAGTTGTGCTTTTCCGCCATTTGTGTTTTTTTATTCCTAGTTTTGTATTTTGCAAGTCAAATTATCTTGTTAAGTTGTGCTTCTAAAATTTTTTTTTTAAAAGCTAAAAAAATAATTCATGTTGCTTATGTTAATTGCTGGTTGTGCTTCTCCGCTATTCTTTATTTTTTATCCCTAGTTTTGTATTTTTGCAAGTCGAGTCCTCTTGGCAAGTTGTGTTATTAACAAAAGTTTTTCAAAAGCTTAAAAAAAATCCATAGTTGCTAGTTGTGCTTTTCCGCCATTTGTGTTTTTTTATCCCTAGGTTTGTATTTTGCAAGTCAAATTATCTTGTTAAGTTGTGCTTATAAAAAAAGTTTTTTAAAAGCTAAAAAATAATCTATGCTGTTTATGTTAGTTGTGGGTTGTGCTTTTCCGCCATTTGTGATTCGTCATATGCTCTGTGTTTTTCTTATTTGCAAGTGGAGTCCTCTTGGCAAGTCGTTTTCGTAAAAAAAGTTTGTTAAAAGCTAAAAAAATAATTCATTTTTTATATTCTAGTTGCTGGTTGTTCTTTTCCGCCATTTGTGTTATTCATCATATTTTTTGTTTGTTTCTTTTGCAACTCAAGTCCTCGTGGCAAGTCGTGTTAATAAGAAAGTATTTTGAAAGCTGAAAAATTATTCATGTTGTTTATGTTAATGGTTGGTTGTGATTTTCCGCCATTTGTGTTTCAGTTTGATTTTTTTTTTGTGAATTTATGATACCACATGGGCAGTTCTTTCGGAAGTAGAAAATTGCGAATCCAGACGAGTAAAGCCACTTGAATACATGGGAAGGTTAGAGGGTATGTAATTATTTCTTATGGGGCAATTTTTTCTTGGTGGGGCAATTTTTCTTGGTGGGGCAATTTTTTCATGGTGGGGCAATTTTTTCTTGGTAGGGCAATTCTTCTTGGTGGGGCAATTTTTTCTTGGTGGGGCAATTTTTTCTTGGTGGGGCGAAAATAGGCGCCTCAAAGTGCTGCCCTGCCAATATGTTGGGAAGCTCCTTAAAAATCCCAAAATATGTAAGGTTTTATAACAATTCTATTACCTATGGGAGGTTCTTTTTTATTTAATAAGAAGCCAAAGCGAAATAGCCCTAGCGATAGAGCAATAATCGATTGTTTGATTGCAATGCGTAGATCTCCTACCAGAAGACGAATCTGCTGTTGATTCGAAATAGATTTTACTCTTTGCGGGCATTTTAAGATTACGTCAGCTTTGCAAATTAGTTATTTAAAAATCTTTAATTTTGATAGTTTAGTTTTGAAGATTTTTTTCTTTCGATTATCTCAAAGCTTTTCTTCAAAGGTTGTTGCTTTTGTCTTCATCGTTAAATGTGACCTTCTTTTTGTGCATTTTCCTGGAGTTGAGGAGGGGGCTGGTACTAATTTGATTTTTGTAATGCAGAGGGACTACTTAAGAATAGTTGGTTTTTCCTTAGTTTATTTCGACCGTAGAAAGATATTATCACACTTTGATGCTTTGCAAAATCATTGCTGATTTATTGTTACCATGCATAAGAATGGAACAGTTCTGGGATTTTATATTCTTACAATCTCTCAACAAGCCTCGCGTCGCACCAACATTATTTGTGGTCTTAACTTCTTCACTCTAGTTCAGCTAATCTTTTTTTTACAAGGTAATTAGGTTTTCCAGCAAAATTCTTTAAATCTCTACGGATTTTAAGACAAAGTGAATATGAAAGGGTATGGGAATATCCATCGAAATAAAAGATTGATTCTCTTTAAGATAGGTATCAAACTGGGTTCTTTTGTTGGAACTAGCTTTATAAAAGCTTATGGGAATTTTCTCATTCTCGCCCCAAGGTTGGGAGAAAAATTTTGTAAATTGTCAATTTTTGGATCACAAATGTCTTTTTGTGATTCTCCATTGTGAGAGGCCGTTAGCCTTTACAACTCACCACTTCTAGATTATTTTGATCCTCGTTGATTGTTTCCTTAGCCTTTACAACTTACCACTTCTAGATCATTTTGATCCTCCTTAGCCTTTACAACTCACCACTTCTAGATCATTTTGATCCTCGTTAGCCTTTACAACTCACCACTTCTAGATTATTTTGATCCTCGTTAGCCTTTACAACTCACCACTTCTAGATCATTTTGATGCTCGTTGATTGTTTCCTTAGCCTTTACAACTTACCACTTCTAGATCATTTTGATCCTCGTTAGCCTTTACAACTCACCACTTCTAGATTATTTTGATCCTCGTTGATTGTTTCCTTAGCCTTTACAACTTACCACTTCTAGATCATTTTGATCCTCGTTAGCCTTTACAACTCACCACTTCTAGATCATTTTGATCCTCGTTAGCCTTTACAACTCACCACTTCTAGATCATTTTGATCCTCGTTGATTGTTTCCTTAGCCTTTACAACTTACCACTTCTAGATCATTTTGATCCTCGTTAGCCTTTACAACTCACCACTTCTAAATCATTTTCATCCTCGTTAGCCTTTACAACTCACCACTTCTAGATCATTTTGATCCTCGTTAGCCTTTACAACTCACCACTTCTAGATCATTTTGATCCTCGTTGATTGTTTCCTTAGCCTTTACAACTTACCACTTCTAGATCATTTTGATCCTCGTTGATTGTTTCCTTAGCCTTTACAACTCACCACTTCTAGATCATTTTGATCCTCGTTGATTACTTCTTATCTTCATCATTATGTTTGTCGTTTATTCTTTATTCTCATCACTAAGATTTCGTTTCACTTTTCCATTTAATTACGTGTCCTTATTTCCTTTTTTGCTAATATTTGCTTAATAGTTTTTGTCGTTTAAAGTCCTCTTCCACAGGAACATAGTCTGCTGGACCAAGTCCAGTCAAGTCATGAAAACGATCAATCGTTGTCAGGGGGCACTACATGGTGTCAGGAACATCGGGAACATCATAATCGCGAAAAACATCTTGCAAACTAAGTTTTTCAGATGCAATGAAAGGCTATTTATTTTAGAATTTCTGCTTTTTTGTTGTCGAAGCTTATTAACACAAGTGTACTAGAAAATGAGTAACATATATTGCATACCGTTGTGCGTTTCAGGGATTGGAATTTCTCGTTTTATCTCCTTTCTATAGCTTAACGGAATTTCTTTCTTAAATTTTGGTATATGGGTATTGAAATTCGAGAGGTGAACAAAAATCTCTGGTCATAAAGTGCAAAATTTCATATTTAAAAAATTTCAATAACCGATCAAAATGTATACCCGAGCCATTCCAGCGTTTCGAGCCCCGTCGTTGTTTGCACCTTCTTCCTTTCCCCGCAGATGTCCCTGGAGAATAAATCAAACCTTTCAGTAATTTTATTGTTGAAATTTTTTTGTTTATAATTTTATGATCATGGCTTTTGCCCACCTTATCTAATTCGATAGCTATATTTATTAAATTCTGAGACGGGGTTTGCTTTAAGCTATAGAAATTGAAATAATGCAGGATTTAGCCCTGAAGCTCCTTTCTAAATTAGCTTACATCTGAAACTGTTAAACTTTGATGGAGTTTCAGTTTATACATTGCAATTTAGTGTTCGTTGAAACGATATTCAATATGTCAAAATTTCTTATATATTTGACCCGAGGGCTATGAATACGAGTTTTATTATATACGAAGAGGGGAAACAAGACACGAATTTTATAAAAGTTAAAATTATTACCTAAAGTCTGTCTCGAAATAATTTGCAGCTGGAGAAAAAAATGGCTGTAACCTTTGATAGAATTCGAATCAAGTTGCGATTTTGTGCTCGTTAAAAAGATATTCGTGAGTGGGATATTATCAAGTAAAAAAATTGAGAAAAAAAAGGAATATGAAAATGAAAAATGAAGAAGAAAAAAATCAACTTTTTGTAGAAATGTGGTATAATTACCATTTTCACAGGAGTGACTCTTCAATCTTAGATCATCATCAATGTGAAAAAACTTTTCAAAAATATTCATTCAATCAAAAGATATCAAACAAAGTTTATTGCTGGTTGACTCTAAAAAATAGTAAAAACTGGTAAAAAACGACAAAAAAACAGCCTTTTGTCGATCAACCAGCAATAAACTTTGTTTGATATCTTTTGATTGAATGAATATTTTTGAAAAGTTTTTTCACATTGATGATGATCTAAGATTGAAGAGTCACTCCTGTGAAAATGGTAATTATACCACATTTCTACAAAAAGTTGATTTTTTTCTTCTTCATTTTTCATTTTCATTTTCCTTTTTTTTCTCAATTTTTTTACTTGATAATATTCCGCTCACGAATATCTTTTTAACAAGCACTTAATCGCAACTTGATTCGAATTCTATCAAAAGTTACAGCCATTTTTGTCTCCAGCTGCAAATTATTTCGAGACAGACTTTACGCGGACGTTTCTTCTTCTTTTAATGATTTTCTTATTACAAGTCATGAAATTTAAAGATTAAAATTTACAACAAAATGTCTTGATAATAATAACCATTAGTGGTATGATAGCAGTAGTATACAAAAAATTATTCAATGACCTAACAAATCCATTTTATTCATTTAATAACTATTCCACTCAGAATTATCTTTTCAACGAAAAAAAGTGCAATCTATAAACTCAAACTCCATCAAAAGTTAGAACCATTTTAAATGTAATTTGCAGCTTATTTTTTTCTTGAAAAATTTGACGTGCACTTTATGTTAAAGTTTCGCTTAATAGTTATTGTTCTAATTTGAATCGTACAACTGGCATTCGATTAAAATAAGATTTTCATACCAATTATTACGTCCTAAATTTCAAAATTATAAAACTCTGGACAAAGGTGTTCTCTTTGGTACGCTTCTTCCGTCACGTCTCTATGATCATCATCTTCGCTCTTCCCATTGTTTTTGGCAACGATTTCCTGATGCAACCCAAATAAAATGTAAGTTTGTCTTTTTTATATTACACTTGCTGTATTTAATTCTAATTTCTTTAGGTGCTTAATAAACTTAATAATCGGGAGTTTCTAAACGTCGACCAGAAATGACGACCACGACCGGCGACCGCGACAAGCGAGCAGATAAATTTGGGTTATCGAGTTTTTTCCCTTTCTTCAACGTAGAGCGTCTCTCCTAATCATTTGAATATATATCATATTGAAGAGTAAGATCACCCCCGTCTCATCTATTTAAAGCCACGTGCCAAATACGTAAAACAACCATTTTGACGAGCTGGATTATGGTGTCAATTTCTATCCTTTTGTATTATGAGCCCCCCAGCGGTTGGTGTGATGGCGTGATGGAGGGTTTTTAAGGGCGTGATGGAGGGTTTTTCGTGGCGTGATGGCGTGAAATTTTGAAAAAAACAACGTGATGGCGTGAAAATAAAGTGCCAGCGTGATCGTGAAATCGACTTTTTTTAGGCGTGATGGCGTGAAATTTGCAGTTCAGCGTGATCGTGAAAATTATATTTATTACTTGAATCGTAATTCTATATGTCCATTTTAGCCAATTTAGAGGGTTCAAATCTCAAAATTTTCTAAGTGGCTTCCTATAAATCTCATTTTAAAACATAAAAGAAACAATGCAAACAGTTTTATTAATCTGCATTTATCCTCGAAAATTTTTCCCGTCGGCGCAAAACATGGTTGCGCTTCCTCCGTAACTAACATTTTCCTCTCTTTCTTAGATGCTTATTCTTAGATGCATCAAAGACATCAGGTCCTTTATTTCAGGAAAATATATTTTTGTAACAAAGCCTTAAACAGAAAGAAAACAACAGGTTTATTATGAGGTGTAATTTTGAGCAGATTGGCATTGATCAAAGGAATCCTGTGATGTTTAAACCATATTTTGGAAAAAAAAGAGTAAATGAGGGTGATTTTAGCCATACTGAATTGAAAATTTCTCCCGTCGGCGCAAACCATGGTTGCGCCTCTCCTCGTTTCCTTTTGAAAACTATTCACGCTAATTCGCAATTAATGCCCATGGACCAGGGGGCATGGCCCCTCACGTTTTTACCAAAAAAAGCTACTTTTACTTTAAAAAAATTTCCATTATTTTTACATGAATTATTTTTCAAATTGAATTGAAATGGGTCCTAAAATAGCACTTTGAACCCTTCAAAATTCAAAAATTTTCTGTGTTGCCCAACCATGGTGAGCTTTGTCAATTTACTCAAATATGACTCAGCCCTCAATCCCTTTGATGTGACCCATCAGTTGTCAAACTATTTTTGTTGTGCATTAGTCAAAATTACGTTATTTTTCCTATCGGAAACAACCGAAAAGAGGTCAAGTTCCTTCCAGATTTTTCGGGTGTTTCCGATCGGAAAATGATATATCTTGACTTACGCGTATGAGAATGCCGAAAAACTGATTGACGACCAAACACACACCTATTTGTGGACAAAATTCAAGTTTATATAACGGCATTTTATTCGTACCAATGGGTCTAAACGTGGTTTAAAACTGAATTTATCCAGAGAATAAAATATGACCGTGAAAACTAAATTTTCAAGGCGTGATGGCGCAAAATCGAAAAGAAATTGGCGTGATGGCGTGAATTTTGGGTCCGCCCTCTATTATCAGCATCAAAATAATTAATGAAACAAAATATTTTGAAATTGGTTTGAAAAGCTTTGTATTTAATCATTAGATTATCATTTCTGTTGAAATTAGTCAGCTTAAAGAGAATAGAACAATTGATTATATTCATATCTCTAAAACTGGCCTTCCCAATTTTTTCCTACTGAAAAGTTCTATCTATTCATACTAAAGGCATCTCATTCAATATAATTAAAATATTGGGTGAAACAAAGCTTACAAACATCATACTTAATGAACCTGTCAATATTTTTGTCAAATAGTGTCACTTTCTCAAGAAAATGACTGGTTACTTTAAAGGTCACTTTTTTAGTATTCTGAGGACTTGATTTAAAGATTCTCTACGGTGGAGAGAGCAGATAAGCTCGATAATCCAAATTTATCTGGTCGCCGGTCATGGTCGCTGGTCGTGATCGGCATTTCTGGTCGATGTTTAGAATCTCCCTTAATAATCTTAATAAACTTACTAATTTCTATTTTAGGTGATGATTAAACTTATCTACTTTTCTGGTATTTGAGCCTAATCTAATTAAAATGTTCAGCCTTCTGCTCTTTCAAGTTTTCCTTGATGAAGGTCTGACGAAACGCCGCAAATCTTGTTTTTGAATACACCTCCAGTTATTTTTCATCTATTAAGTAAACTCATCTCTCTTTCCATGTAAAGATGTTAAATATTGATATTTAACTGATTTTTTAAATGAAAAAAATCTTACGTCTTTCCAAAACAAGGCTAACGGCTCTCTTGATAATGCTCTTGCCATTTCAGTATCTTGATAGTTCTTTGCTTGATAACTGTGATAAACTTGACGTTGATAACACTATACGCGTATCAATAGTTCCCAAAGAGTTCGTTCAAACTCAATTTCTATAGATTTCTGTGGTACGCTATCAGTCATGGTTTAAAGAAGTACTCTTATTTCTTTATGCAAAGTCGTGCCAATCAATTCTGATTTTAATATTTCTTTCTTTGGTTAAAGAAAGCACCTTTTTTCATTTTTATCTCTATTTTTGACCAATATTTGTCAACAATACCAACCAAGCTTTACACAAATTCCATTAAATCTGCACCGAACTCATAGTCTCTAAAGGGCTGGTCAAGTTCAAGAGAAACATTTACATGATTTGATACCGCAACAGCTACTACAATTCAACTAAGTTTTTGGTATAACTCCTTTCATAGTTCCACGGGATGAAAAAATAATAACCATTTCATCACGATGAACTTGTTGATATCAAAAAATCTTTAAAAGCGAAATGAAAAACATTCCAATCTCGATATCATTATTTAGGGCACAAATGACTAAACCAGCCTCAATTTTTATAAAATCTAAATTTTCTTCAATTTAGGTCGATGTTTAACATATATTCGAGTGAGCTACTTCCAAAGGCTCTAATTAGCATGTTTTCATGCTGCTGAAGCAATTTAGAGGGTTTAGAACCGGCTGGGAACAGTAGTTTTGCCAGAAAACCAGTTTTTAGGCCTACAGAGCCGCCTGGGCTTACGCTGTAAGCTTACAGCGCTTTACTGGAGCCTTAGTTAAGCTTATTCTGAGCTCCATACAGGGCTGAACTGGTTTCCAATGGTCCTAAACCTCATGGGATACTCCCTTGCAATGGATTAGACCCATTGAAGTCCAGCGAAGGGCAGAACCGACGAATTTTCACTAAAATAGCTTTAAAACGCTTAAAAAGCTCTATTTAAGCGATTTTAAGGCTTTTTTAAAGCAAAAACGTAAAAACGCGACCTTATAAGCGAGTGAGCTACTTCCAAAGGCTCTAATTAGCATGTTTTCATGCTGCTGAAGCGATTTAGAGGGTTTAGAACCGGCTGGGAACAGTAGTTTTGCCAGAAAACCGGTTTTTAGGCCTACAGAGCCGCTTGGGCTTACGCTGTAAGCTTACAGCGCTTTACTGGAGCCTTAGTTAAGCTTATTCTGAGCTCCATACAGGGCTGAGCTGGTTCCCAATGGTCCTAAACCTCGTG